>NC_079192.1:152953218-153272107 GCF_029499605.1 Hyla sarda
TGATAGCGGGGTGCTGCAGCAGCGATCCCTGGGGTCCCCAGCAGCGGGACCTCGGCGATCTGACATCTAGGGGCGGAGTACCCCTTTAAGGACGCAGCCCTTTTTCACAATTCTGACCACCGTCGCTTTACGAATTAATAACTCGAAAACTCGAATATTCTGATTCTGAGATAGTTCTTTCGTGACATATTCTACTTCATTTTGGTGGTAAATTTACTGCGTTACTTGCATCCTTTTTCGGTGAAAAATCCCCAAATTTCATGAAAATTTTTAAAATTTTGCATTTTTCTAACTTTGAAGCTCTCTACTTGTAAGGAAAATAGATATTCCCAATAAATTTAATTTTTATTCACAAATACAATATGTCCACTTTATGTTGGCATCATAAAATGGACGTATTTTTGCTTTTTGAAAAAATTAGAGGGCTTCAAAGTAGAGCAGCAATTTTCAAAAAATTCATGAAAATGGCAAAATCTGAAGGGACAGATGTTACAGAACTACAACTCCCAGCATGCCTAGGCAGTCTAGGCATGCTGAGAGTTGTAGTTTTGCAACATCTGGAGAGCAACCGTTTGGGCATGCTGGGAGCTGTAGTTTGGCCTTCCTAGTAGTTGCCACAGTAAAGATCACTTTACTTTCACTTTCATTAACCCCCCCACCCTCCCCCACCATCGTTTCCCTACATGAGCCAGGATCTTTGCAGTTTCCAGCGACGATCAGGGGTCCCAAGGCATCTTCTCCTCCAGGTACCGGCCTCCATCTTCTCCCCACGTTCCCCCACGACATCCAGGGGTGGGCAGAACAGGGGGTTGCCAACCCACTGTCCTGTGCTGCCATTGGTCAGAATCAGTTCTGACCAATTGCAGGGGATAGGAGGAGATCTGAGCACTGCGACCTCGCTCCTAGCCCTCAGGATGATCGGTGCTGTCACTGACAGCTCCGATCATCCCTATTTTCCGGGTGATCGGGTCACCAGAGACCCAATCAGCCCGGAATAGCAGAAAATCGCATGTCTGAATTGACATGCGATTTTCTGCGATCGCCGACATGGGGGGGTCTCGGGACCCCCCTGTGCGATGTGCCGGAATGCCTGCTGAATGATTTCAGCAGGCATCCCGGTCCGATCCCCAACCGGCTAGCAGCGGGGACCGGAATTCCCACGGGTGTATGCATACGCCCTGCATCCCGAGTCCTTAAGGACATGGGGCGTAGCCGGGCGACGTTCTGAAGAGGATAAAAAATGAAAGAAGCAATCTGATTGGTTGATATGGGCAAATGCACAACTCTTCCTCTACACTGGTTTTGATGAATCTCCTCCATAGAGGGAGATTTATCAAAACCTGTCCAGAGGAAAAGTTTCTGAGTTGTCCATAGCAACCAATCAGATTGCTTCCTTAATTTTTCAGAGGCCTTTTCAAAAATGAAAGAAGCAAAATGATTGGTTGATATGGGAAACTGCACAACTCTTCCTCTACACTGGTTTTGATGAATCTCCCCCATAGAGGGAGATTTATCAAAACCTGTCCAGAGGAAAAGTTTCTAAGTTGCCCATAGCAACCAATCAGATTGCTTCATTCATTTTTGAAATGGCCTCTGAAAAATGAAGGAAGCAATCTGGTTGCTATGGGCAACTCAGAAACTTTTCCAGGAAAAGCTGCTGAGTTGCCCATAGCAACCAATCAGGCCTTGTGAAAAATGAAAGAAGCAATCTGATTGGTTGCTATGGGCAACTCAGCAGCTTTTCCAGGAAAGTAAAGTTAAACCACAACACTGTAACACTCTGTCCCACCCCAGGACTCGAACCAGTGGTGGTCTCTCATTCCACTGTGCTGCCGAGACAGTCCTGCTTATCTTACTGTTTTACATGCCGTGAGATCCCCATAGATCACAATGGGCCTATTGGTTTCAATGGGCAAAAAATGCACTAGTCATAGTTCCCTACACCATTAAAGAAGGGAGGGCTCAAAATTCGCGCATATGCGTATACATTTTCGCATATGCGAAAAAAAATTTGAATATTCGTAATTATGAATATATAGTGCTATATTCGCAATATTCGCGAATTCGCAAATATGCGATATTCACGATTAAAATTCGAATTGCGAATATTCGCGAGCAACACTACCGGTGAGTACTTTTGCCTGGACTTCACAGCATGTAGGCCCTCGACAGATTAACAGGTAAAAAATAGTACACTACTTAGATGTACATGTGTGGTGTGCACTTGTGAGTGCAGAAAAAATGCGCTACAGTACGCCTCAAAACTCTGTATTTTTGTAAAACTCCAGCCGGTGTTTACTTTTGTCTGTCCTTTCATAGTATGTAGGCTCTTGACAGATTAACAGGGACAAAATAGTACACTACTTAGATGTACGTATGCGGTATGCACTGATGAGGGCAGAAAAATGCGCTACAGTACACCTAAAAAAACTGTATTTTAGTAAAACACCAGCTGGTAATTATTTTTCTCTTTCCAGTCACAGCATGTAGGTCCTTGACAGATTAACAGGTAAAAATTTGTACACTACTTAGAAGTACATATGCGGTATGCACTGATGAGGGCAGAAAAATGCGCTACAGTACGCCTAAAAACTCTGTATTTGTTTTTTAAAACACCAGTCGGTGATAACTGTTGTCTGTCCTTTCACAGTATATAGGCCCTTGACAGATTAACAGGTACAAAATAGTACACTACTTAGATGTACTTATGCAGTATGCACTGATGAGGGCAGAAAAATGCGCTACAGTATGCCTAAAAACTCTGTATTTTTGTAAAACTCCAGCCGGTGATTACTTTTGTCTGTCCACAGTATGTAGGCCCTTGACAGATTAACAGGTACAAAATAGTACACTACTTAGATGTATGTATGCGATATGCACTTATGAGGGCAGAAAAATGCGCTACAGTACCCCAAAAAAAGCTGTGTACTTAACACAAAATTGCACTCTGTCAAAGACTATTAGGAATGGGCTGCTGTGTATTATACCATCTACAGACTCGTATAACCAGCAGATGATTTTTTTGTGGAACAAAGACACTGAATTGCGTTGAAAAATTATTCCTGCCTCCTCTGCTAAGGTTTATGAAGTTGAGGCAGCTTGTTGAAATGTATGAAGCAACACACAGCTATCTGCCCCTCTCTGTAATACTATGCTGAAGAAAGTGACTGGGAGGTTAATGCCTGCAGCTGCAGTAGAAATCCTTTTCAGTGAAAAAAACACTGCTCTCTGTCCACCAGAACGCTGATGTGACTAGGATGTGAAACGCTGCTGGAATGAGCTTTTCTGTGTAACACACACAGCGATGCCCATCCTATCTGTATGCAGTGTAATGAATGATATGACGAGCCACAAAATGGCTGCCGAATATATAGGGCTGTGACATCACAGGGGTGACTGGCTGCTGATAGGCTGTATCCTGCATGTGATTCAGGGTCATCACGCCTACTTCCCTTCCCGCCTTGCCACCTTCCCAATGTTCCTTGCCCCATGTACTGACATGTGGATCCACCATTTTAGATGCCCTGTGCCTGCGCCGCAGTAAATGGAGTTTAATTCAGCGATTTGCGCAATAGAATCATGGCGATATTCAAATTAGTTGCGAATCAAATATTTCCTGAAATTCGTAACGAATTCGGGTTTGTCAGCTTCAATTCGCTCATCCATACTCAAGGCATAGATATTTCCAGTGTGTTGTCTCAAAACATCATTACAACCCTAACCAAACGGTGTTTACCTCCTTGGGTTCCACACTGTTGATTCAACACAGTACACCACAAAATAATGGAAAAAAAATACAAAAAAAAAAATGGCTTGATAGCTTAGAGTAAGGGTCTTGTGGCAGTGTCAACTTCTTCAAAAATTAAGATATGGGTCTCCAAAATGGCTGCATTAAACACTGCCTTCCAAAATAAACAAAAAGTAGGGTAGAAATATTTCAAAATATCACAGTATCCTAAATTCTTTAAAAAAAAAAAAAAAAAGACCCAGGCTGCCCCAACAATGTTAGCCTATAAAGTTGACCAGTAGCATAGATCAAATAGTCACAGGCACTAACAATAAAATTGAACTCCACATTCGCAAAATAAGAATATGCTAAAAACTAAAACACGGGCAAAGCAACTAAAAAAAAAAGTGAGGATGGGCCTACGAAGCTATGGAACCAAGGAAAAATACCAAGGAAATTTGAGGAAAAATACCAAACAAAGCCCTGCCAACTCAGATAATTTGGCACGAAACAAATTTAGCTTGCAGATGTGAAAACCAAGGAATTTGACACATGTTAAACATTGGCCCAGCTTGACCCACACTTTCACAAACTCAATCCAGGAATATTGTTCCATATTTCAGGCACAAGGGACAACAGATATCCCCTTACTTCCCCATTTCAACAAACATAGCTTGCTTTTCTAGAACACAAGTTTTGGGGGGATTCTGTAGCCATAGAAGCATGTCTAGGTTCCCTTCCCAAACTTTACATCCAAAACAAAAACATACCTGTGGCTCCAAAAATCAAAAAACACAACAATGTTGTGTAATTTAAAAACAAAAACCCAACAGATATGCAAATACTGGACTTTATAAAGGCTGATATACTGGTTGAGATTCATCAGGTGTCATCAGCATTGGCTGGTAGCTGAGAGGTTGAACTATTTGGTGGACAGTATGAAAAAACAGGTAAGATGTCTGATTCTGGTGGACTAAAGTTCAACATTTTCCGAAAACTAGTACATCTGCCTAAATTGAAAGCAACCTGAGATGGCTCTCTTATGGAGGTTGGGCAGGAAGGAGGCTGGGACCACATGTCAGGTGGAGCCTGAGAGGAGGAAAGAGTGGCACTTGCTTGTGGGGCTAAATGGGGTGCAGAGTGACTAGACTGGCCAGTACTTTCTTTAAGCTTACTTAGTTCGGTAATGATTACAAGATTACTGGGAATAGGAGTAGGGGAATTAAACATTTCCACAATTTGAAAAATATGTTTTTTTAAGCGTATTATAGCGCATTTTTCTGCATAGTGCATACCACATACAGTGTATTATTTTGTACCTGTTAAACTCTTGAGGGCCTAGATAATGTGAAAGGCCAGGGAAAAGTAATCACTGGCTGGTGTCTTACTCCAATACATTTTTTATCGTAATGTAGCGCATTTTTCTGCCCTCATAAGTGCATACTACATACCTACATCTAAGTAGTGTACTATTTTGTACCTGTTAATCTGTCAAGAGCCTAATTACTGTGAAAGTCCAGGCAAAAGTAATCACCGGCTGGTGTTTTACTCCAATATGTTTTTTTAAGCATACTGTAGCACATTTTTCTGCCCTCTTTGTTCCACAACAAATGGTCTGCTGGTTATACTAGTCTGTAGACAGTAAAATACATACCCAGCAGTCAATTCCTAATAGTCTGTGAGAGAGTGCAATTTTGGGTTTAGTACACAGCGACTGTGTGCTGCAGAACTGTTGTGTTCTGCTGGTGTTGTGCAAAAAGTGGCACTTGCTTGTGGGGCTAAATGGGGTGCAGAGTGACTAGACTGGCCAATACTTTCTTTAAGCTTACTTAGTTCGGTAATGATTACAAGATTACTGGGAATAGGAGTAGGGGAATTAAACATTTCCACAATTTGAAAAATATGTTTTTTTAAGCGTATTATAGCGCATTTTTCTGCATAGTGCATACCACATACAGTGTATTATTTTGTACCTGTTAAATTCTTGAGGGCCTAGATAATGTGAAAGGCCAGGGAAAAGTAATCACTGGCTGGTGTCTTACTCCAATACATTTTTTTATCGTAATGTAGCGCATTTTTCTGCCCTCATAAGTGCATACTACATACCTACATCTAAGTAGTGTACTATTTTGTACCTGTTAATCTGTCAAGAGCCTAATTACTGTGAAAGTCCAGGCAAAAGTAATCACCGGCTGGTGTTTTACTCCAATATGTTTTTTTAAGCATACTGTAGCACATTTTTCTGCCCTCTTTGTTCCACAACAAATGGTCTGCTGGTTATACTAGTCTGTAGACAGTAAAATACATACCCAGCAGTCAATTCCTAATAGTCTGTGAGAGAGTGCAATTTTGGGTTTAGTACACAGCGACTGTGTGCTGCAGAACTGTTGTGTTCTGCTGGTGTTGTGCAAAAATATGTATTTTTAAGCATACCGTAGTCCATTTTTCTGCCCTCATAAGTGCATACCACATACCTACATCTAAGTAGTGTACTACTTTGTACCTGTTAATCTGTCAAGGGCCTAGATACTGTGAAAGGACAGCCAAAAGTACACACCTGCTGCTGTTCCAGACAAATACTGTTTTAAGCGTAGTGAAGCATATTGTACTCCGCTCATATACACACTAAGTATGTCAGGCAGAGAAGTGCCAGGACGTGCACAGAGGAGTGGCAGAGGCCTAAATTCATCAGGCGAAGGCAGAGGTCACAGCAGACTAGGGGCGAGTGGTAGCAAGAGGCTCAGAGAGAGACCTGAGCACCCAGAATGTGCTAGCGGTCGTGTCTCAACCAGCAACCCATCTGCTGTCATCGATTGGTGAACACGGTCATCCACTTCATCACAAGTGACATGTGATATCCCCAGTCAACAGTCGGTGGGTTCCTCAGACACAACCCTCAGTTGGCATGGCACGGGAGTAGTCCCTGCTCTCCCATTGCCTCTGTCCAATGCTGTTCCCTCTCATAAAGAAGTATCTTATGCTGTGGGTTCAGCTCCACTATTCAGTGAGAACGTTCTAATAGAGGACAGTCAGCAGCTACTGCCCAGCCAAGAAGTGAAGAAGACATCAGCCGCTTCCTCTGCTTGGCTGCCAAGTAGTGATGAGGAGTGTGACGTGGAAGGTGGTGTTCAGGGTCCTGAAGCAGACACTGTTGAGGAACCTGAGGAGGACATCAGTGACATGCAGACACTTGTTGATGATGATGAAGCCGATCGCAATTGGGAGTCGGGTGCAGAAGGGGCTTTATCATCATCAGGAGAACAGAGTTGCAGGTTGCTTGTGAGGCAGCAGATGAGCCAGCAAGGTGGTAGCATGGTTTGCAGTCAGCATGGTGGCTGAAGTGGAAATTCTGGAGCCCAATGTGCCCGGGGAGACCACCTGCTTCGCAGCAGCCTACCTTCCCGGGAGGTAGTGGAACAGGGGTTCCTGGAGACGGCGTAAGTAGCAGTCAATTAGTGTGGACTGGTGGTGGGAAATTCCGCTACTCGGCAGTGTGGCAGGTTTTCATCAAGCATCTGGAGGAGGTTCACATAGCCACATGCAAGATGTGTCGGCAGAAGGTGAAGCGTGGCCCGGGTCCCAATGTTGGCACCACGGCCCTGCGTCAACATATGCTGCGCCACCATGAAGTGGCCTGGGAAACCCCCCCCCCCCCCTCTGATGTAGTGATCCAGCCTGCTGCATCAGCCAGTGGCACGCAGCTCCCTCTCTCAGCCAGCCAAGGCTCCACCACCTCAGCTGAAGGGAGCTGTGTGTCATACCCTCCTTCTATCGCTCCAGATGCTCCTGCTTCTACTACTTTGTCAGTCATTTCGCCAACAATCCATCGGTGAAGCCATGTCCAAGAGACAACAGTATTCACCCACTCATCCAACGGTGCAGAAGCTGAATGTGCTCCAGGCTAAGTTGCTGGTGCTGCAGTCTCTCCCTTTTCAAGTGGTGGACTCTGCACCTTTCAGAGAACTGATGGCTTGTGCCGAGCCGAGGTGGAGAGTGCCAAGCCTTCATTTCTTTGCAAAGAAGGCACTACCAGCCCTGCACAATTTTATGGAAGAGAAGGTGGGCAAGTCCTTGAGCTTGTCGGTCTGTACCAAAGTGCAGCGCCAAAGTCTGGAGCTGTAACTATGGTCAGGGACAATATGTCCTATACGGCTCACTGGGTGAATGTGGTTGCTGCACAGCCACAACCCCAACTTGGGGACAGGTCACGCCGCTTCCTAATCCCCGTTCTAAGGCCGTTGGTCCTGTGACAGTGTGCGACTCCGCCTCCTCATCCTCCACCATGTCCTCAGCCTCCACTGCCCAGACAAGTCTCAGTGTCCCTGCAGCATACCATGTGTGCAGGGCACGGTGGTGTCACGTTGTTCTTCTCATGGTTTGCCTTGGTGAACGGAGCCACACAGGGGAGGAACTGCTAAAAGTAATTTGTAAAAAAATCGGAGCATGGGCTACTCCATGAAAACTGGAAGTGGGAGCCACGGTTACTGACAACGGGAAGAACATCGTGTCTGCGCTGCGACTGGGAAGGCTGAGCCATGCTCCCTGCATGGCACATGTGTTCAATCTGGTTGTCAAGCGGTTCTTGAAGTGTTGCCCCCATTTGCAAGACGTTCTAACACTGGGAAGGAAACTTTGCATGCACTTCAGCCTCTCGTACACCGCAAAACACACCCTCCTTGAGCTGAAGCATCAGAAAGGTATCCCCCAACATATTCTGATTTGCAACATTGCCACACATTGGAATTCCAACCTTTATATGTTGGACCAACTATACGAACAGAGAAAAGCCATCAACGATTTTTTTATGATCCAAGCGGATAGGGGGACTCCCTTGTGTAACTTCAATGTTAACCAGTGGCAGCTCATACATGACACCTGCTGTTTGCTCAGGCCCAAAACTGGAGGAGGAGAAGGAGGAAAGGGGCACAGTGGAGCATAGTTTAGGTTTTGCCAAATGAGAAATTTTTCTAGTAATCTGACAGGAGAGAAGGAGCAGAAGCAGCTAGAGGAGCTAGAGGGTTATGAGGAAGGCGAGACAGAGGACAGAGGCACACTGTGGCAGTATGCAGTGGAGATGGAGGCAAGGAGTCCCTCCAAAATTGTCACCATTTGGCAGTGGGATGACTTCTGGCTCTCCACCTTATTGGACCCTCGCTATCGGCACAAAATGGGGGCCTTTTTTACACCCACTGAGAGGGAGGACAAACTGATCTACTACAGAGGCATCCTATGTAGTCAGTTGGCGCCATCGTCCATCCTCTCGCAGGTCTGAATCGGTGGCCCTCTGCGCTCACCTTCCACTGCCATGGCTGCTGGGGAGGGGTGGGGAGCCGGAGCAGTACCAGCTCCATCAGCAGCAGCCTGAGTCTACAGTCGCTGATGGGTACCTTTCTTCACCCGCATAATGAAGCAACTCCTCATCAGCCGGTAGATCTGGAGCAGGACCTGAACCAGAAGGTGGTGGCATACCTTGACATGACCATGCCAACACACCTTGAAGATCCGCTGGACTTCTGGGGAGCCAAACATGATTTGTGGCCGCAACTAGCAGAGTTTGCCCTGGAAAAGCTGTCCTGCCCAGCCAGTAGTGTGCCATCAGAGCGGGTGTTTAGTGCTGCGGAGGCCATAGTCACCCCAAGGAGAACCCGTCTGTCCACAAAAAATGTGGAGAGACTGACCTTTGTGAAGATAAATCAGGCATGGGTCAGCCAGGATTTCCACCCACCAATGCCTGATGCATCAGAGTAAATTGACCATGATACTAAACCAACACTTCACAAATATGGATAGTGCCAAACAGATTTAAGGCGCTGCTCCCCAGTTACAAACATTCCTCAGCATCAGACCTTTTTTCACCCACCTTCATCACCGGGTACTGGTATTGCCAATCACTGCACCACTTTATCACCAGGTCACTTTCAGGACTCCTGATGCTGCTGATGCCACCTCCAGGCTTTCTCATTCAGTCACTATATCGTCTCCTCATGCTTCAGCCAACTCCGCTTGTGCCATTCAGCCACTATATGGTTTCCTCATGTTTCAGCCAACTCCAGGCTATGCCATTCAGCCACTATATGGTCTCCTCATGCTTTACCACCTCCCGTCTGTGCCAATCAGCCACTATATGGTATCCTCATGCTTCAGCCAACTCCAGGCTGTGTCATTCAGCCATTATATGGTCTCCTCCTGCTTCAGCCACCTCCAGGCTGTGCCATTCAGACACTATGTGGTCTCCTCATGCTTCAGCCACCTCCAGGCTGTGCCCTTCAGACACCATATGGTCTCCTCATGCTGCCTCAAACTCCAGGCTGTGCCATTCAGCCACTGTATGTTCTGCTCATGCTGCCACCAACTCCAGATTGTGCCATTCAGCCACTATATGGTCTCCTCATGCTTCAACCAACTCCAGGCTGTGTCATTCAGCAATTATATGGTCTCAACATGCTTCAGCCAACTCCAGGCTGTGTTATTCGGCCACTATATGGTCTCCTCATGCTTCAGCCACCTCCAGGATGTGCCATTCAGCCATTATATGTTCTCCTCATGCTTCAGCCACCTTCAGGCTGTGTCAATCAGACACTATATGGTCTCCTCATGCTGCCACAAACTCCAGGCTCTGCCATTCAGCAACTATATGTTCTACTCATGCTGCCGCCAACTCCAGGCTGTTCCATTCTGCCACTATATGGTCTCATCATGCTTCAGCCACCTCCATGCTTTGCCATTCAGACACTATATGTTTTACTATTGCCGTCACTAACTCCAGGCTGTGGCATTCAGCCGCTTTATGGTCTCCTCATGCTTCAGCAAACTCCAGGCTGTGCCATTAAACCACTATATGGTCTCCTCATGCTTCAGCCACCTCCAGGCTATGCCGTTCAGCCACTATATGGTCTCCTCATGCTTCAGCCAACTTCAGGCTGTGCCCTTCAGACACTATATATTCTCCTCATGCTTCAGCCACCTCCAGGCTGTGCCATTAAGCCACTATATGGTCTCGTCATGCTTCAGCCACCTCCATGCTGTGCCATTCAGACACTATATGGTCTCTTCATGCTGCCACAAACTCCAGGCTGTACCATTCAACCACTATATGTTCTACTCATGCTGCCACCAACTCCAGGCTGTGCCATTCAGCCACTATATGGTCGCATTAAGCTTCAGCCACCTCCATGCTGTGCCATTCAGACACTATATTGTCTCTTCATGCTGCCACAAACTCCAGGCTGTACCATTCAACCACTATATGTTCTACTCATGCCGCCACCAACTCCAGGCTGTGCCATTCAGACACTATATGTTCTCCTCATGCTTCAGCCAACTCCAGGCTGTGCCATTCAGCCACTATATGGTTTCCTCATGCTTCAGCTTCCTCCAGGCTGTGCCATTCAGACATTATATGGTCTCCTCATGCTGCCACAAATTCCAGGCGGTCATTCAGTCACTATATGGTCTCCTCATACTGATGACACCTTCGGGCTCTGTCATTGTGCTGCCCGAGACATTAAAACTTGGCCCGAGACAATAAAACTTGGAAGTATAATCTTAAATTTCAATTTCAAAATCTTACATTTCAATTTCAAAATCTTAAATTTGAAATCAATAAATCAATGTAATCTTTTCAAGACTGAGGTTCTATGGTCGTCGACGTCATATAGTAGCTGTGGAATTACCACAAGAATCCAATGAAACAGTTTGGAGCCATCACAATGAACCATTAATGATTAATGATTTGCAGTTCCACAAAAGAGTAAGACAGTGGGAGGGGGGGCCTGGGGCGGTGAGAGGCACGGGCTGGAACAGGTGGTAGCTCACCTTGTGGTGAACCACCAGCTCGATGCTCACCAGAATGGGTACTCAAGAAATGTAAATTAATACAAAAATTTAATAAAAATTACATTAAAAAAATCTATTTCCTCTCTTCAATTTTGATGCCATATTGTCTCCCTGCTGCCACATTCAGACGCTCTGCCGCGGTGATTCTAATAGTGATGCCTGTAATCTGCATGTTGGCGAATGGGCCAAATTGAATTTTTCAAAACTTTGCTCATCTCTACTGTCTGCTTTTATGAAAAGTAGACCAAATGTGGCTAGTTGAAGGCCCCCCGAAGCAGCTTGATTGTTTGCCAAAGAAGGGTCATCTTCCGGATTACTCAGGGATGGTGAAGACTCTAAGGTAATGGTGCCATCATCTGCAGGTTGATTAGTACAGAGGAATATACTAAAATAAAAGGTAGCGAAAGAAAACACGTGGGAGCAAAATAGAGGAATAAAGAGAAGGAAGAAGTAAGACCGAAAGGGAGGCCAAAACATACATATAGGAAAAGTTGCACAGTTGCCCATAGCAACCAATCAGATTGCTTCTTTCAATTTGCAGAGCCCTTGTTAAAAATTATAGAAGATATCTGATTGACTGCTATGAGCAACTGAGAAACATTTCCTCTGCACAGGTTTTGATAAATCTCCCTGATTATGTTTTGAAACAGAGAGTGAGAGAAAATGAGAAACAAAGGAACAAAGAGCTAGGAAATAACAAAAAAGAGTCAAAAAAGGAGAGAAAGATAACATAAATAAACTAAAAACAAAAAAAGGCCATAAAAACAAAAGGACAAACATTAGGAAAACCTGTCCAGAGGAAATCAAATAACTGTCCAGACCAATCAAATAACTTTTTTCATTTTATAAAAAGGCTTGGGAAAAATTTACGAAGCGAGCTGATTGTTTGCTATGGGCAACTCAGCAACTTTTCCTCTTGCCAGGTTTTAAAAAATCTCACCCTATGTAAAGAGCCAAGATAAAGAGGCAAAGAAAAGAAAACACAAAAAAAGACAATAAAAATAAACAAAAAACTTACAGCCGAAGCTCTCATCTGGAGCGTAAAAATAACACGTACTCATAATAGGCAAAACATCTGCACTCTGTTCTTTAGCATTTTCATAGCGTCCAAACTGGACCCTCAAAGACCGCCAACGGTTTTTAACATCTTCACCTACAATTGCATGGTAAAAAAAAATAAAAAAATAGACACACAGCAATAGACATCCAGCCACCAAAAAGGTTACACTGCTAACCCCCCCCCCCCCCCCCCCCCAAAAAAAAAGATAAATGAATAATACTAACGCAAAGATAATGAAAAAAAGCATACCAATTTTATTCCGCAAACCACGCGCCTTCTCGTCCCAATCATGATTCATTGTCCGACAAATACAAAGCCACACCTCTTTCTTCACATGCTTATTCTTATAGTCAGGGTCTAGCAAATCACACAAACAAGGATTATTTTCCACCTAACACAAAATATTATCAAAAAACAGCCTGTAAAACCAGCTGATATGGGTGCAAAACAAACATTCATACACAGATCCACCATTACACAACCAAGGGCAAACACGTCCAAATATATACCATAACAAGCAAAGACCACCCCTCGGTGCTCAATGGCCACCACTACACAAACTAAAATGTGTTTAAGCCATGCGCTGTTTTCACGACAAAAGTGCGGCATTTATAAGTGCAGTACCCACCCATACAACCTTCTCCACCAACTCACAAAATGCTAATAAACCCAATAAATAGTTTTACCTAACCAAACCAATTAACTGCGTCACGTTCATGTCCATTCGGCAGTAGGCCATCCTTGCAGAGCAAAATGCGTGACCCGGAAACAAACGTCGCTACAGAAAGAAAGGCGGAGCCAAACAAAACTTTATGCAAACAGACAAAAAAAAAACACAAAAAATACGCAAGAAAAGTCGTAGTGCATGGAAAAACACAGAAAATACGCAGTGAATTTCACGGCCCATAGTCAATGGCACAGAAATGAGCTGCGTATTTTCCAGGAAAAAACACAACGTCAAATACATGCCGTAAACGCCTGGTGGGAACGTACCCTTACAGTGTTCTTTAGCATCTCCAAACTCTGCTAAAGTTAATGTATTTTGTCAGTGACTGCAGGGAGAGAAGTGTGGTGTCCCGGTACAGGACCTTGTCCTGTCCCTGTCTAAAGCCCCCTCAGCTAGAGTCCCTCCATTCCACAGGGCTCTCCTGCAGGGCTTGCCCCTTGGTCATCTCATATAAATATATATTGCATAGTGTATAAATGTATAGGACCTGCCCAGGTCACGTGATATATCATAATGGTTGTATAGATATTTAGGACCTTCCGGGGTCATGTGTTGATGTCATGTGATGTACCCAGAGTTCTCTGGGTTCAGGACTTACAGGCTTGGCAACCAATGGGATTAGTCTAGCCTCCTTAATATATAAAGGACTGTAGTCTGTAAATTCACTCTCTTGGTCCCTGTTCTTAGTTCTGGACTATCAAGCAAGCACAATACGCAAATCAACATATCTTCATTCAATTCATCTAGGCCCAAGCCTAAAGAACCAGCAGCCACTAAAACCGTGAGTTATAAAGCTCAATCCTACAAATCCTGTGTGACTACTATTCTACTCAAATATTATAATTAGTAGCACAGTGACCTGCATAAAGCTCATTACTACAAATCCCAGCAAAGCCTGTGAGGAGCCTACATCTCGGTTACCTTGAGAGACACTGTATACTTGTAAAGACTGCTGCAAAAAAGTTCAAGTAAAAGTTCCCAGTTATCTCATAAAATCTGCTGTGGACATTCCGTTTATTATGTCTGCCGTTTGTGGGCCGGTTGGCGGCAGGACCACCAGACCCTGTAATATCATTGCAACACCCCAGACACCACAGAAGTTTATCTTGGAGAATTAGGAAGGGTACTTACATGGTAACTCAAATTAGTGAATGGTGCTTTTTTAAAATAAACATACTAGAAATCATATGAGAACTCATAACTCGTAATTTGACACAAATAACCAACCAACGTAAAGCTAGGTTTTCACTTGCTTTTTTTTTTTTTTTTTTTGCAAAAACGTTAATAAGAACGCCAATTCTGCCGCATTGCATTTTTTTTTGTGAAAAAACGCTGCAGACAGATGTCAGCTGCAAGTCAATAGGGAACTGCAAAATGCCATATCCACTTGCCGTTTATCAGTTTGCCATTTTTTTGATCCTTTTGGCGTTTTTCTGTTATTTTGGGCTCCTTGGTAGTTTTTCAAAAACGACCTCTTGTTGAGACTTTGGCATTTTTTCGGGAAAATCTTGGCATTTTCCTCCCATAAAAGTCTATGGGAGTGAAAAAACACCAAGAAAAACACCATGTGGGTTTTAACTTTGGTGTTTTTGCAAGCGGTTTTTATTCTTTTTATTCTCATAGAGATAGCTTTTCTACAAAAATATTGTAGGGTACCATTGCAAAAAAAAATAATAAAAAAGATACAGTAGTGATGGAAAAAATCGTATTTAATGAAATGTATCTTTTTTATAACAACATTTTTAATCATTTTTAAACAGGGATCAAATTATGTGGGCAGGTAGGGCACTAAAAATGTCAATAATGACAATAATAAAAATGTAGTGTGTATGTTTTTTATTATATATTTTTTCAAATTTTTTAGGTAGTACTACTACTCCCAGCATGGAACACACTGTTCCATGATGGGAGTAGTAGTACCTGTACTAATTGACAGATCGCCCCGGGTCCGTTGCGATCCTTCTGTATAATGTATAGAGGCGGCCAGCCGCTATTCTATGGTCCCCTGCACTGCCGTATATATACACTTATTCATATTTCCCGCAGAGAGCTGTGATTGGCCAGATGGTTCCAGCCAATCACAACTCTGTGGGAAATATGAATAGGTGTATATATACGTCAGTGCAGGGAACCAGAGAAGAGCGGCCGGCCGCATCTATACAGGAGGATCACAGCGGGTGTCAGGAGTGACACTCACTGCAATCTAGTCATATATCTACTGCCCAGCAAGAACTTACAGTGAGCCTGCAATGTGTATACATTATACACATTGCTGGCTCACTTAACCCCTTGCTGAGCTGTACGCTATGCGCCAGCCCAGCAAGGAACGAGTTAACTTACACTGCTGGATATACAGCTATCTATTAATAGCTGTATATAGTGTATACAGAAGACAAAGTCCGCTTACCTCCCTCCAGTCCTGGTTGGGTTTTCAGATGGGAGCCAGGCTAGTAAGGCTGTGAGGCTCTGTTCACATTGTAGGTTTTGTAAAATGTGAGCAGACCCATCTGGCAGTGTCTTCGCAGACAGGGAGACTCAAGCTGTTGTAGTTTTTCCACAATTGGAGGCTCCCTGTTTGGGAAGACATTGCATTATGTTTTTTGTTTTTTTTCTCGTTTCAGATCCGTGTATGCAGAGGAATGCAGTGGATATGGATGAACTGTTTTTTTTTCTTCTTTTAATAAAATGGCTAACAAGGGCTGTGGGGGAGTGATCTTTAAAATAAAATTATTTTTCCAATGAGTCATGTTTGTTTTTTAAATAGAATTTTCAGGCTTAGTAGTGGAAGCTGTCTAATAGACGGAATCCATTACTAAGCCGGGGCTTAGCGTTAGCCCCAAAAACAGCTAGCGCTAATCCCCAATTATTACCCCGGTACCCACCGCCACAGTGATGCTGGGAAGAGCCGGTATCAACAGGCCCGGCACGTCAAAATGGCGCTCCTGGGCCTAGGTGGTAACAGGCTGGTGTTATTTAGGATGAGGAGGGCCAGTAACAATTTATTTATAAACAAAAAAACGCATAGGGTTCCCCCTATTTTTATTCTCAGTCAGATACCAACCAAGCAGCAGCAGCCTGACATTACCAGGGTGGGCGAGGACCATTGTTACTGGCCCTCCCCATCCTAAATAACACCAGCCTGTTCCCGCCCAGGCGCGGAATTTTTTGATGCTATGGGCCTGTTGGTACCGGCACTTCCCGGCATCCCTGTGGTGGTGGGTACCAGGGTAATAATTGAGGGTTAGCGCCAGCGGTTTTTGGGGCTAACACTAAGTCCTGGCTTAGTAATGGATTCCGTCTATTAGACAGTTTCCACTACTAAGCCTGAAAATTCAATTTAAAAAAGCACGACAGATTGGAAAAATTATTTTATTTTAAAAAAACACTCCCCCACAGCCCTTGTTAACCATTTTATTAAAAGGAAAAAAAATACAGTTCATCCGCAGTAGTCCTCCGAATCCACCATAATCCTCTGCATACACAGATCTGAAAAGAGAAGAAAAAAGAAACACAAAAAATTAGTTAGGACATTTTTGGTGATCTCTGATGAGGAGAGCACCCATACTGCAATGTCTTCCCAAACAGAGAGCCTACAACTGTTGCAAAACTACAACTCTGGGAGTTGAAGTTTAGCAACAGCTGGACTCTTCCTGTCTGGGAAGACACTGCCAGAAGGGTCTGATCACATTATACAAAACGGACAATGTGAACAGAGCCTCACACCCATACCAGCCTGGCTTCCATCTGTAGCTCCGTCCCTAAAGACATCATCACTAGGGGGCGGAGCTACACAGACCCGGCGGGGACAGGGAGCGAGGGAGGTAAGTGGACCTCATCTTCTGTATACATTATATACAGCTATCTATAGATAGCTGAATATTCTGTATACCGCCTAAAGGGACTGTAGGAGCAGGGAGTCCTGTCAGTCTGGTGGCAGGATTCCCGGCTCCTGTATAGTATACATGGGTACACTATGCACCTCTGTATACTTTAGGGCCAGAGGAGTCGAGTAGTGATGCTTTACATCACTCCTCATCTCCTTACACACTGTGGACTGAGCGCTCAGCATCCGACCCACAGAGTGGTACCTGAAGACAGTGAGAAATCTGCCACAGGGGACAAATTTGGCTGTTTCCACACACCAGGAAAAATGCCAGAAAAACTGCCAAAACACAGGAAAAAGCTGTGGCAGTTTTCTGGTGTTTTTCAAGTGAAAACCTAGCCTTTGCATCAAATGCAGTGCAAACGTTCAACCAGGAACTTGCCATAGTTCATACACCATAGTCAGAGGCAACTTCAACTTGCACTCCATGAAGACAAAACACATTTTGAATTATACAATTAGCAGAATTCTATTTAAAGAATAAAATATAATACGTATTGAGCGCATACACCACTAACAGAATGAAATGCTTCCCTTGGAAACTAGTAAGTCGTAAGTAAAGTCAATAGCGATAGATCCCCAAGGACAGGATGGAAATGATAGAGGCTGCAACAATCCCATTGGTTGGGTGTGGTCACTTTTATACATGGAACGAGTATTGCAAAAAGTAACTGTGATCTGCGTCTCCTAAATTTTAAAGTGAGTTGTTGTTATGGAGTGCTCTCATGCAGGGCCAGATTAAAGGGGTACTCCGGTGAATTATAATTTTTTTTTTTTTAAATCAACTGGTGCCAGAAAGTTAAACAGATTTGTAAAAATCTTAATTCTTCCTGTACTTATTAGCTGCTGAATACTACAGTGGAAATTCTTTTCTTTTTGAAACACAGAGCTGTCTGCTGACATCACGAGCACAGTGCTCTCTGCTGACATCTCTGTCCATTTTAGGAACTGTCCAGAACAGCATATGTTTGCTATGGGGATTTCCTTTTACACTAGACACTTCCCAAAATGGACAGAGATGTCAGCAGAGAGCACTGTGCTCGTGATGTCAGCAGACAGCTCTGTGTTTCAAACGGAAAAGAATTTCCACTGTAGTATTCAGCAGCTAATAAGTACAGGAAGGATTAAGATTTTTTTATAGAAGTAATTTACAAATCTGTTTAACTTTCTGGCACCAATTGATTTAAAAAAAAATAGTTTTTCACCGGAGTACCCCTTTAAGGCTGCCTGGAGGATGGAACACTACAGTATGATGGGCCCCCCATCTCCTCGAAAATACACCAATCCTTGCACAAGCGCATCATCCAAGAATACTATAAAGGGAACTTACCGTATTTATCGGGGTATACCACGCACCGGCCTATAACACGCACCCTCATTTTACCAAGGATATTTGGGTAAAAAAAGTTTTTTACCCAAATATCCATGGTAAAATGAGGGTGCGTGTGTGCGCGTGTATACCCCGATATACCCCCAGGAAAGGCAGGGGGAGAGAGGCTGTCGCTGCCCGCTTCTCTCCCCCTGCCTTTCCTGGGGTCTAGAGCGCTGCTGCCGGCCCTTCTCTCCCCCTGGCTATCGGCGCCGCTGCCCGTTCTATCCCCCTGACTATCGGTGCCGGCGCCGATAGCCAGGGGGAGAGAAGTGGCGCTGACAGCCAGGGGGAGAGAAGGGGCAGCGGCACCCATTGCCGGCGCTGCTGCCCCGTTGCCTCCCCCCATCCCCGGTGGCATAATTACCTGGGTCGGGTCCGCGCTGCTGCAGGCCTCCGGCGCGCGTCCCCTGCGTCGTTGCTATGCATGGCACCGCGCACTGACGTCATGCGCCGCGCCGTGCAGCGCATAGCAACGACGCCGGGGACGCACGCCGGAGGCCTGCAGCAGCGCAGACCCGACCCAGGTAATTATGCCACCAGGGATGGGGGGAGGCAACGGGGCAGCGGCGCCGGCAATGGGTGCCGCTGCCCTTTCTCTCCCTCTGGCTGTCGGCGCCGCTTCTCTCCCCCTGACTATCGGCGCCGGCAATGGGGCGCCGGCACCGATAGTCAGGGGGACAGAACGGGCAGCTGCGCCGATAGCCAGAGGGAGAGAAGGGCCGGCAGCAGCGCTCTAGACCCCAGGAAAGGCAGGGGGAGAGAAACGGGCAGCGACAGCTTCTCTCCCCCTGCCTTTCCTGGGGGTGTATCGGCGTATAACACACACATAGACTTTAGGCTAAAAATTTTAGCCTAAAAAGTGCGTGTTATACGCCGATAAATACGGTATATAGATGGCATAATAAGACCCCTTTAAAAATAAGAACAAAAGGTAGAGAAAATAAAATATGAATACTTTAAATTTATTTTATATTGGTATATTTTGAAGTGAATATAGGTTTTAAAATTTTTATATACCAAATATCATAAAATTCTAAGAATTCTTTTATGACACACAAAAAACTAAGTTTTTCAGCAACGTAATTGTTACCTGCTAGATGTGCTAGATGTTTGAGTATGATGGCACATGTAGAAATGCAGCATAACTGACATTATTCAAGCTGTGATTTAAACAGTAAATGGTTACCACGGAAACATTCTACTTATTTAAATGATAATGCTTTCTTTATTGTTTCTTAAAAACAAGCAACTTGGTTTTTAGTTTTTTTTTTCACAATATTTTATTTTAAGCCTTCGTGTTCTGTACATTTCTCCCAGTAATTAGCTTTTCTTTTATGCGTCTCTCTAGATCAGGGGGTCTAAAACTGGCAGCCCTCCAGATGTTGCAAATCTTCAACTCCCAGCATGCTTGGACATGCCCAGACAGCAATTTGCTGCAGCTAATGGCTGTCGGGAATGCTGGGAATTAAAGTTTTGCAACATATGGAGGGCCCCCATTTTCAGACCCCTACTCTAGATAAAGGCAAAATAATTACAAAACCCAACTGAATGAGATACAAAAATGTCTGTGCTTCAGATGACTAGATATGTTAACCCCTTAACGACCACAGACGTAGATGTACGTCCTGATTTGGCGGTACTTCCCGCACCAGGACGGACAATGTAAAAAGAAAAAAAATTTAAAAAGTGAAAAATCCCCTCCCCCAATGTAAATGAGAATTGTCAGTTTTTCCCATTTTACCCCCAAAAAGCGTAATTTTTTTTTATAAACATATTTGTTTATCGCCGAGTGTGTAAATGTCCGAATCATCAAAATATAATGTTAATTATCCCATATGGGGAACGGCGTAAACGTAAAAAATTAAAAAAAAGTCTAAAAATGCTGCTTTTTTGTCACATTTTATTCCCAAAATTTTTTATAAAAAATTAGCTAAAAGTTTTATATATGTAAATGTGGTATTGATAAAAAGTACAGATGATGCCGCAAAAAATGAGCCCTCATACTGCCCTGTATATGGAAAAATAAAAAAAGTTGTAGGTGGTCAAAATAGGGCAATTTTAGATTACTGATTTTGTACAAAAAGTTTTAGATTTTTTTTAAGAGTTACAAAAATATAAAAGTATCTAGTCATGGGTATCATTTTAATCATATTGACCCACAGAATAAAGAACACATGTCATTTTTACAGTAAAGTGTACTGTGTGAAAACGAAACCCCTTTTTTTGTATCAATGTCAACATAATGATTTGCCCACTCAGCCAATCAGCACCTACGGCAGTGACCCACCTCAGTCACTGATAGGATGAACATGTCCTTGAGACAACTTTCAATACAAGTGCTGCACAGCGGGACTGGTCTTGGTAAGAACAACGGTGCGGGAGCAAGGAAGGTAAGTATAGGAATTTCTTCTATGTTTCAGCAAGCTGACCATAATTAGCTAAATAATATAATCACTGAAATACCTGTTTAATCCAGTATAACCCTTAAACAATCTAACAGTCTAAAAATTGACAAGATTTACCACAGTGTACAGGCTTTTTCATAAATCTAAGGCTAAGTTTGGGACCAAGTATTAGTTGGTTTACTTTACTTCAAAATCTTATGAAACAATTTTGGCACGCAGAGATGCACACAGGCCATACATACCTTTCTCCCTCAAAACCAACTCACTTTCTCTTTAAGTTCCTGAAAGCTAATTAAAATATCTTTTCAATATTTTAAAACACCCTTGTGGCATCAGAAATTATGGAAATTATGCAATAGTGAAACCGCTCCAATGTGTGAGATACAATCATTTCTTGTGAATTTAATTGCTTGAAATTATATTTAAAGATTTCTGTTTACGCTGTTATTTATACCGATGTGATGTTTAAAACATTTATCAAGACCTGTTCAGTCCACAGTAGGTGAAAGTACAATGGGAACTTTTATTTGTGTCTAGGTTATGGCCGTTTCCCAAGGTAAATGAATTGAACCATTTATCATCCAGCTTGTTTCACGTGATCTATCAGAAGCTTTAAAAGGTGTGACACATACTACTGTACTCCTGTTTGTGTGACATATTCTTCAAGCATCAGGTATTTATTTTTTACTATATTTTACAGTCATAAAATAAGTTGCAGATTTATGTTCTTTTTTTCTCTTTTTTATATTAAGTTCAAAGCTGTGTGGTAGAAATGTAATAATTAACATGTCCTCTGACTCCTGTGTAGGTACATAGACTACAGACGGCTTGTGTCAGCAAAATCCGCTCGGTCACTATGGGGAGAATTCAAATCCTCTGGCTCTTTCTGATTTTTCTGGTCTTTGAACAGACAGTTGCAAAAAAGCCATGCAAATGTAAGTAAAATACCCTTCTATACATTTAATGTTAAAGGTGTACTCCTATGCAAAACAATTTTTTTTTATATCAACGGGTGCCAGAAAGTTAAACAGATTTGTAAATTACTTCTATTTAAAAATCTTAATCCTTCCAGTACTTATCAGCTGCTGTATGCTACAGAGGAAGGTCTTTTCTTTTTGAATTTCTTTCCATTCTGACCACAGTGCTCTCTGCTGACACCTTTGTCCATGTCAGAAATTGTTTTCCACCGGAGTACACTTTTAATTAATGTTACAAGTACTATGTATCTCATACATGTATTCTTGAAATAAGAGGTACACAAATAGGAATAAAGTTTTGAAAGCACCAAAGAACATACAATAGATATTAGAGCAAGAAGCTATAAAAAAATATAAAATGTTTATTGTACTTAAATAAGTTTTCACAAAGAATGTCTATAGGCAATATGAAGTTAATAATCATTATTAAAACATAACTCATCATGACCTACATAGCCACTCAAGAAATATATAGTATTTAAATTCATATAATGCCAAATGCCAAACTACTATAACACAGAAAACTCTTAGATGGAAAGTACAAAATAAATAGTAACTTTCAATAAAATTTTAAGTACACAAGATAACATGAAAACTACACTGTGCTGCATATCATTCATCACAAAATAGCAAAAGTATTACATTTCCACTATTACATAGCCCATTGCAATGAGAAGGGAAACATAGAATATATGAAAGCCATTAAAACAAATGTGGGTATGGTTAGAACTAGAGATGAGCGAATTTTTGAAAAATTCGATTTGGCCAATTCGCCAAATAAAAATAAAAAAATCGATTCGAATAAATTAATAGAGAAAATAGAAAATAGAGAAAAAAAAGTGAAACATACATAGACTTTATTAAACACTATATTAAAATTACTAATTACTAATAAAAAAATGTAAAACTCAATAAAAAAATATATAATTTTTACATGTAAATGACCCCTTTCTACATTTTTATTATTGTTGGCTAAATTTTTAGGTCCCTGCCTGCCCAAATAAATTGATCCCGTTTAAAAATGAACATTAAATTATTATTTTTTTGGTGGCTTTATCAACTTAGGGACCCAGGGCATACAGGTATGCCCTGGTACCTAAGGACCCAGGGCGTACCTGTACACCTGTGGGAATTTCGGTCCCCGCCACACGGGGCCAGGACCAGGATGACTGCTGATATCTATCAGCAGGCACCCAGTGCAAACCCTTGGGGGGGTCCTGAGACCTCCCCATGTCGGCAATCGCTACAATATGCCGGTCAATTCAGGCCAGTGATTTACTGCGATTCCGGGTCAATCGGATCTCTGGTGACCTGGTGACCTGGAAAAAAATGGTGAATGGGGCTGTCTTAGCAGGTGCCACCTCATGATCACGTGATTGATCGGTCGGAACGACCGACAAATCACTGCCCTGCTGGGCGGTGATCGGGGCGGCGATCGGGGCCGCTGGGGTCTCCTATCTCTCCCTGGCCCGGCGGAGGTCCCCTCAGGAATGGCGGTGGCAGTCCCGGCGGCAGAATACAGCAGGAGGTGAGGCCTGTTCACCTCCTGCTGTTGCTTCCCCCAATCAATAAAATCCCATCCCTTCCCCCAATATCCCACCACACCCCTACCCTTCAATTCCCTGATTGAACTTGATGGATGTATGTCTTTTTTCGACCGTACTAACTATGTAACTATGTAACTCTCAGCATGCACAGCCAAAGGGCATGCTGGGAGTTGTAGTTTTACAACAGCTGGAGTTCCAACTACAACTCCCAGCATGCCCTTTGGTAGTCTGTGCATACTGGGGGGATAGTTATGCAACAGCTGCAGGCACATTTTTTCTATGAAAATGTGTGCATCCAGCTGTTGCATAACTACAACTCCCAGCATGCTCAGACTACCAAAGAGCATGCTGGGAGTTGTAACAGTGTGCCTCCAGCTGTTGCAAAACTTCAACTCTCAGCATGCCCTTCGACTATCAATGCATGCTGAGTGTTGCAGTTTTGCAACAGCTGGAGACACATTGGTTGTGAAACCAGAGTTTATGTCCTAACTCAGTGTTTCGCAACCAGTGTGCCTCTGGCTGTTGAAAAAATACAACTTCCAGCATGCACTGAGAGATTGTACATGCTGGGAGTTCTGGTTTTTCAAAAGCTGGAGGCACACTGGTTGCAAAACACTGAGTTGAGTAACAAATTCTGTGTTGCTCAACCAATGTGCCCCCAGCTGTGTCATAACTACAACTCCCAGCATGTATTATCTGTCAGTGCATGCTGGGAGTTGTAGTTTTGCAACAGCTGGAGGTTTGCCCCCATGTGAATGTTCAGGGTACAGTTTTCTGCTTCAAGTTTGAGATGCGGCAAATTTTCCACCGCAGCTCAAACTCCCAGCGAGAAACTTACTGTAAACCCCCGCCCGTGTGAATGTACCCTAAAAGCACTACACTACACAAAATAAAAAGTAAAACACTACATGTACGTATACTCTTTCACAGTTGCCCCCCCCCCCCCAATTAAATAAAATAAAAACTTCTTGTATTGCACTGTTTCCAAAACGGAGCCTCCAGCTGTTGAAAAACAACAATTCCCAGTATTGCCGGACTGCCACTGACTGTCAAGGCATGCTGGGAGTTTTTCAAAAGCTTTTACCCCTTGTAAAATTAAAAAAACTGGGTCTACAAGAACATGCAAGTGTAAAAAAATGAAGATTTTTTATTTTCTCCTTCACTTTGCTGATATTCCTGTGAAACACCTAAAGGGTTAACAAACTTTCTGAATGTCATTTTGAATACATTGAGGGGTACAGTTTTTATAATGGGGTCATTTGTGGGGTATTTCTACTATGAATGCCCTTCAAATCCACTTCAAACCTGAACTGGTCCCCAAAAAATTCAGATTTAGAAAATTTTGTGAGAAATTGGAAAATTGCTGCTGAACTTTGAAGGCCTCTGATGTCTTCCAAAAAGTAAAAACATGTCAACTTTGTGATGAAAATATAAAGTAGACATATTGTATATGTAAATCAATATATCATTTATTTGTTATGTCTATTTTCCTTATAAGCAGAGAGTTTCAAAGTTAAAAAAATGCTATATTTTTTAATTTTTCATAAAATTTTTTAATTTTTCACCAAGAAACAATCAACGGCATTTTACCACTGACATGAAGTAAAATATGTCACGAAAAAAACAATCTCGAAATCAGAATGAAAAGTAAAAGCATCCCAGAGTTATTAATGCTTTAACCCCTTAAGGACTCAGGGTTTTTCCGTTTTTGCACTTTCGTTTTTTCCTCCTTACCTTTAAAAAATCATAACCCTTTCAATTTTCGACCTAAAAATCCATATTATGGCTTATTTTTTGCGTCGCCAATTCTACTTTGCTGTGACATTAGTCATTTTACCCAAAAATGCACAGCGAAACGGAAAAAAAAATCATTGTGCGACAAAATCGAAAAAAAAACGCCATTTTGTAACTTATGGGGGCTTCCATTTCTACGCAGTGCATATTTCGGTAAAAATTACACCTTATCATTATTCTGTAGGTCCATACGGTTAAAATGATACCCTACTTATATAGGTTTGATTTTGTCGCACTTCTGGAAAAAATCATAACTACATGCAGGAAAATTTATACGTTTAAAAATGTCATCTTCTGACCCCTATAACTTTTTTATTTTTCCACGTACGGGGCGGTATGAGGACTAATTTTTTGCGCCGTGATCTGAAGTTTTTATTGGTATGATTTTTGTTTTGATCTGACTTTTTGATCACTTTTTATTCATTTTTTAATGTTATAAAAAGTTACCAAAATACGCTTTTTTGGACTTTGGAATTTTTTTGCGCGTACGCCATTGACCGTACGGCTTAATTAATGATATATTTTTATAGTTCGGACATTTACGCACATGGCGATACCACATATGTTTATTTTTATTTTTTTTTACACTGTTTTATTTTTTTTCTGGGAAAAGGGGGGTGATTCAAACTTTTATTAGGGAAGGGGTTAAATGACCTTTATTAACACTTTTTTTTTACTTTTTTTTTGCAGTGTTATAGGTCCCATAGGGACCTATAACACTGCACACACTGATCTCTCATCCTGATCACAGGCGTGTATTAACACGCCTGTGATCAGCATTATCGGCGCTTGACTGCTCCTGTCTGGATCTCAGGCACGGAGCAGTCATTCGTCGATCGGACACCGAGGAGGCAGGTAAGAGCCCTCCCGGTGTCCGATCAGCTGTTCGGGACGCCGCGATTTCACCGCGGCGGTCCCGAACAGCCCGACTGAGCAGCCGGGATACTTTCAGTTTCACTTTAGAAGCGGCGGTCAGCTTTGACCGCCGCTTCTAAAGGGTTAATACCGCACATCGCCGCGCCGCGCCGTGTGGTATTAGCCGCGGGTCCCGGCCGTTCATTAGCGCTGGGACCCACGCGATATGATGCGGGATCGCGGCACGATCCCGCTTCATATCGCGGGAGCCGGCGCAGGACGTAAATATACGTCCTGCGTCGTTAAGGGGTTAAGTGACAGTGGTCAGATGTGCAAAAAATGCCCCGGTCCTTAAGGTTAAAATGGGCTGGGTCCTTAAGGGGTTACAAAAGTTTATACACCCAAGAATGGAGTCTACATTTTAGGCTGCTTTCACACTATGAGTATTCATCCGTTATTAAACATTAGTTTTCTGTATTGTATAATTAAAAAACAGATGTATAATATCGGATGAAATGATGGGTGCTAACGGCTGAATAATGTCCGTCAAGATAACGGGCATATTCATCCGTTAAGACCGTTATAAAATCCATCTTGTACCGTTATTTAATGGTCGTTTTAACACCTCTGTCTACAAACTCCCGCAGCCGGGACTACTACTACTCCCATCATGGAGCAGACTTGTTTCCATGATGGGAGTAGTAGTTCCCCAGCTGCGGGAGTCTGCCAGTGGCTGGGGAGGCTACATTAGTGTTTGTACTACTACTCCCTTCATGGAACAGACTCTGTTCCATGATGAGGGTTGTAGAACATGGGCTGAGGGATTGATCGCACTGAGTCTCACTTCTGAGACCTGATGCGATCAGAAGTTATCAAACAGGGGAGTGGGCGGAATGCTCCGCTTCCCTTCGATGTAAGGTGTATTTTTACTTTCACTTTCAAATTCCCCGCTGGGAGCCCTGAATGGCCGGCACCGAGGAGCCATTCAGGGCTCCCAGCAGGTTTTTTAAACTATTAATTTGACCCCCAAATGTATGCCCCCCATGCATATTTATAATAACTCATTGGCCCCAGTGTGTTTATAATAATTCATTGGCCCCACTGTGCTTATCCTTATAACCCCCCCCCCCCCCAGTGTCCTTATTTCCCCTCATCTTCTTGGAGCATGGATGCAGCGGAACATGTCGGGTACCGGGGGCGGTGAATGAATGAAGCCAACATGTCCCGCATGTAGGCTTCATGCATTCACCGTACAGAGATGAGCAGCAGAAAATAGACATGTGAATGCGCTAGGAGCAGGGCAGCAGCGGGGACATGTCAGGCGGTGGCGGTGAATGAATGAAGCCTACAAGCGAGACATGTTGAATTCATTCAGTCACCGCCGCCGATTCCTGACAAGTCCTGCTGCTGCCCTGCTCCAAGAAGATGAGGACACTGTAGGGGGTGGGGTGTTAATAAGGATAAGCACACTGGGGCCAATGAATTATTATAAATCTACATGAGGGGCATACATTTGGGGGTCAAATTAGTGGTTTAAAAACCCTGCCGGGAGCACTGAATGGCTCCTCGGTGCCAGCCATTCAGGGCTCCCCGCGAGGAATTTAAAAGTGAAAGTAGAGATACACCGTACATCGCAGGGGAGCGGAACATGCCACCCACTCCCCTGTTTAATAACTTTTGATCACATTTGGTCTCAGAAGTGAGACCCGGTGTGATCAATCCCTCAGCCCATGTACTACAACCCCCATCATGGAACAGAGTCTGTTCCATAATGGGGGTAGTAGTACAAACACTAATGTAGCCCCCCAGCCACTGGCAGACTCCCGCAGCCGGGAAGCTACTACTCCAACCATGGAAACAAGTCTGTTCCATGATGGGAGTAGTAGTAGTCCTGGCGGGAGTCTGTAGGCAGAGGTATTAAAAATGCCATAAAATAACGGTACATGACGGACGTTATAACGGATCTTAATGGATGAATATGCTCGTTATTTTGACGACATTATTCAGCCATTAGCCCCTATTATTTCATTCATTATTATACATCCGTTTTTTTTATTATACAATACAGAAAACGGATGTTTAATAATGGATGAATACTTATAGTGTGAAAGCAGCCTAAAATGTAGACTGCATTCTTGGGTGTATAAAAAATTATAAAGCCACCAAAAAAAAAAAAAATTAAATAGGGATCAATTTAGGTGGGTGAACAGGGACCTAAAAATGTAGCCAACAATAATAAAAATGTAGAAAGGGGCCATTTAAATGTAAAAATAATATATTTTTTATAATTAATTTTTAAATGTTTTTGTATTCATAATGTATTTTATTATTGTGTTTAATAAAGTGTGTGTGTGTGTGTGTGTGCTTCACTTTTTTTCTCTATTTAAATTTTTTTGGGTAGTACTACTACTCCCAGCGTGGAACAGACTGTTCCATGATGGGAGCTGTAGTACCTGTACTAACAGACAGATTACAAAAGGTGTTACTCCTGACACCCAATGCAATTGTCCTTTCTATTGCTCGCATCACTGCACTATACTCTGGCCGGCCAGTGATATGAATAGAATTCACATCACTTATTCATATTTCCCGCAGAGAGCTGTGATTGGCCAGATCGTTCCAGCCACTCACAGCTCTCTGCGGGAAATATGAATAATAGGTATATATACAGCATATACTCATACTACAGAGGGACCAGAGAAGAGCGGCCGGCCGCCCGCATCTATACATTATACAGGACGATTGCATTGGGTGTTAGAAGTCACACTTGCTGCAATCTGTCTATTAATGCAGGCACTACAGCTCCCAGCATGGAGCAGAGTGTGATACATGTTGGGAGCAGTAGTACCTGCAGTTGAGGACAGATCACAGCAAGTGTCACTCCTGACACCCGCTGCGATCCTCCTATCTATTCCAAAGATGTGAGCGCAAGAGAAAGCCACTTGCATCTATACATTATACAGGACGATCGCAGGGGTGTCACTAATGAAGAAATTCGTTATTTTGAATCGAGTCGAAGTCCGGATCCGGTCCGGGAATTTTTCATGAAATTCAGAACGAATTCGACTTTGTCAGATTCGATTCGCTCATCTCTAGTTAGAACCTTATGTCAGATTTCTAGTAGCATAAATCTTTGAGCAGTCAAAGAGGTTTGAGTCCTTAATAAAGTCTCTTCTTTCTAGGAATTGTGGTTGTTTTAAATTACAGACCTCACCAATAGGATATTTTTTCGCATCTAGCTATTCCATATCAGGTATTATTGTAACTGTTTTTTGTTGTCTGCACTGATGCTGAAGCTGCCTGTTTTTGACCTTTTTTCAGGTTCACATATTCAGTAGGTGAAGGTGTTTGGGGGCAGATTTGTGTAGATGATTATTTTGTTTGCTATTTCAGAGCTTAGAGAATACAGAAAGGACAATAACCTTTCTAGAAACCTGTGATCAGACCTGCTTGCATATGGGAAAACATATCCTCTTCTATCAATTATAAAAACGTTAGAAGTCTCTGAAAAGTGTTGTAAATAGATAAAACAATAAGACCACTGGCCAACGAACTCCTAGTAGATATTCTAATGTTGCTAATTAAAGTACAGTAATACATTAGTACTTTTGACAAGTGCTCCGGACAACCCCTTTAAAGGGGTACTTTTTTTTTCAAATCAACTGGTGGCAGAAAGTTAAACAGATTTGTGAATTACTTCTATTAAAAAATCTTAATCTTTCTAGGGTGGGATTTTGTAATAAGGTGTTCCATGGACAGCCTGCAATTTTACCTATACCTGGAGATCACTTTTTTGAGAATGTTGTCTCCCATCTGGAGCTTTATTTTGCTTATTTTTGTTTTATATTGTTTTATACTATATCACTCTTGGTCTCTCATCCCCTTATGATACTGTTTTTGTATTGTATGAAAATTGTTTAATAAAAATATATTTAAAAAAAATCTTAATCCTTCCAGAAATTATCAGCTGCTGTATGCTCTACAGGAAGTTGAGTTGTTCTTTTCAGTCTGACGACAGACTGCAGGATAGGTTTCCTATAGGGATTTGCTCCTGCTCTGGACAGTTCCTGACATGGACAGAGGAGTCAGCAGAGAGCACTGTGGTCAAACAGAAAGGAAATTCAAAAAGAAAAGAACTTCCTGTGGAGCATACATGTCAGGGTCCGGAGTGGTATGCAGGGATGACACAGGTAGGTGATCCTCTATGTCAGTGAGGTGATGGCGTGGGCCGTACCAGGGGAACGGAATCTAAGGGGTTACTGGTTTTCACCAGAGCCCGCCGCAAGGTGGGATGGACTTGCTGCGGCAGGTAACCCCCAGGTCGTTCCACCCAATAGCGACTCAACCTCACTGACTGCTAAATCAGGCGCGGTACACAAGGACTAGGCAAAAGCCAAGGTCAGACGTAGCAGAAGGTCAGGACAGGCGGCAACGGTTCGTAGTCAAGGGCAACGGCAAGGGTCTGGATACACAGGCAATGGACACACGGGAACGCTTTCACTGGCACAAGGCAACAAGATCCGGCAAGGACAGGAAGGGGAAGTGGGTTTTTATAATGTGGGAAGTGATTGGTACTGATTGGGCCAGGCACCAATTAATGGTGCACTGGCCCTTTAAATTTCAGAGAGCCGGCGCGCACGCGCGTGCACCCTAGAGAGCGGGGCCGCGCACGCCGTGACAGGACAGCAGGAGGACAGGGCAGGTGAGAAGATTGGGATGCGACCCGCGGGCGGGCGCGTCCCGCTACGCGGATCGCATCCCCGCCGGTGATAACAGAGTAGTGCTCCTGGTCAGCGGGTCTGACCGGGGCGCTGCAAGCTGAAGAACGCCGCGAGCGCTCCGGGGAGGAGCAGGGACCCGGAGCGCTCGGCGTAACAGTACCCCAACCCACCCACCCCGGGACGATCGGACGATTTTGGAGGCGAGGATCTCTTTGACAGAGAAGACATCAGAGGAGCCAGGAACAGGAGCAGGAACAGTGACCTTGGGAGAATAACGGTTAAGTATAAGAGGTTTGAGAAGAGATACATGGAAAGAGTTAGGAATACAAAGAGAAGAAGGAAGGTGGAGCTTGTAGGAGACAGAATTGATTTGGTTTTTGATTTTCAATGGCCCGAGGTAACGAGGACCCAACTTGTAGCTAGGGACATGAAACCGTATGTATTTGGCAGAGAGCCACACTTTGTCACCAGGGACAAAGACAGGAGGAGTTCTTCTTTTTATCCGCATGTCTCTTCATACGAGAAGAGGCCAGTAAGAGCGACTTTTGAGTCTCCTTCCAGATAGAGGAGAAGTCCCGGGTTAATTCATCCACGGCAGGAACTCCAGAACAAGTGGGAATGGGGAGGGAGGGCAGCGGGTGACGGCCGTACACCACAAAAAATGGAGATTTGGCGGAAGATTCAGAATTTTTGAAATTGTACGAGAATTCAGCCCAGGGCAGAAGGTCGACCCAATCATCTTGGCGGGAGGAGACAAAATTTTGCAAGTAGTCACGAAGAATCTGGTTCACTCTTTCGACTTGTCCATTGGATTGGGAGTGATAGGAGGAAGAGAAATTTTATTTGATCTTTAATTGATTACAGAGAGCTCTCCAAAATTTTGACACAAATTGAACGCCTCTATCCGAGATGATATGCGTGGGAAGCCCGTGAAGACGAAAAATCTGCAGAGAAAAATTGCTTTGCCAACTGTGGCGCAGAAGGAAGGCCAGGAAGTGGAATAAAATGAGCCATTTTGGAAAAACGATCAACGACCACCCAGATGACAGTGTTGCCATGGGATAAAGGAAGGTCAGTGATGAAGTCCATGGCTATGTGGGACCAAGGTTGTTCAGGCACAGGCAGAGGAAGGAGAAGACCTGCAGGCTTCTGGCGTGGGGTCTTGTCACGTGCACACACTGTACAGGCTCGTACAAAATCGGTCACATCATTTTCCAGGGAGGACCACCAATAGTGTCTGGCAATCAACTGTATAGATTTTTTGATTCCAGCGTGACCAGCCAGAAGGGAGGAATGGCCCCATTTGAGGATCCAGAGGCAAAGACGTGGAGGAACATAAGTTTTTCCTGGAGGAATAGGCACCAGAGAAGCAGGAGCAGAAGAGATCAGACACTCAGGAGGGATGATGTGCTGAGGAAGGGTCTCGGCTTCTGAGGCATCGGTGGTACGTGATAGAGCATCAGCCCTGACATTCTTGCCTGCGGGACGAAAATGGATTTGAAAGTTGAAACGGGCAAAAAACAACGACCATCTAGCCTGGCGAGGATTTAGCCGCTGGGCGGATTGAAGAGAAGACAAATTTTTGTGATCTGTATGGATGGTGATGGGATGAAAGGATCCTTCCAGAAGATGTCTCCACTCCTCAAGTGCCAACTTAATAGCCAATAGTTCACGGTCTCCTATGGAATAGGAGGAGAAAAGATTTTGGAGAAAAATCCGCAAGTGATATTTTTTCCTTTAGCGGATTTTTGTATGAGAACAGCTCCGGCTCCAACTGAAGAGGCGTCAACCTCAAGGAAGAAGGGCTTCAGAGGATCTGGTCTGGACAAGACTGGAGCAGAGGAAGGTGGCTTTGAGGTGGTTAAAGGCTTTCTCCGCCTGTGGCGGCCAGGATTTCGGATTAGCATTTTTCTTAGTCAGTGCTACAAAAGGAGCAACGATGGTGGAGAAGTGGGGAATAAATTGACGATAATTTGCAAATCGAGAAATCTTTGGATAACTCGTAGGCCAGTGGGACGAGGCCAATCTATTACCGCAGATAGCTTATCAGGGTCCATTTGAAGACCTTGACCGGACACAATGTATCCCAGGAAGGGAAGACTGCTGTGTTCAAATAGACATTTCTCAATTTTGGCGTAAAGATTATTTTGGCGTAGTCGCTGAAGCACTTGCCGGACATGAAGGTGATGTTCCTCTAGGTTGGAGGAAAAAATGAGGATGTCATCAAGATAGACTACCACACAGGAATACAGCATGTCCTGAAAAATCTCATTAACAAAGTCCTGAAAGACTGCTGGGGCATTGCAAAGTCCAAAGGGCATGACTAGGTATTCAAAGTGACCATCTCTAGTATTGAAGGCGGTTTTCCATTCATCACCTGCTCGAATACGGATGAGGTTATATGCGCCCCTTAGATAAAGTTTTTGAAAATCTTAGCTCCACGCAGTCGGTCAAAGAGTTCGGAGATGAGAGGCAGAGGAAAGTGATTTTTTACTGTAATTTTATTAAGACCGCAGTAGTCAATACAGCAACGGCAAGGGTCTGGATACACAGGCAATGGACACACGAGAACGCTTTCACTGGCACAAGGCAACAAGATCCAGCAAGGACAGGAAGGGGAAGTGGGTTTTTATAATGTGGGAAGTGATTGGTACTGATTGGGCCAGGCACCAATTAATGGTGCACTGGCCCTTTGAATTTCAGAGAGCCGGCGCGCGTGCGCCCTAGGGAGCGGGGCCGCGCGCGCCGGGACAGGAAAGCAGGAGGACGGGGCAGGTGAGAAGATTGGGATGCGACCCGCGGGCGTGCGCGCCCGCTACGCGGATCGCATCCCCGCCGGTGATAACAGAGCAGCGCTCCCGGTCAGCGGGTCTGACCAGGGCGCTTCACGCTGAAGAACGCCATGAGCGCTCCGGGGAGGAGCAGGGACCCAGAGCGCTCGGCGTAACAATACAGCTGCTGATAAGTACTGGAAGGTTAAGATTTTTAAATAGAAGCAATTTACAAATCTGTTTAAAGGAGTATTCCAGTGCAAAATAATTTATCCCCTATCCAAAGGATAGGGGATAAGTTATAGATTGCAGGGGGTCCGAGGGCGCTGAGGCCTCCCGGGATCTCTATGGGGTACATGGAGGGGGCGTGTCGGCCGCCGCGTCATGCGGGGATGGAACACCCCTTTCAAGCAAGGAGATCCCGGAGATTCCAGGAGATCCTGGGGGGCCCAGCGCTCGGACCCCCCCCCCCCCCCCCCCCCCGCAAAAATTACTTTTTAATGCCATCAATGATTTCATCACAAAATCTACTGCAAAACCAGAAAAAAAATATTTGTGGGGCAAATTTTTTTTTTTAAACGCCCTTTTGTAACTTTTGAGGGCTTCCAATTCTTTTTTTTATATAATTGTTTATTTATTTTTCAAAAATTTTCATAAACATGGTCATAACATGACAAACAAAGAAAAGCAATGGTAAAAGAGAAGAAAATAAAAAAATTTAAATTAAAACAAACAACAGATAGTATATATCTCAAGAGAAGAAATTCACTTTTCTAATAACAACAAGAAATAAATGTATGAGGAAATAATTAAATGCTAATAGTTCATAGCGGGTTTATAAATGGTAATTTCTATGGTGTGGTTAAGTTAGCAAAGGAGCTTCAATAAATCAAAATACAATCCTGTTGTATGAAAAGAAAAGTGAGAGATTTGTATAGCACATATTTGTATATTCTCTCCACCTTTATGGAGATGTTGGATTAGGATCAAAAATAAACAAGAAACAAAAAAAGGGAGGAAAGATAAGGGTAATGGGGTATTCTACGCATTTTCAGTAAAAAATATCTTTATTCTGTAGGTCCATATGGTTACAAGGATACCTAACTTATATAGGTTTTATTTTATTTTACTACCTAAAACAAGTTATAACTACATGCACTAAAATTAGTATGTTTAAAACTGTCATCTTCTGACCACTATAACTTTTTCATTTTTCCGTATACAGGGATGTATGGGGCTCATTTTTTTGCGCTGTGATCTGAAGTTTTTATTGGCACCATGTTTGTTTTGATGGCAGTTTTTGATGGTATTTTTTTACGTAAACACCACTGACCGTGCGGTTTAATTGACGTAATATTTGTATAGTTCAGACATTTGCACACACGGTGATACCACATATGTTTATTTTTTATTATGTTTGTATATTTTTTATATTGAATTTGGGAAAAAAGGAGTGATTCAAACTTTTAAAATGAAAAGGTGTTAATGGGTGTTTTGTTTTTTTTAAACGTTTATTCAACTTTTTTTTTACACTTTTAGGAGGAATTATTAGATTCCTCATACAGATCAACGTAATTCCATAGAACTCCATTGATCTGTGTGCTCTGCGCTCGATTGATAAAGCCTGGTCCAGCCAGGCTCTATCAATCTCAGAGCCGCAGCAGCAACAGAAGGAGAGGTAAGCCCTCCAGCTACCTCAGCAGTGGATCGGTCCCCCGCGAGCATGCTGCGGGAAGGGGGGGGGCAATCCACCCCACAGGACCACCAGGGACTGGTTAAAACTGCCTTTAGAGTTGACAGTGGCAATCTAAAGGGTTAATAGCCGGCCGCGGCGATCGCCGCATGTCGGCTATTAGCAGCGGCTGCCAGCTACAAAAATCAGCTGGGGGCCAGCCAGTTGCCGTCTCAGGACAAGCCAACTTGTCCTTAGACGGCAAACGGTTAATGTCATTAACAAATAAACATATAGGGGGACATTTATAATTGCTTGCTTTGGTAAGCAAGTTCTTAAGGCATTTTTTGGGGCTTTAGTTTTGGTTATGTGCTACATATTTAGTATACTATTACAGGGTGTTGATAAATATGGAGCACATAAGCAAATCAAAAGTCACAGCTGAGACATTTGTAAGACTTTTTCACAACTTTTTAAATATGCTTACGTATGGGAGTTTTGCTCTCCAGGTCAGGCCTGAAGCAGACTTGCGACTTTTTTTTCATACGTACGACTTTCATACATTATAAATTCGAAACAAATGCAAAGTGAAAACTTAAATTTACTTAGGTAAGGCTGTTTGTAACTTTTTGCTTACCCACAAAAGTTGCACAAAGTGCTTAGGCGCACGTGCGACTTTTTGTGCGGCCGGAGTAAGCAAAAAAAAAAGCTCTAAATACCTTAATAAGTGTCCCCCATAGTCACCAACTGGCTTTGGATATATGAATGGATGCAAAGGCCAAATGCTATTATCTTTGACATTTTAGGTTAGATCTATGGGTCTGTTTTGTTGAGGTTTGTTGAGGGCATGCTTCTGAACAAAGTTGTGTATTCACTCTTTTTTGCATTACTCTGTAAGGAGTACTACTTCTATTGTACAACCATAGTCTTTGCCTCTCATCTTATCTTGACCCAATGAAAGCAAATAAACACCTATCTAGACAAACAGTACAGTACAGTCGCTACACTGCATATTCCTCACTTTAGACATGACCTGGGGACATCCACTTTGTGTATCTGAAAATAGATGAGTATATGCAACACATCCAACACATTTGGGGGAGATTTATTAAAGCCTGTCCAGAGCAAAAGTAATTCAGTTTCCCATGTTAATCGATCAGATGTTAATCGATCAGTGCCTCTAAAAAAGTGAAAGAAGCAATCTGATTGGTTGCTATGGGCAATTGCACCATTCTAGCTCTGCACAGGTTTTGATAAATCCCCCCCCCCCCTAGTGTTTAGTGGCTATGGGATGGTGCAGGGTCTGCACAATGCTTTAATGCTATAGTAATCTGTGTGTGTGATATTTCAACTATCTTTGGTCCCATGGGACAATGCTAGGACTGCCTTATACTTTTTGCAGTTGACATTGTGATGATCCTCTATACACTAGTATGGTGATAATCTCTATCAATATAGACAGTAGTAGTCATAAATATATTGACCAGCAGCTATTTCATGTCCTGCATCCAACATTGTAACATTTATGACAGCAACAAGTATTGCAACAACCCTCCACCACCTGTTTGATTGGATCTGGCTTTGGTTTGCAATTTATTTTGGCATCTGTATCAATGTGCCCAGGTGTGTCAAACTGTGCCCTTTACTTTGTTAAGAACTGTGTACTGAGGACCTTTTCTATCTATATTGGTTGGATTTGATTGGATTGTTTTTTTTACCACAATGAAATTTGTGGTGCTGAGTGTCTCATTATCCCCTGTGGTTCACTTATTTCCCCTGTGGTTCACTAATCATTATTTGTTTCTTGCTTTCCTCTTTCCAGAAGGGACTGACACAGTGGCCGACATTTATCATTGCCTTTTTTGCGCCTTTTGGTTTACACATTTCTGCTGATTTTGGCAATACACACGATATGGAAGGGTTTTATGAACTGCGCCTTTTTATGAAAAGGCGCAAAAAAGGCACAAAGCCGCTGAAAAGTCTCTAAAACTACACCAGACCAGACTTAGCTTAGCTTTTTGGTGTATGTGAAGAGAGAAATTTCAAAAAATGTGAGTCTACACAAAATGTATCAAATTCTCTGTGACCATTTAATAAATTTGGTGTTCCTACACATTACCAGCACACAAAACAAAGGTGTAGAAAAATGCTTTACTTACACCTAAAATGATAGATGCCAGCCAGTGATTGGGACCACCCTATTAAGGAGGCGGGTACTCTAAAAGGTAGTGAAAGAAAGTGGGTAGAAAATGTTATGCACTTATCATGGTCCTCCTGCCTAATTGTGTAGCTCTTAATTTTGGTAGAGTGACCCCCTACCCCTTATTTATGGTGAGATCAATATCATTATTTTTGTGTGTCCTTTTTCAGTACATATACCACATGGGTGTTTTACTGTACCATTTGTCCAAATAGGTGTTCATGCAAATAAAGGTTATGTTTTATGATGTTTTTTCTTACACTGACTTGTCACAATTGACTTTGGGTAGAGCAAACCTATAAAAAAAATTGGTTACTGTGCAGGGTTAAAACACTTACAGAGTACAGATTTTTTGGGATTTTATTTCCTGTGAACATGTCTTTTTTGTTATTCAACTTACTTTTGTTACAGTGACTATTATTGCTAAGGTTCGAAGTCCAAAGTAGTGGCTTATTTTTCAGTCATTTTTTTCCATTTGATGAAGCAATGTTTGTTAGTTGCATACATGGGAAAAGTAAAGAAAATTACCCTTTCTGCCTAACTGTATTTCTTTATGTGGTTTGCAAACTGCAGAGGTGTCCTTCTAAAATGTATTTAAAGATAATATGGGTTAGTTACAGTTAAACATGTCTGTCATAGTTCACATCATTATTTTGATCCATCTGCTTATAGCCTGTTTATCCTACTTAATGGATCATGCAAAATGGATCAAATTACTGATGCCAACAATCTCTGGGCTGGCAGCAGCGGCATCTGGGACACAGAAGCTTCCGTGTTCGTGACATCACACCACACCCCCTCCATTCATGTCTATGGGAGAGGGCATGACTCCTAGTATGTAGCTATCACGCCTCCTCCCATAGACATGAATATAGGGGGCATGGCGGCTGTAGTCACCAGTCTTCCGGCATGGAGTAGAGTTTGCTCCATGCACGGATGACTGGAGTGCCACGCCGGGGATCACGGGGTCCCCAACGGTGGGCCCCTCACAATGGAACATCTTATCCCCTATCCTTTGGATAGGGGATAAGATGTTTTTTTGGCGGAGTACCTCTTTAACTCCTCTGCGATCCTCTTCTTAACATGTTCAGTACAAATAATGGATTATAAAGGAAATGACAAATAACGGACTGCAACAATAACATAAATGAGCATCTGTCACCCATAGACTTCAGTGTTAAATGTAGAACATTTTTATTTGTCAGTTATTTGTGGCAGAAAAAAATGCAAGCATCGTCTTTTTTCCCAGCAAATTAACAGACCATAGGTGAAACTGACAGCAACTGATGCCAACGGATACCAAAAAAGAACCCATTAAAATGATTGGGATCCTTTAAGATCCATTAACAAGAGTGCTTAACGGAAGAGCATGACACACAGGATCATGAAGGTGATGTGGACGAGGCCTTAAAGTGATACTCTGGTAGAAATAAAATTTCAAATGAACTGGTGCCAGAAAGTTAAACAGATTTGTAAATTCCTCTGAAGCATACCGCAGCTCATAAGTATTGGAAGGATTAACATTTTTTAATTTAAAGTAATTTACAAACCTTTTCAACTTTCTGGAACCAGTTGATTTAAAAAAAAAAAAAAATGTTTTCCACTGGAGTAACCCTTTAAATGAGCTTCAATCCAATGGCACTAAAATAAAAGAATATCTGAGATCTTCCCCAGCTTACATTTTTTCAGATAGTATAAAGTGAAAACTAACATAGTAAAGCAGTTTCAAATCTGCCACCACATTCAAGTGTTAAAGGGACATAACCACATTTACACAATACATCTACAATGATGTTCTTTCATAGTCGTATTATGTCTAAGGGACCAGGTGACATAGTGACGTGCTTGTTCCTGGTGGTGAAAGGCTTGATCGAGCTTCTGATTTCAGGATAACACTTGATCACCTGATCATGATGTCATAGGACAGGGTATTAGAACTGAATAGATTTTCCTTTTCTCTGGATGAGTTTTTCAAGCTTTTAGGATATTAAAGAAAGTTTTGTAACCTGATAAATAGTTAAATGTTCGTTAGCATGTATTTTTTTGTTTGGTTTTTTATTACAAATTACCACTGCTAGTAGTGTCACACAATAACTCCATTTTCACAAGAATGTTGCTTCTGTCCAGCCTAAAGTGGATAATTTTATTTTTTTCACAACAGCAAACATATAATACTGCATAATAAGAAAATGAAATCAAAACTTGTGCAAACTGATTAAACATAAAAAATAATGCAAAATCACATTGGCATTTTTATCCAGCTGAACTCAGGTCAGTAGTATACATGGGATTAGTATCCAGTTGATCTCAGCTGTGCTTAGGTTTATGTTAAAATCAGTTTTAGGCTAAGTTTCCACTTGGGGTTTTTTCTGGCAGTTTTTTGGAAAACTGCCACTGCAGTTTTTGGGCCAAAGCCAGAAATGTATTCAAAAGGAATAGGACATATAAAGGAAGGACTTATACTTCTCCTCCCTTGTGGATCCCCTTCTGACTTTGGCTCAAAAACTGCAGTGGCGGTTTTTCAAAAACTGCCAGAGAAAAACCCAAGTGGAAACTTAGCCTTAGAATAACACAAAAAAAAAAAGTACAGGGTGTGATCTCTATGGGATCTTATTTGTGGCCACTGGGGGAATTTAAGAGAGGAATGGGATGTCCCAGTACAGGACATGGTCCTGCACTATACTTAGGCCCTGTCAGGTTGAGTCCCTCAGTGACCTGGGGGCTCTCCTGCAGTGTCTCCCCTGCTGTTACTATAATGTCCCTTAATGTAATAGGATTTTAGTCAGTGTATTAATGTATAGTTAGTATAAAGGACCTGTGAGAGGTCATCTAAACGGCCTGTGAGATGTCACATGTTATGTTTATGTTGTCACATGTTACCCAGAGGGCACCAGCTTAACACATGACCCACAGCTTGACCAATGGGCTTTGGCTCAGCCATTACAATTCTCTCTCATGATTTTGCTGAGGAACAGTCAAGACCAGAGATCGCAGTGCTAGTGTCCAGCACCTGGAAGGCTTCAAATCTACAGTCATTAAGGCAAGTCAAGTCTATTTCAGGTGTCACAATTACCTATGGTCAAGTCCAGCCTAAAGTCAAGATTCTAAAGTCTATTACAAGTCCAATTGGTCCCAGCAAGCTGTGAGGTCCTTCTGTGTTCCTGGCCACCTCTCTGGGATTCTGGCTGAGCTGTGAAGATAATAACACTAGTCTTAACTCAGTTAAGCCTCCGTTAAACCATAACTTGGTTGTGCCTAGCCATTGGAATAGCGGAGATACCGTTTGTGTTGTTCCGGCACCCAAAAATCACTCTGGTGTCATGAACATTAGGGGTTAACAAGCCCTTGCCCCTGGGGTTAATACCATCTTGCCCCACCCACCTATCCCGCTACACCCCATGGTCCCACCATCACCGTGGGTCACCACTAAATAGCTTCTGCTTTTAGCCATTTTTGCAGATTTATTAAGGGTTAGCACCTTGATATATTTTAGATTGTAATTGATATTTGCAAAGTATAACAAAAGTACCTGCATAATAATGATAAAGAATGCAGGGCAATGTCATACATAAGAGCCATTTGACGTGAACTGGACGCTGCCTACTTTGCCCTTGCATCCACATTTTTTTCCTCAGCGTGTCAGCCAGAGTCATCTTATATTTTTGCTGTGATACCACAGCGACATTGTGGCGAGTGCCATATTTTCATTTTTTGACTTCTGTCTTACATAAGTTTGTCAAGACAATACATAGCCAAAAAGTAGAGGTTTGGATTTTAAAGGGGTACTCCATTGGCCAGTGTTTTTCTATGTCACTTAACCCCTTAAGGACACAGCCCATTTTCACCTCTAGGACACAGCCCTTTTTTGCACATCTGACCACTGTCACTTTAAACATTAATAACTCTGGAATGCTTATACTTATTAATCTGATTCCGAGATAGTTTTTTCGTGACATATTCTACTTTAACATAGTGGTAAATTTTTGTGGTAACTTGCATCCTTTCTTGGTGAAAAATCCTAAAATTTGATGAAAAAATTGAAAATTTAGCATTTTTCTAACTTTGAAGCTCTCTGTTTGTAAGGAAAATGGATATTCAAAATATTTTTTTTTGGATTCACATATACAATATGTCTACTTTATATTTTTATCATAAAATTGATGAGTTTTTACTTTTGGAAGACACCAGAGGGCTACAAAGTTCAGCAGCAATTTTACAATTTTTCACAAAATTTTCAAACTCGCTATTTTTCATGGACCAGTTCAGGTTTGAAGTGGATTTGAAGGGTCTTCATATTAGAAATACCCCATAAATGACCCCATTACAAAAACTGCACCCCCCAAAGTATTCAAAATGACATTCAGTAAGTGTTTTAACCCTTTAGGTGTTTTACAGGAAAAGAAGCAAAGTGAAGGAGAAAATTCAAAATCTTCATTTTTTACACTTGCATGTTCTTGTAGACCCAATTTTTACAAGGGGTAAAAGGATAAAATTTATACTTGAATTTGTAGCCCAATTTCTCTCGAGTAAGCACATACCTCATATGTCTATGTAAATTGTTCGGCGGGCGCAGTAAAGGGCTCAGAAGCGAAGGAGCGACAAGGGGATTTTGGAGAGTACGTTTTTCTGAAATGTTTTTTTGGGGGCATGTTGCATTTAGGAAGCCCCTATGGTGCCAAAACAGCAAAAAAAAAAACATGGCATACCATTTTGGAAACTAGACCCCTTGAGGAACGTAACAAGGAATTAAGTGAGCCTTAATACCCCACAGGTGTTTCATGACTTTTGCATATGTAAAAAAAATATATATATTTTCACTAAAATGTGTGTTTCCCCCCAAATTTTACATTTTTGCAAGGGTTAATAGCAGAAAATACCCCCCAAAATTTGTAACCCCATCTCTTCTGAGTATTGAGGTACCCCATAAGTTGACCTGAAGTGCATTACGGGCGAACTACAATGCTCAGAAGAGAAGGAGTCATATTTGGCTTTTTGAGAGCAAATTTTGCTCGGGGGGCATGTCGCATTTAGGGAGCCCCTATGGTGCCAGAACAGCAAAAAAAAAAAACACATGGCATGCCATTTTGGAAACTAGACTCCTTGAGGAACGTAACAAGGGATAAAGTGAACCTTAATACCCCACAGGTGTTTCACGACTTTTGCATATGTAAAAAAAAAATTTTTTTTTTTACCAAAAATGCTTGGTTTAGCAAAAATTTTACATTTTTTAAAAAGGTAATAGCAGAAAATACCCCCCAAAATTTGAAGCCCAATTTCTCCCGATTCAGAAAACACCCAATATGGGGATGAAAAGTGCTCTGCTGGCGCACTACAGGTCTCAGAAGAGAAGGAGTCACATTTGGCTTTTTGGAAGCAAATTTTGCTCTGGGGGCATGCCGCATTTAGGAAGCACCTATGGTGCCAGGACAGAAAAAAAAAAACCACATGGCATACCATTTTGGAAACTAGACCCCTTGGGGAACGTAACAAGGGGTAAAGTGAACTGTCACGATGCCGGCTGGCAGGTAGTGGATCCTCTGTGCCAGAGAGGGATTGGCGTGGACCGTGCTAGTGGACCGGTTCTAAGCCACTACTGGTTTTCACCAGAGCCCGCCGCAAAGCGGGATGGTCTTGCTGCGGCGGTAGTGACCAGGTCGTATCCACTAGCAACGGCTCACCTCTCTGGCTGCTGAAGATAGGCGCGGTACAAGGGAGTAGGCAAAAGCAAGGTCGGACGTAGCAGAAGGTCGGGGCAGGCAGCAAGGATCGTAGTCAGGGGCAACGGCAGAAGGTCTGGAAACACAGGCAAGGAACACACAAGGAACGCTTTCACTGGCACTAAGGCAACAAGATCCGGCCAGGGAGTGCAGGGGAAGTGAGGTGATATAGGGAAGTGCACAGGTGAACACACTAATTGGAACCACTGTGCCAATCAGCGGCGCAGTGGCCCTTTAAATCGCAGAGACCCGGCGCGCGCGCGCCCTAGGGAGCGGGGCCGCGCGCGCCGGGACAGAACAGACGGAGAGCGAGTCAGGTAGGGGAGCCGGGGTGCGCATCGCGAGCGGGCGCTACCCGCATCGCGAATCGCATCCCGGCTGGCAGCGGAATCGCAGCGCCCCGGGTCAGAGGACGTGACCGGAGCGCTGCCGCGGGGAGAGTGAAGCGAGCGCTCCGGGGAGGAGCGGGGACCCGGAGCGCTCGGCGTAACAGTACCCCCCCCCTTGGGTCTCCCCCTCTTCTTAGAGCCTGAGAACCTGAGGAGCAGACTTTTGTCTAGGATGTTGTCCTCAGGTTCCCAGGATCTCTCTTCAGGACCACAACCCTCCCAGTCCACTAAAAAAAAATTTTTCCCTCTGACCTTTTTGGCAGCTAAAATTTCTTTGACCGAGAAGATGTCCGAGGAGCCGGAAACAGGAGTGGGAAGAACAGATTTGGGAGAAAAACGGTTGAGGATGAGTGGTTTGAGAAGAGAGACGTGAAAGGCATTAGGGATACGAAGAGAGGGAGGAAGAAGAAGTTTATAAGAGACAGGATTAATTTGACACAAAATTTTGAAAGGACCAAGATAGCGTGGTCCCAACTTGTAGCTAGGGACACGGAAGCGGACATATTTAGCGGAGAGCCATACCTTGTCTCCAGGGGAAAAAACGGGGGGAGCTCTTCTTTTCTTATCCGCGAACTTCTTCATGCGTGATGAAGCCTGTAAGAGAGAATTTTGGGTCTCTCTCCATATGATGGAAAGGTCACGAGAAATTTCATCCACAGCGGGCAGACCAGAGGGCAAGGGAGTAGGGAGGGGGGGAAGAGGGTGACGGCCGTACACCACGAAAAATGGGGATTTGGAGGAAGACTCAGAGACCCTGAAGTTATACGAGAATTCGGCCCATGGGAGGAGATCTGCCCAGTCATCCTGGCGGGAGGAAACAAAATGTCGCAAATAATCACCCAAGATCTGGTTAATCCTTTCTACTTGTCCATTGGACTGGGGATGGTATGCAGAAGAAAAATTTAATTTAATCTTGAGTTGTTTACAGAGAGCCCTCCAGAATTTAGACACGAATTGGACGCCTCTATCCGAGACAATCTGCGTAGGCAACCCGTGAAGACGAAAAATGTGTACAAAAAATTGTTTAGCCAACTGAGGCGCAGAAGGAAGACCAGGAAGAGGGATGAAATGTGCCATTTTGGAGAATCGATCAACGACCACCCAAATAACAGTGTTGCCACGGGAAGGGGGTAAATCAGTAATAAAATCCATACCAATCAGAGACCAAGGCTGTTCGGGGACAGGCAGAGGATGAAGAAAACCAGCGGGCTTCTGGCGAGGAGTCTTATCCCGGGCACAGATAGTGCAGGCTCGCACAAAGTCCACAACATCCGTCTCCAGAGTCGGCCACCAATAAAAGCGGGAGATGAGTTGCACAGATTTCTTGATACCCGCATGACCTGCGAGATGGGAGGAGTGACCCCATTTGAGGATTCCGAGGCGTTGGCGAGGAGAAACAAAGGTCTTTCCTGGAGGAGTCTGCCTGATGGAGGCAGGAGAAGTGGAGATCAGGCAGTCAGGTGGAATGATGTGTTGCGGAGAGAGTTCAACTTCTGAGGCATCCGAGGAACGAGAGAGAGCATCGGCCCTAATGTTCTTATCGGCAGGACGAAAGTGAATCTCAAAATTAAATCGGGCAAAGAACAGAGACCACCGGGCCTGGCGAGGATTCAGCCGTTGGGCAGACTGGAGGTAGGAGAGGTTCTTGTGGTCGGTGTAGATAATAACAGGAGAACTTGATCCCTCCAGCAGATGCCTCCATTCCTCAAGTGCTAATTTAATGGCTAGAAGCTCTCGATCCCCGATGGAGTAGTTCCTCTCCGCTGGAGAGAAGGTCCTAGAGAAAAAACCACAAGTGACAGCATGCCCGGAAGAATTTTTTTGTAGAAGAACAGCTCCAGCTCCCACTGAGGAGGCATCAACCTCCAATAGGAAGGGTTTGGAAGGGTCGGGTCTGGAGAGGACGGGAGCCGAAGAAAAGGCAGACTTGAGTCGTTTAAAGGCGTCTTCTGCTTGAGGAGGCCAGGACTTGGGATCAGCATTTTTTTTGGTTAAAGCCACGATAGGAGCCACAATGGTAGAAAAATGTGGAATAAATTGCCTGTAATAATTGGCGAACCCCAAAAAGCGTTGGATAGCACGGAGTCCGGAGGGGCGTGGCCAATCTAAGACGGCAGAGAGTTTGTCTGGATCCATCTGTAGTCCCTGGCCAGAGACCAAATATCCTAGAAAAGGAAGAGATTGGCATTCAAACAGACATTTCTCAATTTTGGCATAGAGTTGGTTGTCACGAAGTCTCTGAAGAACCATACGGACATGCTGGCGGTGTTCTTCTAGATTGGCAGAAAAAATTAGGATATCGTCCAGATATACAACAACACAGGAGTATAACAGATCACGAAAAATTTCATTGACAAAGTCTTGGAAGACGGCAGGGGCGTTGCACAGTCCAAAGGGCATGACCAGATACTCAAAGTGTCCATCTCTGGTGTTAAATGCCGTTTTCCACTCGTCCCCCTCTCTGATGCGGATGAGGTTATAGGCGCCTCTTAAGTCCAATTTAGTGAAGATGTGGGCACCTTGGAGGCGATCAAAGAGTTCAGAGATGAGGGGTAAGGGGTAGCGGTTCTTAACCGTGATTTTATTTAGACCGCGGTAGTCAATGCAAGGACGTAGGGAGCCATCTTTTTTGGACACAAAGAAAAATCCGGCTCCGGCAGGAGAGGAGGATTTACGGATAAAGCCCTTTTTTAGATTCTCCTGGACGTATTCGGACATGGCAAGAGTCTCTGGGGCAGAGAGAGGATAAATTCTGCCCCGGGGTGGAGTAGTGCCCGGGAGGAGGTCGATAGGGCAATCATAAGGCCTGTGAGGAGGTAGAGTCTCAGCTTGTTTTTTGCAGAAAACATCCGCGAAGTCCATATAGGCCTTAGGGAGACCGGTTACTGGAGGAACCACAGAGTTACGGCAAGGGTTACTGGGAACCGGTTTTAGACAGTTCTTGGAACAAGAGGACCCCCAGGCAGCAAGGATCGTAGTCAGGGGCAACGGCAGAAGGTCTGGAAACACAGGCAAGGAACACACAAGGAACGCTTTCACTGGCACTAAGGCAACAAGATCCGGCCAGGGAGTGCAGGGGAAGTGAGGTGATATAGGGAAGTGCACAGGTGAACACACTAATTGGAACCACTGCGCCAATCAGCGGCGCAGTGGCCCTTTAAATCGCAGAGACCCGGCGCGCGCGCGCCCTAGGGAGCGGGGCCGCGCGCGCCGGGACAGAACAGACGGAGAGCGAGTCAGGTAGGGGAGCCGGGGTGCGCATCGCGAGCGGGCGCTACCCGCATCGCGAATCGCATCCCGGCTGGCAGCGGAATCGCAGCGCCCCGGGTCAGAGGACGTGACCGGAGCGCTGCCGCGGGGAGAGTGAAGCGAGCGCTCCGGGGAGGAGCGGGGACCCGGAGCGCTCGGCGTAACATGAACCTTAATACCCCACAGGTGTTTCACGACTTTTGCATATGTAAAAAAAAAAAATTTTACACTAAAATGCTTGTTTTCCCCCAAATTTTACAAGGGATAATAGCAGAAAATACCCCCCAAAATTTGTAACCCCATCTCTTCTGAGTATGGAAATACCCAATAAGTGGACGTGAAGTGCACTGGGGGCGAACTACAATGCTCAGAAGAGAAGGAGCATCATTGAGCTTTTGGAGAGAGAATTTGGCCATGTGCATTTCCAAAGCCCCCCCGTGGTGCCAGAACAGTGGACCCCCCCATATGTGACCCCATTTTTAAAACTACACCCCTCACGGAAGGTAATAAGGGGTGCAGGGAGAATTTACACCCCACTGGCATTTGACGGATCTTTGGAACAGTGGGCTGTGCAAATTAAAAAAATTTTTTCATTTTCACAGACCCCTGTTTCAAAGATCTTTCAGACACCTGTGGGATGTAAATGCTCACTGTACCCCTTGTTACATTCCGTGAGGGGTGTAGTTTCCAAAATGGGGTCACATGTGGGTATTTATTGTTTTGCACTTATGTCAGAACCGCTGTAAAATAAGCCACCCCTGTGCAAATCACCAATTTAGACCTCAAATTTACATGGTGCACTCTCCCTTCTGAGCCTTGTTGTGCGTCCCCAGAACACTTTGCACCCACATATGGGGTATCTCTGTCCTCAGGAGAAATTGCGTTAAGGGGTAAAAGGAGAAAAAGCCCCCCAAAATTTGTTAGGCAATTTCTCCCGAGTACGGCGATACCCCATATATGGCCCTAAACTGTTGCCTTGAAATACGACAGGGCTCCAAAGTGAGAGCGCCATGCGCATTTGAGGCCTAAATTAGGGATTTGCATAGGGGTGGACATAGGGGTATTCTACACCAGTGATTCTCAAACAGGGTGCCTCCAGCTGTTGCTAAACTCCCAGCATGCTTGGACAGTCAATGGCTGTCCGGAAATGCTGGGAGTTTTTGTTTTGCAACAGCTGGAGGCTCCGTTTTGGAAACACTGCTGTAGGATAAGTTTTTCATTTTATTGGGGGGGAAGGGGTGGTGGGGGAGGGCAGTGTACGTGTGTATATGTAGTGTTTTACTCTTTATTTTATGTTAGTGTAGTGTTTTTAGGTTACATTCACACTGACGGCGGATTACACTGAGTCTCCCGCTAGGAGTTTGAGCTGCGGCTGCTGCAGCTCAAACTTGAAGCAGGGAACTCACTGTAATCCGCCGCCAGTGTGAATGTAACCTGTACATTCACATGGGAGGGGGGGGGGGCAAAACTACAACTCCCAGCATGCACTGACAGAATGTGCCTGCTGGGAGTTGTAGTTTTGCAACAGCTGGAGGCACACTGGTTGGAAAATACTGAGTTAGGTAATAGAACCTATTACCTAACTCGGTATTTCCCAACCAGTGTGCCTCCAGCTGTTGCAGAACTACAACTCTCAGCATGTACTGATTGCAAAAGGGAATGCTGGGAGATGTAGTTATGCAACAGCTGGAGGCACGCAAGTACAACTCCCAGCATGCCGAGACAGCCATTTGCTGTTCCTGAATGCTGGGAGTTGTAGTTTTGCAAGATTTAGAGGGGTTCAGGCTGGAGATCACTGACAGTGGTCTCTAGACTGTGGCCCTCCAGATGTTGCAAAACTACAAATCTCAGCATGCTAAGACAGCAAACTGCTGTCTTGGCATGCTGGGAGTTGTAGTTTTGTAATATCTGGAGGGCTACAGTTTAGAGACCACTGTCAGTGATCTCCAGTCTGAACCCCTCTAAATCTTGCAAAACTACAACTCCCAGCATGCCAACACAGCAAACAGCTGTCAAGGCATGGTGGGAGTTGTAGTTTTGCAACATCTGGAGTGCGACAGTTTAGAGACCACTCTCTAAACTGTCGCCCTGCAGATGTTGCTAGGCAACAGACTCCCGGACACGCGGCGTCATACTCACCTCCACCGCCGCCGTGATCACAGCCGCCGCCGTCATCTGGAGCTCCGCCACCGGGTAAGTGACCGCCGCCGCCGCCGCTACTACACGGTTCCCCCCGCTGTGCCCGGACACCGATGGGTGGGCATAGCGGAGGGGAACCGAACTTTAACCCCCCCGCCCCCAGTCTGCTATTGGTCGGTCGCTCGGCCGATCAATAGCAGGGATAGGAGGGGTGGCAACCCTGCCACCTCACTCCTATCTCTTCAAGGGGGATCGAGGGTGTCTTGGACACCCTCGATCCCCCTTATTTTATCGCGGAGCCGCCGTTGATGGGCAGGGGGAGAGCGCTCCCCCTGCAAACACCATAGATGCCGTGATCAGAACTGATCACGGCATCTATGGGGTTAATGCTGCCGGGACCGGCGCGATCGCGGCCCCGGCAGCTGCAGTGGGACTCCGGCTGTGAATGACAGCTGAGTCCCACCCTCGATCTCATGCGCTGCCCGCGGCAGAGCAGGAGATCGCTTGGACGTATGCATACGTCCATTTGCGCGAACGTGTAATTCGCCTGGACGTATGCATACGTCCAATAGCGGGAAGGGGTTAATAGTTTAAAAAAAAAAATCTTGCAGTTTTCACACCGGTGCTTAAGCTGAAAGGAAAACTGTCAGATATTTTCTCCCGCACTATCCACACTACTGGTGGATAGTGCGGGAGACGCTGATTAAAACGAGCCCTACCTTGCCCGCATCCGCCTGGCTGTTCACCCGCAATTTTAGTTTTAATCTATGTGTATACCTTGCTGTAACTGGCACGGGCGGGGCTTCTGCAGGTTAACTGGCACTGGTGTCAGCGCCGCTTATGAATATTCCTCCCCCTCCCTCCAGTTCTCCCTCTCTTCGCCGCTCCTAACTGGGGGAAGGGGGATGAATATTCTTAAGCGGCGCTGACGTCAGTGCCAGTTAACCTGCAGATGCCCTTCCTGTGCCAGTTACAGCAAGGTATACACATAGATTAAAACTACAATTGCGGGCGAACGGCCGGGCGGATGTGGGCAAGGTAGGGCTCGTTTTAATCAGCGTCTCCCGCACTATCCACCAGTAGTGTGGATAGTGCGGGAGAAAATATCTGACAGTTTTCCTTTAATAAGTTTACACTTCCTGTTTTGTGGTGTACCTACTGTCTGGCAAATTCACCCTGGGTGGTGCATGCTACCAAAACATAAGTCCCCCCTGTTCCAAAGGCCCAGGGCAGAAAGGGGTACTGCCCAGGACAGACATGCTCTTGCTCGCTAATGAGTAATCCAGGACACTTGACTGCCCCATCCTCCACAATAATTTCAGTTTACACTGGCAAACTACCATAAACTGCTGATGTAATCTCCGATAACTCAAAGCTAGGAGATATTTCAGCAGAGGATTTATGCTCAGTACGAATAATATATGGTCTCATCTCGTTCTCCTGTTTTGATCTGTCGTGGTCTGAACCCCGACCAATCAGAACTATAGATATGTCTTTACAACATGTCAAAACTTTTTTTTATAATATCGTATAATATTTGGAAACCATATACTGGTATTTAGCTGTAAACTTTTTTTTTTTCTCTTACTTGTAGTTACATTTTTCAAAGCAATTCTGTTTGGTATTCTGAAAGGGGGAATAAGCCCCTATACAGGATTTTACTTGGTAATCCTCTTGATCCAGCCATGCTCTAAGGCTAGGTTCACAGTACGGAATTTCCGCCTGCAATTCCTCTTTGAAATTGCAGGCAGAAATTCTGCTTGCTAGAATGTATAGTGTAGTGAATGGGTTTCTGTTCAAAAATTCACACTTCAGAATTTGTGAAGCGGAATTTGTGAATGGAAAATCCACTTGGAAATTTCCGCCTGAAGAATGGCGTTGCTCATTCTTCAGGCGGAAATACTCGCGGAACACCTTGCAGTCTATTAATTCAGTCGGAATCCCAGGGCGGAAATTTTCTGCCCGACGATTCCACAGTGTGAACCTAGCCTAAAAGTCTATTCACACGGCAGAATTTCCGCTTGCGGAATTCTTCCTCAAATTAAAGCCTATAGACTTCTATGGGATTCCGCACTCTCATTCACACTTCTAAATTTCAAAATTCTCAAGTGTGAATGGGAGTGCGGAATCCCATAAGCCCACCCTAAGGCTAGGTTCACACTGCAGAATTTCTGGGCAGAATTTCTGCCGGAGATCGAGCCAGCAGCACTAGGACCGAGCAGACTGCATTGCTGCCCCCATAGACTGCAATGCATTTCTGGGTGGATCTTTTGGGAGATCTGCTCAGAAATGCATTGCCATCTATGGCGACGGCAATGTAGTTCGCGCGGTCCTAGTACCGCCGGCTCGATATCCGGCAGAAATTCTGCCCAGAAATTCCACAGTGTGAACCTAGCCTAAGCCGACACTACTCTTGCTCTATCACAAACAGAATTTGTTTTCCTGTTTGAGGGCTACATCTTCTAATTCTAGCCTGCTTACTTATAAATTCAAGAGCAGTGAGCTGAGTGAATGATAGCCTAGGATTTACCATACATTTAAATATAATGTGGTAAAGCGATCACTTTTTCCGCCATCTGACTAGCAGGGAAGATCATACTGTGCACCATAGCAAATTCACAAATTAGCTTAAGTTCAGCAAATCCAATCACTTATTTAGTGAAACAGCTCATTCATCTCTAGTAATTGCATCAGCCCGCTCTCCCTTCCATGTTCTGGAAGAAAAATTGTAATGTGTTGTTTATATTGTTGCAATGACTTTTCAGCGGCGTGTCTTTGAAGATCTCATTTCAGTCAGGCTGCTGTTGCTTTTCCGGGAAATAAATGAGGCCTCATCTTTGATACCTGTGTATGCAATGAGTATTGCCCCATAAAATAAAATAAAAATCATTAGTTGTTGAAACTTCTATGTAAGCGCTTCTATTCTTGGAGAAGCCGGATGACAACTAATATGGATGACATTATAGATTTTACCTGATTTAAGACCCATTTTTTTCCGAATAGTGAATTTTATTTTGGCTATATATATATAGCAAAATATATATATTTTATATATATATATATATAGAAAAAGACTCAGAATTTTTAAGAATGTTAAGTTGTTTTTTTTTTGTTTGTGAGAGGGTGCTCTTGAACAACACTTATTACTTTGCTGATCTTGTACATCAATCTTTTAAAAAGTTCTTCCAATGCCAGCTTTCTGCCATTTGTCCTACTCCTAAAGCTATAGTCACATGGTGGAATATCCGCATGGAAAACATGCTGGCGCTAGGCCCGTATGGAAATGCACCGTCTAATACACGGCAATGAATTTGCTTGTGGAATCTGCAAAAACATTTTGTGTAAGGTTTTGTGGACGCCGGAATCAGGATTTCTGCGGCAGATTCTGCCGTGTGAACAGAGCAGCAAAATCCCATTGAAATTGATGGGACTTTGCCACTGTGGAATATCCGTGTGGGATATGCATGTGGAATTCCGCACGGACATTCTGCTGTGTGAACCTGGCCTAAGAGTATATTTGCAAATGGTACATTTATTGAAGAAATTGTTCCAACAGTCCCGTTCATCTAAATGGGGTGTGCAGAAAACAATGTGCTTGCCATCAAAAGAATGGTTCTGCTGTCCGGATTTGCAGTCTCAGACATTGCTGCAACAAATCTGCTGCGTGTAAAAAAGAAAACTGAGGGTATTGTGAATTGCATTTAAAGATTGGGAAGGAATAGCAACAGGCCTTATTGGAGATAGAAGAAGCAAGTGCATATATAATAGCATTTCCCTATTTTATTATTGCAGCAACCCAGTGGGAGCATGAGGTGGTGGAGGCCAATTGTGATGTTTGAGTGATTGAGGTTGAAGTTCTTGGTTATCACCAACTGATAATGTTCCGGCCAAGAAGACTGGGATCTTTTTTACCAGACCCCTCACACTATTTGACCTAGCTCAGTAATTAGGGGTAAAGGGGTACTCCAAAGTAAAAAACATAATTATACAGATTTGTAAATTACTAGAGATGAGCGAATCAAAGCTGACGAATCCGATTAAGAATTTCATGAAAAATTTGATTCGCAACTAATGCGAATTTTGCCGCGATTCTATCGTGCAAATCGCTTAATTAAACTCCATTTAGTGCGGTCCAGGCTCCAGGGCATCTAACATGTAAGGACCTGGGGCAAGGAACTCTGGGAAGGCGGGAAGGCAAGGCGGGGTGACCCTGAATCACATGCAGGATGCCGCCTATCAGCAGCTAGTCACCCCTGTGATGTCACAGCCCTATAAAAATTGGTAGTCATATTGCGGCCAGTCACTTCATTCATTACACTGCAGAGAGACAGGACAGACAGCCTGTGTGTGTGTGTGTGTGTGTGTGTGTGTGTGTGTGTGTGTGCAGAGAGCAGTGTTTTTTTCACTATAAATTATTTTTACTGCAGCTGCAGGCATTAACCTCCTAGTCACTTTCTTCGGCATGGTATTACAGAGATGAGCAGACAGCTGTGTGTTGCCTCATACATTTGAACAAGCTGCCTCAACTTCATAAACCTTAGCAGAGGAGGCAGGAATAATTTTTCAGTGCAATTCTGTGTCTTTGTTCCACAGCAAATCATCTGCTGGTTATACTAGTCTGTAGACAGTATGATACCCAGCAGTCCATTCCTCATAGTCTTTGACAGAGTGCAATTTTGGGTTTAGTACACAGCTTGTGTGTGCTCCAGCACTGTTGTGTACTGCGGGTGTTGTGCAAACATTCATTTTTTAAGTGGCTGGTATTTTACTCCAATACGTTTTTTTAAGCATACTGTAGCACATTTTTCTGCCCTCATAAGTGCATACCACATACCTACATCTGAGTAGTGTGCTATTTTGTAGCTGTTAATCTGTCAAGGGCCTAGATACTATGAAAGTCCAGGCAAAAGTAATAAGTGGCTGGTATTTTACTCCAATACGTTTTTTTAAGCATACCGTAGCACATTTTTCTGCCCTCATAAGTGCACACTACATACCTAAATCTAAGTAGAGTACTGTTTTGTACCTGTTAATCAATGGCCTAGATACTGTGAAAGGACAGGCAAAAGTACACACCTGCTTGTGTTCTTGACAAATACGGTTTTAAGCGTAGAGAATCGTATTGAACTCCCCTCATAAACACACTAAGTATGTCAGGCAGAGAAGTGCCAGGATGTGCACCGAGGAGTGGATGAGGCCTAAATTCATCAGGCAGAGGTTGAAGCAGACTAGGGGCAAGTGGAAGCAGGAGTTGCAGCAAGAGGCCTGAGCTCCCGGTATCAGCTAGCGGTCCTGTCTCGGCCAGCAACCCATCTGTCATCATCGATTGGTTAACACGGTCATCCACTTCATAACAAGTGACATCTGATAACCCCAGTCAACAGTCAATGGGTTCCTCAGACACAACCCTCAGTTGGCATGGCTCGGGAGAGTCCCCGTCCTCCCCTTGCCTCTGTCCTATGCTATTCCCTCCCGTAAAGAAGTATCTTATGCTGTGGGTTCAGCTCCACTATTCAGTGAGGATGATCTAATAGAGGACAGTCAGCAGCTACTGCCCAGCCAAGAAGTGGAGAAGACATCCACAACTTCCTCCGCTAGGCGGGCAAGTAGTGATGAGGAGAGTGACGTGGGAGGCGGATTTGCCAGTGTTCAGGGTCCTGAAGCAGACACTGTTGAGGAACCTGAGGAGGACATCAGTGACGTACAGACACAACTCGATGATGATGAAGCCGATCGCACTTGGGAGGCGGGTGCAAAACGGGCTTCATCATCATCAGGAGAAGAGGGTTGCAGGTTGCCCATGAGGCAGCAGCTGAGCCAGCAAGGTGGTAGCATGGTTGGCAGTGAGCACGGTGGCAGAAGTGGAAATCCTGGAGCCAAACGTGCCCGGGGGGGACCACCTGCTTCCTGGCAGCCTACCTTCCCAGGGGGTAGTGGAACAGGGGTTCCTGGAGAGGGTGCAGTAGCAGTCAATAAGTGCGGACTGTTGGTGGGAAAATCATCTACTCGGTGGTGTGGCAGTTTTTCATCAAGCTTCCGGAAGAGGTTCACATAGCCACATGCAACATATGTCGGCAGAAGGTGAAGCGTGGCCAGGGTCCCAATGTTGGCACCACGGCCCTGCGTCAACATATGCTTTGCCACCATAAAGTGGCCTGGAAGAACCATGGCTCCGATGTAATGGACCAACCTGCTGCATCACCCAGTGGCATGCTGCATCCTCTCTCAGCCAGCCAAGGCTCCACCACCTCAGCTGAAGGAATCTGTATGTCATACCCTCCTGTCGCTCTAGATGCTCCTGCTGCTCCTACTTTAAGTCAGTCATTCCGCCAACAATCCATCAGTGAAGCCATGTCCAAGAGACAACAGTATGCGCCCACTTATCCAACAGCGCAGAAGCTGATTGTGCTCCTGTCTAAGTTGTTGGTGCTGCAGTCCCTCCCTTTTCAAGTGATGGACTCTGCACCTTTCAGAGAACTGATGTCTTGTGCCGAGCCGAGGTAGAGAGTGCCAAGCAGTCATTTCTTTGCAAAGAAGGCAGTACCAGCCCTGCACAATTTTGTGGAAGAGAAGGTGGGCCAGTTCTTGAGCCTGCCGGTGTGTACCAAAGTGCACGGCCGTGCCGATGCCTGGGGCTGTAACTATGGTAAGGGACAATACATGTCCTTTACGGCTTAATGGGTGAATGTGGTTCCTGCACAGCCACAACACCAATTTGGACAGGTCACGCTGCTTCCTCCTCCACGCTCTCAGGCCTTCTCGTCCTCCACTGTGTCCTCAGCCTCAACTGTCCAGACAAGTCTCAGTGCCCCTTCAGCATACCAAGTGTGCAGGGCACGGTGGTGTCATGCTGTTCTTCACATGGTTTACCTTGGCGAACGGAGTCACACAGGGGAGGAACTGTTAAAAGTAATTCGTAAAAGAAATCGGAGCATGGCTTACTCCACGAAAACTGGAAATGGGAACCATGGTGACTGACAATGGGAAGAACATCTTGTCTGCGCTGCGACTGGGAATGCTGAGCCATGCGTCCATGGCACGCGTGGTCAATCTGGTTGACAAGCAGTTCCTGAAGTGTTCCCCCCATTTGAAAGACATCCTAACAATGGGAAGGAAACTTTGTATGCACTTCAGCCACTCGTACACCACAAAACACACCCTCCTTGAACTGCAGCATCAGAACGGTATTCCCCAACATTCTCTGATTTGTGACGTTGCCACACGTTGGAATTCCACCCTCCATATGTTGGACCAACTGTAAGAACAGAGAAATGCCATCACCGATTTCTTGATGATCCAAGCGGATAGGGGTACTCCGCTGTTTAACTTCAATGTGAACCAGTGGCAGCTCATACGTGGCACTTGCCGTTTCCTGAGGCCCTTTGAGGAAGCCACATTATTAGTAAGTCTTCTCATGCTTCAGCCAACTCCAGGCTGTGCCATTCAGCCACTATATGGTCTCCTCATGCTTCAGCCACCTCCAGGCTGTGCCATTCAGACACTATATGGTCTCCTCATGCTTCAGCCACCTCTAGGCTGTGCCATTCAGACACTATATGGTCTCTTCATGCTTCAGCCACCTCCGGGCTGTGCCATTCAGACACTATATGGTCTCCTCATGCTGCCACAAACTCCAGGCTGTGTCAATCAGCCACTAACATTGCCGGTTATGTATACCAGATTTATAGGGACAGAAAGTTGATCCAGGGATTTATTCTGACTGACATATTTGGAGTTGGGAAGGAATTTTTACCTGTAGTATGAGGTTTTTTTTTGCCTTCCTCTGGATCAACTCAGTAGGGACTCATTAGGGTTATAGGTTGAAATTGATGAACTCTGTTCTTTTTTCAACTTTATGAACTATGTTACTATTTTACTCATGCTGTAGACAACTCCAGGCTGTGCCATTCAGCCACTATATGGTCTCCTCATGCTGCTACAAACTCCAGGCAGTAATTCAGCCACTATATGGTCTCCTCATACTGATGCCACCTCCAGGCTTTGTTATTGTGCCGCATTGTGACATGTGACTCCTTGTTTGATTTGGTCCATTGTAACCACATGCCGGGGCCCGGGACATTAAAACTTGGGAGTGTAATCTTAAATTTCAATTTTAAAATTCATCTTTTAATCTTAGGGATTGTGAAGCCCTATTGTCTACTCATGCTGCCGCCACCTCCAGGCTCTGTCAATGTGCCGCAATGTGACATGTGACTTCTTGTTAGATTTTGGTCCTTTGTAACCACACGCCTGGGCCCAGAACATTAAAACTTGGGTGTGTAATCTTAAATTTCAATTTCAAAATCTTCAATTTCAATTTTAAAATTCATCTTTTAATCTTAGGGATTGTGAAGCCCTATTGTCTACTCATGCTGCCGCCAGCTCCAGGATGTGCCATTCAATCACTTTATGGTTTACTGATGCTGCTGGGCCTGGGACATTACCTAAAAATATTTTATGGTAGCACTAGCTACCATAAATCTTCAATTTCAATTTTAAAATTCATCTTTTAATCTTAGGGATTGTCTACTCATGCTGACGCCAGCTCCTTATGCTGTTGGCACCTTAAATGAACTTTTTAAATTTTTAATTGCGAGGCCCTATGGTCTTGTCAGGCTATATGGTGTCCTCGTGCTGCTGCCAATTCCAGGCTTTGTCATTCTGCCAGATTATGGTCTCCTCAAGCTGCTGCCACCTCTAGGCTCTGTCATTGTGCCTCCATGTGACTCCTTGTTAAATTGGGTTTTGTGGTCATAATGTATTAGTTCAAAGTAAACACCAGGACATTAAACTTGGGAATATAATATAAATGTTACATTTAAATAAATTGTTATAATCTTTTCAAGACTGAGGCCTTATGGTCACCTACGTCATATTATCTGTGGAATTATCACAAGAATCCAATAGAACAGCTTGGAGTGATAACAATGAACCATAACTGAATAAATGAAACATTAATTTCATTTTCAGGGGCTGGAACAGGTGGTATCTCGCCTGGCGGAGGAACGCCAGCTCTATGCTTACCAGAATGGGTACTCAAAAAATGTAAATAAATTCAAATTAAATAAAATTAAAATTATGTTAAAAAAATCTCTTTATTCTCTTCAATTTTGACACAATATTGTCTCCCTGCTGCCACATTGACGCTCGGCAGCAGTGATTCTAATAGCAATGCCTGTAATCTGCAAGTCATATTATTTCACTAACACAGCACACTCCCTATGTGTGTTAGGACAAGGAAATGTGCTCTACACCCCTATTGAGGCTCTCTGTAGGCCAGAAATAGCTGTTTGTAATATCGATTTTCCGCTAATAAATTTGGTCCAAGATGTATTTTTGGGGGGAAATTTGGCGAATCGGACGAATCGAATTTTTCAAAAGTTCGCTCATCTCTATAAATTATGTCTAATTAAAAAATTTAACCCTTCCAGAACTTATCCGCTGCTGTATGCTCCAGAGGAAGTTGTGTAGTTCTTTCCAGTATGACAACAGTGCTCTCTGCTGCCACCTCTCTCCATGTCAGGAACTGTCCAGAGAGAGGCCTGTAATTTACATCATAGATATACCTCAACTATGAGAGACATAATAATAAAAAAGATCCATAAAATCACATTGTCTGTGTTAGGAACCAACCGGGGGACAGGGAGAGTGAGCAGCACAGAGGACACCATCAGCGGACATGAACAGAGGACACTAGATCATTGGACATGAACAGGGGGCGCAGTGGCCGTGAACAGAGGACTCGATTGATCTGTGGTCATGAACATAGGTCACTATAGATATGTAGACAAGTACAAAACTGAAGATATCAGAATACAAGAACTAATAATCATAAAGTTCAAAACTCTAGACAGGAAACGGATAAGTCAACAGACTTAAGGAACAGACAGGAATATAAATACTACAGTGCAGAATATAGTGAATTAGCAAACAGTTCATAAACCGGATATCAGATTAACGGCAGATATGCTAAAATGAACAAGACTAGACAGAATATAAGTATGAAGCAAATCCAGGAGAGGAAGAGGATGAACCAAAAGAACTGGGAGCCAAAACACTAAACCAAACAGGATCTATAGCTAAACAGGAAAATAAATAAAGGACACTGTTCACACTGGACACACAAACTGGACACTCCACTCCACTATAGGAATAGCTATTAATAATAAATCCAAAGACTACTGACCAGCAGCACACACACCTCAGTGTGGTCAGGATGCTGGCCCAGTAGGAAAACAGAAATATAAAACACAGAACTTCACATAAACGCAGAGCAAACACAGTGTGAGCAGAGACATAACAGAAAGGATAATAAATCCTAAAATGACTATAAAAACACAGCTTAAAATCTACTAAGAGCATGCCAAATAACATAGCTAAAAGTGCATGCAAAAACAGATACAGTAGATAAAAGCACAAACAAAGAGTGTTTCACCCAGCCTCCATTAACCACATGTCCAACATGGTAGCAAGTCAGGGTATAATGATGTATCACCAGCAACCAGAGACTAAGCTGGGCTTACTATAAATAGACACACCCGAAAGGCTATTGGCTAAAAGAGGCCTGGGCAGAAACAGCCAGAGACATTTAACTCTTCCCTACCCAGGGAAGATAAAACTGTTCTCAATACCAATACATAGCAATACAGACATGACAGTCTGATTTTCAAAGAATTTATTTGCAAATTATGGTGGGAAATAAGTATTTGGTCACCTACAAACAAGCAAGATTTCTGTCTCTCAAAGACCTGTAACTTCTTCTTTAAGAGTCTCCTCTTACCTGTATTACGGGCACTCGTTTGAACTTCTTATCAGTATAAAAGACCCCTTTCCACAACCTCAAACAGTCACACTCCAGACTCCCCTATGGCCAAGACCAAAGAGCTGTCGAAGGGCTGGGACCAAAGTAACAAAGGCTACCATCAGTAACACACTACACAGCCAGGGATTCAAATTATGTAGTGCCAGACGTGTCCCCCTGCTTAAGCCAGTACATGACCGGCCTGTCTGAAGTTTTCTGGAGAGCATTTGGATGGTCCAGAAGAGTATTGGGAGAATGTCATATGTTTAGATGAAACCAAAGTAGAACTTTTTGGTAAAATCTCAACTCATCGTGTTTGGAGGAGAAAGATTGCTGAGTTGCATCCAAAGAACACCATACCTACTGTGAAGCATGGGGGTAGAAACATAATTCTCTGGGGCTGTTTTTCTGCTAAGAGACCAGGACGACTGAGGAAAGAATGAATGGAGCCATGTATCATGAGATTTTGAGTAAAAAAAACTCCTTCTATCAGCAAGGGCATTGAAGATGAAATATGGCTCTGTCATTGCCAACAAAGGGTATATAACAAAGTTTCTCATTATGTCTCTCATAGTTGAGGTATACCTAAAATTACAGGCCTCTCTCATCTTTTTAAGTGGGAGAACTTGCACAATTGGTGGCTGACTACATACTTTTTTGCCCCACTGTATGTCACACTCCTTTTTCCTCAGCTTAGAGAGCCAACACTTCAGTATGCAGTGTGTGATTGCCTGAAGTGTAATTTCCCAAAAATGTATACTAGCCCCATATTTATCCCATGCCCAGCACTTAATAAATTTGGTGCACATACACATTACCACTACATGAATCAAGGTGTAAAAAATCATTCATCTACATCTCTCTTGATAAATGTCCCCCATAATCTACAAATGTATATCATTTACCTTGTATTTTTTAAATAAAAATATTACAATAAACAAGGTCTCTCACACACAAGCATGTCAGTAAACCTTATATCTTCCATGTTGTATCTTAACAACTTAAGGAGACATCAATGGAGAAAAATAGACATAGTTGCACATCTACATCTTACACAAAGATCCTTCTCAGTATATATATATATATATATGTATATATATATATATATATATATATATGTATATGTATATATATATATATATATATATATATATATATATATATTTAACAGGTTGTTATTGTATGTTATCATTATGTGTTAGCCTGCTAGCCATGTCACGGCCACCTGTGTAGCAGGTTCCTAACATAAAATTTTGTGGTGCTGAGCGCCAACCACCACCATTGAATGCTAGTGCCCAAAGGGGGAACTGCCCAGTGGCAGATCAGCCCCAATGCTGCCAACAGTTGTTTTTCATGACAGTAAAGCTGTAACAAATGTGCAATAAAATGAAAAAATCAGGAAAGCAGAAAATACTGTAGTTGTATTTAAAGAGTACCTGTCAAGATCTTGTTAAATTTTATAATCCTACCAGTTCACTGCCCCATCATGATAAACCACCCCCTGCCTTTATTTTTATAATTTTTTTTTGTTTTCTACAGATATTGCCCTGTATTTTCTTCTCAGTCTCAGTCAGATTCACAGACTGGGAAAGGGTGTTCCCCAGCAGGCGTGACATCATCTGAGGCCTTACAGGGGAGATACATGGGGAGAACTTCCTTCCTCACTCTGCTACACACAGCCCAGAGCAGTTCAGTGTGAGATGAGCTATGATTGGCTAAGGCTGCACACACACACACACACACACACCCTCAGCACTCCAGACTGCATTTCCTGATTTTGAACTTCTGCCAGGTCAGCAGGAGTCCAAAGTCTGTGCAAGAAATTGTGAGAAATGTGCTCTGGACAATTAGAGAGACACCTAGTGGCAGATTTTTTTAAACACAAATAAAACATAGAAAACTATTTTTTTTTTTTAAATAAAGTACATTAGAAAGATGTTTTATTTACCATAAGGAGTGCAATAGCAAACATTAGTTTTAATGAGAGTGGCCATTTAAATAATCATATAAGCAAGATAAATATAAACATAAATAGTAAGTAAAAAATATCAATAAAATATAAAACAATACCAAAATAAATACAAATGAATAAAAGCTAAGTTATAAGTAGCCAAAAATAATGCTACATGATACAACTAAAAATAAATAAATAAAAAAAACTGCCAGAAATAGTACTATCCCAGGTTTACTTTCAATGTGATCTGCTCTAAAATGAATTCAACCTTTGAATTTTCTTCTGTTAGGTATTACATACAGTATTTTCAGCCAGGAATGAATGATCACTCACTTTCCTAGAATTTGGTTTGTTTTACATCTGATATTTGTTCTTGAAGGATCTGAGAAAATTTCAGTAGTGGCAATGCCAATTTCGATTGTCAGCTGTAGCCTACAGTTGAAATGCACATTACAAGGGTCTTCTTCCCATTCCAGTTATTTCTTATGTTTATTTTATTTTATTTTTTTATCAAAGGCAGCTACAGATCCCAGAGGAAGAGAATGAGAAATACATACCAAACATACTTAAAGGGGTACTCCACTGGTGCCAGAAAGTTAAACAGATTTGTAAATTACTTCTATTAAAAAATCTTAAACTTTCCAGTACTTATCAGCTGCTGTTACGATCCACAGGAAGTTCTTTTCTTTTTGAATTTCCTTTCTGCTTGACCACAGTGCTCTCTGCTGACACCTCACCACATTTTAGAAACTGTCCAGAGCAGAATAGGTTTTCTATGGGGATTTGCTCGTACTCTGGGCAGTTCCTAAAATTGGTGGCCCTCCAGATGTTGCAAAACTTCAACTCCCAGTATGTCTGGACATGCCCAGACAGCCATTGGCTGCAGCCAACGGCTGTCGGCATTCTGGGAGTTGAAGTTTTGCAACATCTGGAGGACCACCAGTTTGAGATCCCTGCCCTAAAGGATACTTTTTGGCTGTTTACATGTTGATGTTTTGATCTAAAGGTTGAACTACTTTTTTTTAACGTACTCTGCTTCTTATTGTCAATTTCCTAATAGGCTTACTGTGTTACTGATGCGTTTTTTTATAAAGACTGTGCAGTTTGTGAAATATAGTACTGTTTCATCAAGTTATAACATGTTATGCTTCTGAAAAATGAAACTCAATTTCATAAGAGACTACTGCAGATCGATTTTTCAAGAAACTTATTTGTAACAGACAATGAAAGATCCTCTGCAAAAAAAAAAAATCTTCCGGGAGCTTTCCTTCTGATGTATTAAATCTAGCTTATGAGATATTTGTAGTGAACAGTTTCTTTCTTCAGCAAATACAACAATACAACGTTAGCATATTTGATTCAGAATACAGAGTTACATACAAGGCACTAAAAGCATACTCTTTCAGCTATGGTAAAACTACATGAGTAATGGAATTGTTTTCATAATTAATACAATCACATCTCACTGTATATCACATCACTCCACCACAGTATGTAATGTTAAAATCAAACTGTCATGCCATCCTCGACATGTTTCGTCTAGCCATCTAGCCTCTTCACAACGCCAGTTTCATGGCGAAACATGTCGAGGACGGCATGACAATTTGATTTTAACATTGCATACTGTGGTGGAGTGATGTGATATACAGTGTTATATTTCACTTGACACTTTTCAGTGACATGAATTAGAGTCTGGTGGATATACTATGTGTACCATAGATATACCACCACAGTATTGGTTTTAGTGTTTTTCTTTCATGGCATTATACTCCAATTCTTTTAATGCACATCATAAAAGTTAAGTTTTAGGGTCGGGAATCTATAAAAGGTGTGTTCTAGGCTCCGGGCTAAGGCCCTGGGGTTTTGTATTTGTGATGTCCCAGTACAGCATGTGCTCCTATAGTCCTGTCTGGTTGAGTCCCTGTACATCCTCAGGGCTCACCTGCAGTGTTCCCCCATAATGTGCATGTTACTGTATAAACTAAGGGTAAAGGACCTATGGTTATTAGTCACATGATAATGGTTGTCATATGTTAAGTCTTATGTTTTGTTACCCAGAGAGCACCAGGTTACCAGAAGACCCGCAGCTAGTCTATGGGCTCCTTGCTCTGCCCTCCTTTATAAGAAGAGGAGGTGCTACAATCTATCTCTAAGGCTGGGTTTCCATTATGTTTTCCCCCAAACGGGAGCGCATACGGCAGGAGAGAGCTAAAAACTTGCGCTCCCGTATGCATTTCTATGTGCTCCCGTATGTAATTCATTTCAATGAGCCAATCGCAGTGAAACGTTTGGTCCGATCGGCTCATTTTTGCCCCGTATGCGCTTTTACAACCGGACCTAAAACCGTGGTCGAACACGGTTTTAGGTGCGGGGGAAAAGCACACACGAGGCAAAAATTAGCTGACCGGACCGAACGTTTCACTGTGGTCGGCTCATTGAAATGAATTACATTCGGGAGCGCATTGAAAGGCATACGGGAGCACAAGTTTTTAGCTCTCCTCTGCCATATGCGCTCCCGTATGGGGGGAAACATAATGGGAACCCAGCCTTACACTCTCTTAGATCCTGAGGTCAAGTCCAGTCCAGACAACTCAGAGTCAGTGTCCAGCACATCTGGAGGCCTCAAGCCTAATTTGCAGCCACAAGTCAGTAAGTCAAGTCATCTTTGTCTGCTGTCACTATCTTCAGTCAAGTCAAATAAAGTCAGCGTGGCTGTGTTAAAGTCTTATTAAGGTTTGAATTAAGTTCATATTCCCTAGTCTATTTCTTTACAAATGAGTCTTAGAGAAAAGAGGTATTTATGGTCTTGAGATAAGACAGAAGGGATTTGTTTTCACTAGAACAGAGCCATGTCTGATCACCCCCTACAATAATGTCTTCTACTGGTTGAACAGAGAGAGGGCGGTGAGGTGAATGGAGGACTTAGTATTAAGTATGTATATTCTCATAAATAATACTTTATTTATATATATATATATATATATATATATTAAGGACTTAGGTTTTATTTTCATGTGTACAACTGAATATTAGCAATGACATCACACGTAACTATTCCTTCATAAATACAGGGCGGGCCATTTACATGGATACACCTTAATAAAAGGGGAATGGTTGGTGATATTAACTTCCTGTTTGTGCCACATTAGTATATGTGAGGGGGGAAAATTTTCAAGATGGGTGGTGACCATGGTGGCCATTTTGAAGTCGGCCATTTTGAAAAACAATGATGTGCTTGGTTTTAACGTAACTTTATTCTTTCATGAGTCATTTACAAGTTTCTGACACTTATAAAATGTGTTCAATGTGCTGCCCATTGTGTTGGATTGTCAATACAACCCTCTTCTCCCACTATTCACACACTGATAGCAACACTGCAGGAGAAATGCTAGCACAGGCTTCCAGTATCCATAGTTTTAGGGGCTGCACATCTCGTATCTTCACAGCATAGATAATTGCCTTCAGATGACCCCAAAGATAAAAGTCTAAGGGGGTCAGATCGGGAGATCTTGGGGGCCATTCAACTGGCCCACAACGACCAATCCACTTTCCAGGAAACTGTTCATCTAGGAATGCTCGGACCTTGCACCCATAATGTGGTGGTGCACCATCTTGCTGGAAAAACTCAGGGAACGTGCTAGCTTCAGTGCATAAAGAGGGAAACACATCATCTGTAATTTTGCATATCCAGTTGAATGGCCCCCAAGGTCTCCCGATCTGACCCCCTTAGACTTTTATCATTTATCTTTGGGGTCATCTGAAGGCAATTGTCTATGCTGTGAAGATACGAGATGGGCAGCACCTGTAACTACAGATACTGGAAGCCTGTGCTAGCATTTCTCCTGCGGTGTTGCTATCAGTGTGTGAAGAGTGGGAGAAGAGGGTTGCATTGACAATCCAACACAATGGGCAGCACATTGAACACATTTTATAAGTGGTCAGAAACTTGTAAATAACTCATGAAAGAATAAAGTTACTTTAAAACCAAGCACATCATTGTTTTTCTTGTGAAATTCCCAATAAGTTTAATGTCACATGACCCTCTTCCTATTGAAAAAGCTAAAGTTGGATTCAAAATGGCCACCATGCTCACCGCCCATCTTGAAGTTTCCCCCCCTCACATATACTAATGTGCCACAAACAGGAAGTTAATATCACCAACCATTCCCATTTTATTAAGGTGTATCCATATAAATGGCCCACCCTGTACATTGCATATAGTTATCCGATATAGGATAGACTGTGTTCTCACACAAGAGAATTACTCCACAGCATTTGCATTTCTAAGGCATAATAGGAGGATAGTAAAATCTCAAGAATAGACTTTGAGAATGAGTCTCTGTCCAGGGAAAGTTCTGTTATTATAATTACAGTTAATTGCCTGTTTGACTAGACAGAGAGAGACTTCACACATCTGTGTTAGAGAGACATCCATTGTATTACCTTCAGACTATAAACATGTAAAAATGTCTATTTCACAGAGTTATGGTCTGAATACTCTGTGATAGACATATGAATATGGAATGATAAATTACATTCTGCCCTCTTCTAACCACTACACTTCACATGACTCTGAGAATAGGCAATCCCATCTAAGGCTAAGGCCCCTTTCACACTGCCGTTGCTCCCCATCAAGAATAGCCGTTAAAGTCTCCTTTTTGTGTGTGTGTGTGAGAGAGAGAGAGATAGGAGGATGAGATATGAGGACGGGATAGGAGGTCAGGATAGGAGGTCGGGATAGGAGGTCAGGATTGGAGGTCGAGATAGGAGCTCGGTATAGGAGGTCGAGATAGAGGTCAAGATATGAGGACGGGAAAGCAGGACGGGTTAGGAGGTCGGGATAGGAGGTCGGGATAGGAGGTCATGATAGGAGGTCGAGATAGGAGGTCGGGATAGGAGTATGGGATATGAGGACGGAATATGTGGAAGGGATAGGATCTCGGGATAGGAGGTCGAGATAGGAGGTCGAAATAGGAGGACGGGATAGGAGGTCGGGATAGGAGGTCGAGATAGGAGGACGGGATAGGAGGATGGAGTTGGAGGACGAGATAGGAGGACAGGATATGAGGACGGGATAGGAGGTCGAGACAGGAGATCGAGATAGGAGAGCGGGATAGGAGGACGGGATAGGAGGTCGGGATAGGAGCACGGGATATGGGGTTGGGATATGACAACGATATATGAGGATGGGATATGAAGTTAAAAGCTTCCTCCACAACAAGGATTAGGAAAGAAAAACCGAGCAATGCCGGGTACTCAGCTAGTCTATATATATAAAACTCAATGTCCCTTATTTACTAAGAGTGGAGTGTCGGTTTCTTTGTGAGGTTTTAATTCCCTACTATTTATTTTTCATGGTATTTACTAAGGTTTCCCTACATTTTCCACTTTCTCTACATTTTCCTTTTTTTTATACATGTTCTGAAATTCACCACATTTTCTGTGGAAACCTTAGTAAAGATGTTGTTTTGTTGTGAAAATGTTCCGAACACGCCCCTTTTCGGAGACCACGTCCCATTTATCCAGCAGCCACGCCCCCTTTTCAGGTTTTCTTAGCAAAATGGAGAGTTAATTGGGGTTTTTTCATTTCAAGGTGCAAAATCTGGTGCAGACAGAATTTCTGGTGCAATGCGACAGAATCTGGCGCACAACCCGACAAAACCCACAATGAAACCTACACAACACTCTTAGTAAATGAGGGCCAATGTGTGTGTGTGTGTATGTTCCAGCATCATGTCCAAACGGCTAAAGATATGAACATGAAACTTGGCACACACTTATATGTCAGCAACAAACATAGGATAGGTCATTTAACCCTTATTCACCCCCATTTGCCATGGTCGGGGTTTTTGTTTAAAGTCCCATTCAAGTCTATGGGAAATATATGTTACTGCATAACTTCCAAACGGCTGGAGATATTTCAATAATACCTTTTACACATATTACTTATATGTCAAATTAAAATATATGATAGTTAAATCAACCCTTACCTACACACTTATATAAAAGATGTCTTTTTGTTTCAAGTCCCATGCAAGTATATGGGACTTCCAGTACCTTACTCCACATGCTCCGTTCTGCATCTCCTGGTGAATGTGTCAGTCCGGCTTGCAAGCCACACCCCATCTCACTAAGACACGTCCACTGTTTAAGCTCCACCCCTTTTATTATCTACCCTTTTTGTGCATTGGCCTGGCTTGCAAATCGCGCCCAGTCCCATAAAGTCACTTTCCCTTCTATTTTCAGCTTACAATATCTTCATCACAAATCAGTCCCACCTGAGGACAGGATATGAGGATGGGACATAAGGACTGGATATGAGTATGGGACATAAGGATGGGATATGAGGACAGCATATGAAGACTGGGTATAGGATCGGGATGTGAGGACAACATATGAGGACGGGATATGAGGTCGGGATATGAGGACAGGATATGAGGTTGGGATATGAGGTCGGGATATGAGGACGAGACAAGAGGTCGGGATATGAGGTCAAGACAGGAGGACGGGATAGGAGGACGGGCTACGAGGACGGGATACGAGGTCGGGATGCGAGGTCAGGATATAAGGATGGGAGAATAATTCGTATGACAATATTTCATAATTCATAATTGAGTTATGCCTTTAATATTATAACGACAGTCCTAGGCCTCACACTGCATGCACCAGATTTTATAAGGAATTGGCTTACTGCTAGATTCTACATGATGCTCTCCACTTCTGATTGAATCTTAAGAAGTGATTCAAATAACAGATATACATCAGACTTAAAGATTTATGCACTTCCCTTATATATAACTGTATTTTAACAAAAGGTGGCCCTACACTAACAAAATGGCTAATCTTCTGTCATTCACTAGTAGACCAAGAAGTTGACAGTACGAGATTTCTGGAATCAAGACCAATTGTAGTGAAATTGGTGCCATAAGCCACCACTAATGTAGCCCTGCTTGATATTTTAAGCAGATTTTGTTGTAATTTCTTGTGACATAAAACTGTGAAGGAAATACTGCTATTTACTGTACAGCTCACATAATACCACTATGTAAGATGCTTCACTCAAGTAATATTTCCTTTAAGAGCCCATGTAATTTTGCCATATAATTCAGTCATAATACTGGAAATTCATTCAACCAATTAGTGCTAAACTGCCACCATTCTACCAATTTCTACCATACAGTGCTAAACTGCCCTAGAGCCTCCCAAGAAAACAGCTACCGACCACAAAATTGCCCAGAATTCTGCCTTCTTTAAGCATCCCCAGCTGAAGCCCAGGTAGATGGTACCTGTAACTGCCTTAATATTAAATTTGTAAAGAGCTAATAGGTGGTCAAACCAAGAAAAATACTTCATTAGCATGCAACATGCCCAAAAGGACCCTAAAGACCCTGTTACACAGGCTGAACAGGTCCCTGAACGGTTAATGAGCGCCGATCTCTTAAAGGGAATCTGTACAGTGTCACCCACTCTAACCTGTTTGTAAAGAAGTGTGGTACTGGTGACACTGATGATAATGATACTTATTCCTGATCTGTGGTCCTGTACATCCATTGTCTTTCTTTTTTTGAGGGGCAGTCTTGGTGCACATGTGGCGCTCCAGGAGCTGCGGTGAAGTCAGGATGCTCCTTGAGCGCCGTCTCTGTACCAAGCCTGCCACCCAAATATGGAAGATAATGGACATATGAGACCACGGATCGGAGATAGGTGAGTATCATTATCATCAGTGTCACCCACACTATCAGCCTGTACCAACATGTTAGTGAGGGTAACCCTGATAACAGATTTCTTTTAATGAGCCTTCACACCACCCTTTTATCAGGCAGGCCGGGCCACATGAACAATCACTAGATCATACATGTAGCCTTTTAGATTCATCATTGTTGGCTGCACATACCCTGTTTAAATGTGCAACCAATAATGATGATTTTTTTCCAACTTTTTCAGTTGACAAACAAGCCTTGTCTCATTTATCGGCTAATCACTGTCCCTTTTACATGGGTAAGTTATCAGGAACAAATGTTTCTATGAATGCTTATTTGGTCATTAAAGGAGAGCTCAAGGCAAATTAAACCTTTATATAGCTGCACGTTAAAGTTATATGACTTTGCAATGTGAAATTGTCATCTTTGCTGAGCAAATACCCTGTTTCTCTAAGCTTTTCATCCAGTCAGGAAGTCTAGTAGTTCTTATCACACATTATAAGTTTGCTGAGCCCAACATGTCAATTTGCAACATCACACTCACTTCTTCTCAGTTCATAGAGCCAGCACTTCAGTGTGCAGTGTGTAATTGTCCTTGATTGGCTGAGGCACACACACCTCCCTCATCTATATTCACTGTTTCTCTAACCATGTGACCTGATCAACTCTCTAAAGGCAGCCATCCAATGTGTATTGGGTCTCCCAACTCTGCCTTTATGACAAATGTACTGAAGACAAAAGTTAGCCATGTTGGATAGCCCAATCTTTTTGCTCTTGATAAACTATAACACATTACAACAGTGATGTCTGGCAGCAGCTTTTTCCCCTTCCCCGTCAGAGCTGAGAGTTCAAGAGTATCTGGTGATTGGGAGAGATATCTGTTAGCCTAAAAAGCATGCAGTCAACAGCAATCTGAAATGTATGATCAGCTTTAGTAATTGCAAAGTTGTAAATAGGGTAAAATTGTCAAGAAAATGAAGGACAAGATGTAAATAACATTTATAACAGTTTTGAACTTACTACCTGTACTACCTGCTCCTTTTGTCCTATTAAAGTTGAACTATGTATTGCAATTCAGGTACAAAGGAGAGAGTCTAACTGTTAATCAAAATAACTAATTTTATCTTTCCTCATGGCGAATACATTTGCCCCAGAAGTAATGTTTATACTTTGTATGCGAATGACATCATGCTTGTGCTTGTAATTGCACAATATGATATTGTGCACCGTGCAAGATCTGCGGTAATTACCATAAAGCATATGCTGTCATACATAACAAAGTTTATTATTATGTGCCTCATTAAAGTGCTGTCATCTCTATACAGAAATATTTTTAAATAAGATTGCTGTAACAAGTGCAACACAAAAGGAGTGTGTGACATGTTGGCTTTGATTCCCTCTGTACTGGCGTACAGTCAGTCATTTTAAAGAATTAGTTATTGATTTTCTCTACATGTCAGTTGACGGGAGAGGAATCCCTTGTTAAATCACATTTACTGTGCTGTACAAGGTGGACTGCACAACATAAACCTAACTGAATAAATGTGTAAAGCCTGTCACTCCATATGTCCAGTCCATTCAATACATCCAGTCAGATAGACATATAAAGGACTAATCCTCTTGCTAAAATATACTCCTCAACATTTATCAATTGGAAATATACAATATATACATTATATGGACAAAAATATTGGGACATCAGTGTATTAAGCTTTTACCTTTGCAACAATTCAGTTTATGAAATGACTTCCCTCCTAGATCGCCAAAGTGTTTCACAACCATAGCAACTGAGCACAAAGTGGAAGACTGTGTAATGTAATAGAGCGGGCTTGACGAGAGATGAGGCCCATAGTGAGCAACGTAGCCAATGGTTTGCTTACTGCAGAGTTCCAAACCCTTGTCTGGCATTACATTCATTGCAAAAACTGCACTGGGGGCTTCATGGCATGGGTTTATACATGCAAGCCATGCATGACCAAGCTCAATACCAAGAGGTGGATGGTCAGAAAACACTTTTGCATGGAATGCAGCTTATTTGTGTTTCAATGGGGGGAGTGGCTGATGTGTGGGAGGGAGAAATGTGACCTCACACTTACAAAGAATTATGGGATTTGGAGTTTAGGGAAAAAACTCCAACAGGAAATAGCCAGTTCACAAAAAGATTGCCACAACATTATGGTAATCTCACAACATAGCCATTTAGCCCCAAGACAAAGATCCTTCCTATGCATGTGCCTTACTATCTGGCAGGTAAATACTAAAATCACCTAATGGTGGATAACCCCTTTAAATCCTATATTATACCCCAGAGCTGTACTCACTATTCTGCTGCTGGAGTCACTTTGCACATACATTATATTACTTTTCTTGTACTGATCCTGAGTTACATCCAGCATTATACTCCAATATAATAAATTACAATAACTAAGATGCTAAATATAACAGACAATGCAGAATCAGTATATTATATTTATCATTATTTGAAATGTTGTTTTAAAAAAATGGGTATCTTAGCCTAAAATACCTGGGCATTTTTGGTCTCAGTCTTGCCCTGGTGAGAAGGCAACATTGTGAGAGGTAAAGAGAGGTGCTGTTGGCATTCCCAAAATGAGCAGTAGTATTGCTTTTAAAGGCGGTGCATAGGGGACAGGAAGCTTCACTTGAAGTGAAGGAGATTCTGCTTCCATGAGTTGCCTAAGACCAATAGGGAGAACTGGTTGTCCTACGGCTACAGGCTTGTGGGGTGGGGTAGAAAGTTAGGCCTGTATGTGGGACCTGCATGCATTCTCAACACATAGGTAACGCCAATCACTGAGACAGGACACCACTGCAGGCACAGTCTGGCAAAGCAGGCATTTTATGAGACAAGGACTGGCACAATCAGAATTGCCCCAGCCAGGGGATTGACGGCATATAATGTTCAGGGTGCTTATTTATTCACCACCGTGAACACTTTTAAATATAAAAATATTTATGCGGACAAACCCTTTAACCCCTTTAAATGCTTACTAAGACTACCTTACACAATGTGATAATGTTCATAATATTCTAACAATAATATTGGTTACATGTTTATTTTATTTGTATTATATTTCAGTATTATTCTACGCAGGTCTTCAATAAAAAAATGACCATGTGTCTATTGAGTTAGTCAGCCGTATCAGAACAACACATTGGCACCTGGAAAGCATTTCTGGGTACAAAAACTAATCATTTTTCTGCTAATCCTGCCAAGCAAAAATGAGCTTTAAGTTGGATGCATGGGAAAAATACCTAGTTTTAGAGTGTGCTGGTACAGCAAGGATTTTATGTGATGTTGTTCCTACTGTCTGCTCTTGCCTCTTGGATGATTATAACGCGGAAGGAAAAGCCGGTGGCATGCGTTGTTTGTTGAGAATTATATATAAAGGTACTGGAGCATTTAATTGGATATTATAAATGCACATTAAGTATACCCTTTCCTTCAAGACACACAATAATGGCGTCGTTTAGAAGAACAATATCTCCATATATTAAGTGAGGGACTTATAAACGACATTACTTGTAAGGTTGAGGAGTTAAATTGGATTCCCACCAGGTATATGTCAATGTGTTACACTTATTGAAGAAACTGTAGCAAACATAACAGCCAATGTATATGAAGCACGCGCAGCTTTATCAATGCTATGTAAACCTCTTATGGCCAGTAGAAAAGGCTGGCAGGATGTGCAGTCAGAGCCGCCACTTTCAAGAAAATTTCCTGGCAGAGGGAATAATGCTTGGCATGTGAAATAGTAAGTAACTATCTATCTGCAAACATAAAGCTTGGATGACAAAGGTTTCTTGTGTGATAAAATGCCAATGTATGTGCACTTTTCTCATGTATTTTCTTGCCTGAATTATTGAATTCCTATTTTTAAGGTTCACTTTGCAGAAGAAAGTAAGTAAGTCGATGTATTAAGCAGGTATCCATAACTAGTGAAGATATTTTTAATAGAAATAATATTGGGAGGAATGTTGATTTATTGCACATTCTACTTGATGTTTAATATCATTTAACCTGTGACAAACTATTTATTGCAATAAGATTACAAGGATATCATTTGTCAAGTTAAAGGGCAGATCCCACTAGGCAGATTCGCTGCGTATGCGCTAGGAGCAGACACAGGACTTTCCCTGCTACAGCCCCGTGTCTGCAATAAGGTTCAGGAGTCAGCCGCGTGTCACAGTTAACATTAAAGGGGTATTCTGGAGACAAAATACCATTTTATATTTAAAAGTACTCAGTGTGACAGCATACCATAAAAAAAAACATTTTCACCAGTCGTTGATCCCTTTGTCAGTGCTTTTCCAACAATGCTGGTCCCACTGCTCAGGGCTGTCTATTCTTCATCCTGACAAGTAGGCAATGCCCAGGAAGGCAATCACTGCCTTGGCATTTTGGACATGTAGGGACAGAGAACAGAACCTGAGCAAAAGGATTAGCAGTGTTAAACCAGGGGGATTGGTGGCAGGTGAGTATATATTTTTTTTATGTTATGCTGCCACCATTGGCCTTAATAAGTAATTCTGGTGAATGGAAGTAATAAACTATTCTAAGTGAACTTGACTGGAGTACAGGGCTATTTCTACAGCTAGTGCTGCCCTAGGCACCAAGTCTAAATACTCCCCATTATTGGGATAAATAAGATTGTGTAAAAATGTAAGGAGGATTAATATGGGGGGTGGATTACCAAAATACAGCAATAATGGCATTTTATTGTTTGAGTTAGTATTGATATGGAAATGCCAAATATGTGTATTTTTGTGTTTTATGCAGAAAATGGGAAAGTACAGGGAAAATATACATATAGAAGGCATTCCGGTGGAAGAGGTTAGGTGTCAACCAGGCTAGGGGCAGGTTGGTTGAGTGGAGAGGTGCGCCAGCCTGCGGATCTTTAGGACTCGGTACCGCATCGCCGACTGTTTAGCTAAAATAAGTAAAGTTCATTTTTGGGAATTTTTACACAATTGATAGGGGAAAACAAAGGTACTATTATAATTTGTGTCATATTTGCTACCTTATACTGTCAGCACTTTGGAAGACTTGGTAGCAGCTGACAGATTTCCTTGAAAATACTTTTAGGGTTTTCTTATCCGAGAAAATTCTTTTAAAACACAGCTTGATCGCCCCAGGTTCTACTCATTATACCTCCAATAACCCAACATGGCAGGGTAAATTTATAAATACGTGGCAGCCACCAGAATGAGAGCTGTATGTATAAAGTGGTTCTCTGTTCTGGTTTATAGATGGGAACCATAAGCTGGGATCCCCTTTATGTTTGTATGCCCTAATAAGGCACATGGACAATGCAACCACTCCAAATATTTGTGACAGCTGTAGAACCATTTATTATGCATTACACACTAACATGCATACACATACACACATATTCCACATACCTATACACACAGGCACATGCATATATATGTGTATACATATATACACACATGCATGGATTTAGCAGAGCAACTGGCAAGAATGAGATACATTGACAACAAACCTTTTTTCTCTTTTTGTATTTACTAAGTATTATGCCCCCACTAGGTATATACCCCAGTAGGTAGGAAGATAATACCACTCCCCAGTAGTTTGATAGATCAGTACCTACTGGGGTAATTCCCCTCTTCCCCCATGAGATAGATGCCTAGAGTAGACAGGGAATCCCAATGAAAGATATTAGGTAATCCTCCCTGGTGGGTAGATAATGCCCCCTAGTAGATAGCTAGGTCACCAGTAGGTAGGTAGGTAGATAGTGCCCCCCTGGTAGATAGAGGGCCTCATTTACTAAGCTGAAACCTACCGTTTTTTGTCTAGTTATTTTGGCGCAGAGTGTCTGAGACATGTCTGAGCCAGTCTGCGCCAGTTTGCTACAGCGTGCGCCTGAAAAATTCAACAAACCCGACATCGCACTGTGAAAATCTGAAAAGAGGCGTGGTCTTTCATAAAGGGGGCGTGGTCTGTCTGAAAAGGGGCGTGGTTTCACAACCTGACCGATTTACTATTGAATTCACAGAAAATCCTGTGGGTAAATGGCTGGAAATATCGAACTAGAAAAAGCTGGTCAGAAAATGTTCCCGACTTTTCCCAATAGTAAATAGAGAGGAATCCTGCATGTCTGAAACAACTTTTCCCACTAGTAAAAACTCTTAGGAAATGAGGCCCAGATAGTGAAGGTAGGAAGTTAGATAATGCTGGTAGGAAGGTAGGTAGATAATGGCTGTAGGTAGATAGTTAATTTTCGTAGGTAGGTGGATAATGGTGGTAGGTAGATAATGTCTGTGGGTAGGTAGATATAGCTGGCAGGTAGGTGTGCATGCAGGCCAGTAGGAAGGAAGGTGTGCTGGAAGGTAGGTAGGTCTGCAGGCAGATAGGTAGGTGTGCAGACAGGTAGGTGTGTAGGTAGGTAGATAGGTGTATCTTTATTGAAAAGATAGGTATCTTTATTGAAAATTCTATGTAAGTATGTTCCCCCTCCCATTAAAAAAATGTACACATAAGACATGTTAAAAACAATTGGTGGGGGAACATCCAATAGTCACTAATGTGTGGCAGATATTAATAACAAGAACTTTCATAAACTGTACATGTGTTATACACCGGAAAGATTAAATGTAAACTACAAGAGAAGTGAAGTGACATGTGCAAAAAATGTATATATGAGTATTACATAAAAAAAAACATATATATATATATATATATATAAGTCCACAGTGGTGATATCTACAATAGGCTATAAAGGATAATAATGTATATGTAAAGTAACAGTCTAAATTTACAGCCACTGATACAGGGGCGCCACTGTGTTTCACACGATCAATACAGAGGTTATAAAATCAAACATGATACCAACCAGCCAATGTGAAAGATGCTGCCTGCGGATGTTCCCCCACCTCACACTCTGATGCGTTTCGCACTGCTTACTCTAGAAGTAGTGAGGTGGGTGAGGTAGGGGGGTATTTTTATAGCAACCCCATAGTCCATGGCCAATTGGCCATGGACTAAGGGGTCACTGAATAAATACCCCACTACCTCCCCCACCTCACTACTCCTAGAGGAAACAGTGCAGGACATACTTATTATGTTGTCTACTATATGAATTTTCAATAAAGATTATCATTTGACTATACTATTTTGGTGAATTATTAAATACATATTGGCAAGTGATTGTAGGTGTGGGTGAGCCGGCAGGCATGTGAGTAGATAGTGTAGACAGGTAGGTAGGAGTGTAGGCATTTACCTTCCTCCTTACCTAAATAAAAATCCCACTTACCTTTCCTTCAGCTCCCATGCTGACACTTGGACATCCTCTTCACCAGAACGTTGCAGGACTCCACAGCGCTCTGACCTCATCTCATCATGCATGCCGTAGGGTAAGCAGAGCACCACTCCAGTACAATACTGGAGCAGGAATTCATGTTCCCTGCTGCTGTACAATACTGAGTAGCATTGCGTACATGGTAGGTACACTCTGGTCAGATCACACATGAAATACTGTGTACAGTACTGGGCACCAGTGTACAAGGGAAAAAGTTTTTTACACCAGTACAGACGAGGGTTCTTTTCTGTAAAGGCAGTGAGACTATGGAAGTCTTTACCAGAGAAAGTGGTCATGATGAACTCAATAAAAGAGTTTAGAAGGGGCCTGGATGCATTTTTGGAGAGTAATTACATTACAGGTTATGGATACTAGATTTAAAGGGACAATTTATTCTCATTGCTATATTTCGAGTCAGGAAGTAATTTCAGATCTCTCCCCCCATCCCCCGCCATGATCCTAAAAAAAGGGATATATATTTTTTTTAACTTTCAGTGTTTTGGTACCAATCTTGTTGCAACTCCCAAAAAGGAAGAACTTTTAGAACGCTTGGAAAAAGCTGTTGCTTCTCCCTATAGCTCTGTGTGCATTTTAACACCGACAGGCATCTGCCAACAACAAGGGGTACATTATGTACTTTTATTTTAATGTTAAAGAGCATACAAGTGCATTGTGTTTATAAACAAGCTGTTAGTTATCATGGTTTACCACATGGGAATTGGGAGAAAAAAATAGGATGAGATACGGGGCCTCCTCCGGTGTAGTTGGTATGGTGATTAGGAAATAAAGATTATAAAAACTGTCCCAGTTTTCTAATCTTTATTTCCTAATCACCATACCAACTACACCGGAGGAGGCGCCGTATCTCAACCTGCAAGTCACGGTTAAGGATGCAGAGGCAGCCACCTAACTAACACCGCCGAACGCTGGGATCTCCGACTCGGCACATCAATGGCTCTGTGCGATTCTAAAGGCAGACAAAGGTGTTGTGCCCGCAGCACAACCCGCTACGGTAAGGTGCATTAACCAGCACGTGCCCGCTATACACCGACGGTATCACACTAGGAGCGCGCCTCTTTTCCTTTTCTTTTCATGGTTTACCACATGTCCTTATAGCTGCTGTAACTTTGACATTAACTTATTCTTAAAAACAATTTAAAACTATTTGAGTACATTCCTATGTGACCATAGCGGTTATTCAGGGCTTGAGAGCTTTTAGGTAGTGCTATACACGAGTTTTGAGGGATATTGCATTGCGGGTTTGTTACGCCGAGCGCTCCGGGTCCCCGCTCCTCCCCGGAGCGCTCGCTTCACTCTCCCCGCGGCAGCGCTCCGGTCACGTCCTCTGACCCGGGGCGCTGCGATTCCGCTGCCAGCCGGGATGCGGTTCGCGATGCGGGTAGCGCCCGCTCGCGATGCGCACCCCGGCTCCCCTACCTGACTCGCTCTCCGTCTGTTCTGTCCCGGCGCGCGCGGCCCCGCTCCCTAGGGCGCGCGCGCGCCGGGTCTCTGCGATTTAAAGGGCCACTGCGCCGCTGATTGGCGCAGTGGTTCCAATTAGTGTGTTCACCTGTGCACTTCCCTATATCACCTCACTTCCCCTGCACTCCCTTGCCGGATCTTGTTGCCTTAGTGCCAGTGAAAGCGTTCCTTGTGTGTTCCTTGCCTGTGTTTCCAGACCTTCTGCCGTTGCCCCTGACTACGATCCTTGCTGCCTGCCCCGACCTTCTGCTACGTCCGACCTTGCTTCTGTCTACTCCCTTGTACCGCGCCTATCTTCAGCAGCCAGAGAGGTGAGCCGTTGCTAGTGGATACGACCTGGTCACTACCGCCGCAGCAAGACCATCCCGCTTTGCGGCGGGCTCTGGTGAAAACCAGTAGTGGCTTAGAACCGGTCCACTAGCACGGTCCACGCCAATCCCTCTCTGGCACAGAGGATCCACTACCTGCCAGCCGGCATCGTGACAGTAGATCCGGCCATGGATCCCGCTGAAGTTCCTCTGCCAGTTGTCGCTGACCTCACCACGGTGGTCGCCCAGCAGTCACAACAGATAGCGCAACAAGGCCAACAGCTGTCTCAACTGACCGTTATGCTACAACAGTTACTACCACAGCTTCAGCAGTCATCTCCTCCGCCAGCTCCTGCACCTCCTCCGCAGCGAGTGGCCGCTCCTGGGATACGCTTATCCTTGCCGGATAAATTTGATGGGGACTCTAAGTTTTGCCGTGGCTTTCTTTCCCAATGTTCCCTGCATCTGGAGATGATGTCGGACCTGTTTCCCACTGAAAGGTCTAAGGTGGCTTTCGTAGTCAGCCTTCTGTCCGGAAAAGCCCTGTCATGGGCCACACCGCTCTGGGACCGCAATGACCCCGTCACTGCCTCTGTACACTCCTTCTTCTCGGAAATCCGAAGTGTCTTTGAGGAACCTGCCCGAGCCTCTTCTGCTGAGACTGCCCTGTTGAACCTGGTCCAGGGTAATTCTTCCGTTGGCGAGTATGCCGTACAATTCCGTACTCTTGCTTCAGAATTGTCCTGGAATAATGAGGCCCTCTGCGCGACCTTCAAAAAAGGCCTATCCAGCAACATTAAAGATGTTCTGGCCGCACGAGAAATTCCTGCTAATCTACATGAACTTATTCACCTAGCCACTCGCATTGACATGCGTTTTTCCGAAAGGCGTCAGGAACTCGGCCAAGATATGGACTCTGTTCGCACGAGGCGTTTCTTCTCCTCGGCTCCTCTCTCCTCTGGTCCCCTGCAATCTGTTCCTGTGCCTCCCGCCGTGGAGGCTATGCAGGTCGACCGGTCTCGCCTGACACCTCAAGAGAGGACACGACGCCGTATGGAGAACCTCTGCCTGTACTGTGCTAGTACCGAACACTTCCTGAGAGATTGTCCTATCCGTCCTCCCCGCCTGGAAAGACGTACGCTGACTCCGCACAAAGGTGAGACAGTCCTTGATGTCTACTCTGCTTCTCCACGTCTTACTGTGCCTGTGCGGATGTCTGCCTCTGCCTTCTCCTTCTCTACAGTGGCCTTCTTGGACTCTGGATCTGCAGGAAATTTTATTTTGGCCTCTCTCGTCAACAAGTTCAACATCCCGGTGACCAGTCTCGCCAGACCCCTCTACATCAATTGTGTAAATAATGAAAGATTGGACTGTACCATACGTTTCCGCACGGAGCCCCTTCTTATGAGCATCGGATCTCATCATGAGAGGATTGAACTTTTGGTCCTCCCCAATTGCACCTCGGAAATTCTCCTTGGACTTCCCTGGCTTCAACTTCATTCCCCTACCCTGGATTGGTCCACTGGGGAGATCAAGTGTTGGGGGTCCTCTTGTTCCAAGAACTGTCTAAAACCGGTTCCCAGTAACCCTTGCCGTAACTCTGTGGTTCCTCCAGTAACCGGTCTCCCTAAGGCCTATATGGACTTCGCGGATGTTTTCTGCAAAAAACAAGCTGAGACTCTACCTCCTCACAGGCCTTATGATTGCCCTATCGACCTCCTCCCGGGCACTACTCCACCCCGGGGCAGAATTTATCCTCTCTCTGCCCCAGAGACTCTTGCCATGTCCGAATACGTCCAGGAGAATCTAAAAAAGGGCTTTATCCGTAAATCCTCCTCTCCTGCCGGAGCCGGATTTTTCTTTGTGTCCAAAAAAGATGGCTCCCTACGTCCGTGCATTGACTACCGCGGTCTTAATAAAATCACGGTTAAGAACCGCTACCCCTTACCCCTCATCTCTGAACTCTTTGATCGCCTCCAAGGTGCCCACATCTTCACTAAATTGGACTTAAGAGGCGCCTATAACCTCATCCGCATCAGAGAGGGGGACGAGTGGAAAACGGCATTTAACACCAGAGATGGACACTTTGAGTATCTGGTCATGCCCTTTGGACTGTGCAACGCCCCTGCCGTCTTCCAAGACTTTGTCAATGAAATTTTTCGTGATCTGTTATACTCCTGTGTTGTTGTATATCTGGACGATATCCTAATTTTTTCTGCCAATCTAGAAGAACACCGCCAGCATGTCCGTATGGTTCTTCAGAGACTTCGTGACAACCAACTCTATGCCAAAATTGAGAAATGTCTGTTTGAATGCCAATCTCTTCCTTTTCTAGGATATTTGGTCTCTGGCCAGGGACTACAGATGGATCCAGACAAACTCTCTGCCGTCTTAGATTGGCCACGCCCCTCCGGACTCCGTGCTATCCAACGCTTTTTGGGGTTCGCCAATTATTACAGGCAATTTATTCCACATTTTTCTACCATTGTGGCTCCTATCGTGGCTTTAACCAAAAAAAATGCTGATCCCAAGTCCTGGCCTCCTCAAGCAGAAGACGCCTTTAAACGACTCAAGTCTGCCTTTTCTTCGGCTCCCGTCCTCTCCAGACCTGACCCTTCCAAACCCTTCCTATTGGAGGTTGATGCCTCCTCAGTGGGAGCTGGAGCTGTTCTTCTACAAAAAAATTCTTCCGGGCATGCTGTCACTTGTGGTTTTTTCTCTAGGACCTTCTCTCCAGCGGAGAGGAACTACTCCATCGGGGATCGAGAGCTTCTAGCCATTAAATTAGCACTTGAGGAATGGAGGCATCTGCTGGAGGGATCAAGTTCTCCTGTTATTATCTACACCGACCACAAGAACCTCTCCTACCTCCAGTCTGCCCAACGGCTGAAGCCTCGCCAGGCCCGGTGGTCTCTGTTCTTTGCCCGATTTAATTTTGAGATTCACTTTCGTCCTGCCGATAAGAACATTAGGGCCGATGCTCTCTCTCGTTCCTCGGATGCCTCAGAAGTTGAACTCTCTCCGCAACACATCATTCCACCTGACTGCCTGATCTCCACTTCTCCTGCCTCCATCAGGCAGACTCCTCCAGGAAAGACCTTTGTTTCTCCTCGCCAACGCCTCGGAATCCTCAAATGGGGTCACTCCTCCCATCTCGCAGGTCATGCGGGTATCAAGAAATCTGTGCAACTCATCTCCCGCTTCTATTGGTGGCCGACTCTGGAGACGGATGTTGTGGACTTTGTGCGAGCCTGCACTATCTGTGCCCGGGATAAGACTCCTCGCCAGAAGCCCGCTGGTTTTCTTCATCCTCTGCCTGTCCCCGAACAGCCTTGGTCTCTGATTGGTATGGATTTTATTACTGATTTACCCCCTTCCCGTGGCAACACTGTTATTTGGGTGGTCGTTGATCGATTCTCCAAAATGGCACATTTCATCCCTCTTCCTGGTCTTCCTTCTGCGCCTCAGTTGGCTAAACAATTTTTTGTACACATTTTTCGTCTTCACGGGTTGCCTACGCAGATTGTCTCGGATAGAGGCGTCCAATTCGTGTCTAAATTCTGGAGGGCTCTCTGTAAACAACTCAAGATTAAATTAAATTTTTCTTCTGCATATCATCCCCAGTCCAATGGACAAGTAGAAAGGATTAACCAGATCTTGGGTGATTATTTGCGACATTTTGTTTCCTCCCGCCAGGATGACTGGGCAGATCTCCTCCCATGGGCCGAATTCTCGTATAACTTCAGGGTCTCTGAGTCTTCCTCCAAATCCCCATTTTTCGTGGTGTACGGCCGTCACCCTCTTCCCCCCCTCCCTACTCCCTTGCCCTCTGGTCTGCCCGCTGTGGATGAAATTTCTCGTGACCTTTCCATCATATGGAGAGAGACCCAAAATTCTCTCTTACAGGCTTCATCACGCATGAAGAAGTTCGCGGATAAGAAAAGAAGAGCTCCCCCCGTTTTTTCCCCTGGAGACAAGGTATGGCTCTCCGCTAAATATGTCCGCTTCCGTGTCCCTAGCTACAAGTTGGGACCACGCTATCTTGGTCCTTTCAAAATTTTGTGTCAAATTAATCCTGTCTCTTATAAACTTCTTCTTCCTCCCTCTCTTCGTATCCCTAATGCCTTTCACGTCTCTCTTCTCAAACCACTCATCCTCAACCGTTTTTCTCCCAAATCTGTTCCTCCCACTCCTGTTTCCGGCTCCTCGGACATCTTCTCGGTCAAAGAAATTTTAGCTGCCAAAAAGGTCAGAGGGAAAAATTTTTTTTTAGTGGACTGGGAGGGTTGTGGTCCTGAAGAGAGATCCTGGGAACCTGAGGACAACATCCTAGACAAAAGTCTGCTCCTCAGGTTCTCAGGCTCTAAGAAGAGGGGGAGACCCAAGGGGGGGGGTACTGTTACGCCGAGCGCTCCGGGTCCCCGCTCCTCCCCGGAGCGCTCGCTTCACTCTCCCCGCGGCAGCGCTCCGGTCACGTCCTCTGACCCGGGGCGCTGCGATTCCGCTGCCAGCCGGGATGCGGTTCGCGATGCGGGTAGCGCCCGCTCGCGATGCGCACCCCGGCTCCCCTACCTGACTCGCTCTCCGTCTGTTCTGTCCCGGCGCGCGCGGCCCCGCTCCCTAGGGCGCGCGCGCGCCGGGTCTCTGCGATTTAAAGGGCCACTGCGCCGCTGATTGGCGCAGTGGTTCCAATTAGTGTGTTCACCTGTGCACTTCCCTATATCACCTCACTTCCCCTGCACTCCCTTGCCGGATCTTGTTGCCTTAGTGCCAGTGAAAGCGTTCCTTGTGTGTTCCTTGCCTGTGTTTCCAGACCTTCTGCCGTTGCCCCTGACTACGATCCTTGCTGCCTGCCCCGACCTTCTGCTACGTCCGACCTTGCTTCTGTCTACTCCCTTGTACCGCGCCTATCTTCAGCAGCCAGAGAGGTGAGCCGTTGCTAGTGGATACGACCTGGTCACTACCGCCGCAGCAAGACCATCCCGCTTTGCGGCGGGCTCTGGTGAAAACCAGTAGTGGCTTAGAACCGGTCCACTAGCACGGTCCACGCCAATCCCTCTCTGGCACAGAGGATCCACTACCTGCCAGCCGGCATCGTGACAGGGTTCACCTAGAGCTTATTCGCTGTGAACCAAATTTATTTTATTTAATTTTTTTAAGTTTACTCAACTCTATTAAAAACCTTTTTAAATATGTTCCACAGTATACCCATGGTACAGACTATAAATGTGGTGTGAATGGTTTCTATACCAGATGGGAAATAGTTAATTTAGAAATCTTTTACAACCACAAATATTCACCTTCCTAAATGTCAGGCGTAATATGCAGTGATGTTCTTATAAGTGTTTGCCTTTGGGGTTTGCTGGTACAATTTCCAAATTATTCATGGTTCTACCTTCGACCAGTGACAGCAAAATGTGCCTCCTGTTCTGATTCTAGCAGCTGAATATCTGAATATACAGTAACCTTAAATGAATTAACTGCAAATTCTCTAGATGAATGAATATTATGGAAGTTCTTGTTGCACATTTTAGAAGGCAGTAATAAATGGAAACATCACTATGTTTGGGGAATAATTTACCCATAGGTAAAATGCCTGGAGCAGAACAAGTTATGCATATTACCTGCAGCGTTTAACTGGATTATTCATCTAAAACACAAAACATTCGGCATTTAAAGTATAACAGACCTCAATCAACATAGAATGTATCATACCAGAAGGGGCCTCGGGTATAAAACTATGTGGACTGACAGGCTGCTCTAAGCAATTTCTTTCTTTTTTCCTTGTATAAATTTTATAAATGACGAACATTGTTTTAGTTACGCAACATAATTGACAACATTTATTCTTAGGAATTTCAAGTGTTCTATTAGAATAATTCTGTAGTACTGGTCCAAGATCTCAGCCATCTTTCCGCCTATCATTACATGTACTGTATGTCTGGTGTAATATTGTTGGAATGTGGATGTTTCATTTCAAACACCTTTCTATAATAAAAAAAAAATAATAATATACATATATATATATATATATATATATATATATACAAGCTGAATACCCGGCGTTGCCTGGTTTTTCCTTCCTTATCCTTGTTGGGGAGGAAAATAAAGGAGGACGTTTTTGACTTCATATCCCGTCCTCATTTATTGTTGTCATATCCCGACCTCATACCCCGACCTCCTATCCCGTCATCATATCTCGACCTCATATCCCATCCTCACATCCCATCCTCATATCCCGTCCTCATATCCCGACCTCCTATCCCGTCCTCCTATCTCGACCTTCTATCCCGACCTTCTATCCCGACCTCCTATCTTGACCTCCTATCCTGACCTCCTATCCTGACCTCCTACCCAGTCCATCTAACCCAACCTCCTATCTCGACCTCCTATCCCGTCCTCCTATCCCATCCTCCTATCCCGACCTTCTATCTCGACCTCCTATCCCGACCTCCTATCCCGTCCTCCTATCCTGTCCTCCTATCCCAGTCCTCCTATCCCGTCCTCCTATCCCATCCTCCTATCCTGTCCTCCTATCCCGTCCTCCTATCCCGTCCTCCTATCCCCACCTCCTATTCCGACCTCCTATTCCTGACCTCCTATGCCAACCCCTAATATGTGTACCAGGTATTGAAATATCTACCATACGGAAGTTATGTGGGAACATACATTTCCCATTGATTTGCATGGGACTTTAAACAAAAACCCTGACCCTCACAAATGGGGGTAGTTAAGGGTTAAATTAACTATCCTATATTTTAAGTGGACATATAAGTAACATGTGACCAAGTATTATCGAAATATCTCCAGCCATTTGGAAGTTATGCAGTAACATATATTTTCCATAGACTTGCATGGAACTTTAAATATAAACCCCGCCCCTGGCAAATGGGGTGAGTAAGGGTTAAATCACCTATCCTATGTTTGTTTTTGACATATAAGTAACATGTGTGCCAAGTTTCATGTTAGTATCTTTAGCCGTTTGGACGTGATGCTGAAACATACACACATACATACATACACACACACATTGAGTTTTCTATATATACTAGCTGAGTACTCGGCGTTGCCCGTTTTTTCCTTCCTAATCCTTTTTGGGGAGGAAAATAAACAAAGGAGGAAGCTTTTGACTTCATATGCAGTGCTCATATATTGTTGTCATATCCCAACCCCACGTCCCGGCCTCCTATCCCGTCCTCCTCTCTCGACCTCCTATACCGTCCTCCTATCCCGTCCTCCTATCCAGACCTCCTATCCCGACCTCCTATCCCGTCCTCCAATCCCGACCTCCTGTCCCGTCCTCCTATCCCGACCTCCTATCCTGACCTCCTATCCCGTCCTCCTATCTCAACCTCCTATCTCAACCTCCTATCCCGACCTCCTTTCCCGTCCTCATATCTCGACCTCCTATCTCGACCCCCTATCCCATCCTCCTATCTCGACCTCCTATCCTGACCTCCTATCCAGACCTCCTATCCCGTCCTCCTTTCCCGTCCTCCTATCCCGACCTCCTTTCCTGTCCCCATATCTCGACCTCCTATCTTGACCTCCTATCCCGTCCTCCTATCTCGACCTCCTATCCCAAACTCCTATCCAGACCTCCTATCCCGTCCTCATATCCCGTCCTCCTATCTTGTCCTTCTATCCCCACCTCCAATCCCTACCTCCTATCTCGTCCTCATATCCCGTCCTCCTATCCCGACCTCCCATTCCGTCCTCATATCCTGACTCGTAATATGTGTACCAGGTAATGAAATAGCTCCAGCTGTATGGAAATGATATGGGAAAATACATTTCCCATTGATTTGCATGGGACTTTAGCCCCTTAAGGACTCAGGGTTTTTCCGTTTTTGCACTTTTGTTTTTTCCTCCTTACCTTTTAAAAATCATAACCCTTTCAATTTTCCCCCCAAAAATCCATATTATGGCTTATTTTTTGCGTCGCCAATTCTACTTTGCAGTGACATTAGTCATTTTACCCAAAAATGCACAGCGAAACGGAAAAAAAATCATTGTGCGACAAAATCGAAAAAAAAACGCCATTTTGTAACTTTTGGGGGCTTCCGTTTCTACGCAGTGCATATTTCGGTAAAAATTACACATTATCATTATTCTGTAGGTCCATACGGTTAAAATGATACCCTACTTATATAGGTTTGATTTTGTCGCACTTCTGGAAAAAATCATAACTACATGCAGGAAAATTTATACGTTTAAAAATGTCATATTCTGACCCCTATACCTTTTTTATTTTTCCATGTACAGGGTGGTATGAGGACTCATTTTTTGCGCCGTGATCTGAAGTTTTTATCGGTATGATTTTTGTTTTGATCGGACTTTTTGATCACTTTTTATTCATTTTTTTTAATGGTATAAAAAGTGACCAAAATACGCTTTTTTGGACTTTGGAATTTTTTTGCGCGTACGCCATTCACCGTGCGGTTTAATTAATTATATATTTTTATAGTTCGGACATTTACGCACGTGGTGATACCACATATGTTTATTTTTTTTTTTTTACACTGTTTTATTTTTTTTATGGGAAAAGGGGGGTGATTCAAACTTTTATTAGGGAAGGGGTTAAATTACCTTTATTAACACTTTTTTTTAAAAAAAAATTTGCAGTGTTATAGGTCCCATAGGGACCTATAACACTGCACACACTGATCTCCTATGCTGATGACTGGCGTGTATTAACACGCCTGTGATCAGCATTATCGGCGCTTGACTGCTCCTGCCTGGATCTCAGGCACGGAGCAGTCATTCGTCGATCGGACACCGAGGAGGCAGGTAAAGGCCCTCCCGATGTCCGGTCAGCTGTTCGGGATGCCGCGATTTCACCGCGGCGGTCCCGAACAGCCCGACTGAGCAGCCGGCTCACTTTCAGTTTCACTTTAGAAGCGGCGGTCAGCTTTGACCGCCGCTTCTAAAGGGTTAATACCGCACATCGCCGCGATCGGCGATGTGTGGTATTAGCCGCGGGTCCCGGCCGTTGATGAGCGCCGGGACCAACGCGATATTATGCGGGATCGCGGCGCGATCCTGCTTCATATCGCGGGAGCCGGCGCAGGACGGAAATATACGCCCTGCGTCGTTAAGGGGTTAAAAAAAACAGACCCTCGGAAATGGGGGTAGTTAAGGGTTAAATTAACTATCCTATATTTTAAGTGGACATATAAGTAACATGTGACCAAGTATTATCGAAATATCTCCAGCCATTTGGAAGTTATGCAGTAACATATATTTTCCATAGACTTGCATGGAACTTTAAATATAAACCCCGCCCCTGGCAAATGGGGGTGAGTAAGGGTTAAATCACCTATCCTATGTTTGTTGTTGACATATAAGTAACGTGTGCGAAGTTTCATGTTAATATCTTTAGCCGTTTGAAAGTTTTTGTGGAACATAAATACATACATACATATATACATACATACACACACACACACATTGAGTTTTACATATATAGATATATAAATCCAAAGAAGCAGCAGCACACAAGGTATACGGTGCAAAAAAGGTTTGTGGTTTATTGCATCAGTGCAGACAGAGCAACGTTTCTGCAACCTCTTCGTCGCCTTTCTCAAGCTCAACTAAGTGACCCCTCAGTGCAATTTAAATACATTCAGTAATTACAAAAAATTGTTAACATAAGTGTAAGTTTAGGGCATGACATAATATACAATAGTGCGTCATACATCGGTGATTCAGTGATAGTGACGATAATTCTTCATCAGTGGTTCCTCCCAGTGCAGATGAATGTGGGCGGATACTTGAGATCTACGTCATCTAGGTATATACATAATATACAAAGTTATTATAAGCACTTACCCAACAGAGCATATCGCGGGCTGTAACACGTTGAATGAGCGGGGCAGAAAAGTAACTGCGCAGGTCAGAGCAGAACTGCCAATCAGGAGCAGGCTGCGCTGATCACGTGGATGCACGCGATCAGCGCAGCCTGCTCCTGATTGGCAGTTCTGTTCTGCTCTGACCTGCGCAGTTACTCTTTTGCCCCGCTCATTCAACGTGTTACAGCCCGCGATATGCTCTGTTGGGTAAGTGCTTATAATAACTTTGTATATTATGTATATACCTAGGTGACGTAGATCTCAAGTATCCGCCCACATTCACCTGCACTGGGAGGAACCACTGATGAAGAATTATCGTCACTATCACTGACTCACCGATGGATGACGCACTATTGTATACTATGTCATGCCCTAAACTCACACTTATGTTACACAGCGTGCACCAGCTACCTGAAGTACTATATTGGTTGTGCTGCTCTCCTGGGATTTCTAGATATATATATATATAACGTACTGAAATTTAAACCGACTAAACTATAGTAAGCAGTATATAGGTTAAATGACTCAATTGCATTCCTCCTACACACTACCCCCCCCCCCCCCCCCGACACAAATGAGTGACCTGTGTAGATTCACCCAAAGGTGATGGGAGTATTACCACAGATTTGTGGTGCACAACAGTGCAGCAGAAGTGATCTCAATACCCCCCCCCCCCCCCCCGTCTACAATTAGTGGGAAAAATCTAAATGGAAATATGATAATCCAGATTTTGAAAGCACAGGGTTCATCCTTTGTAATGCAATTCTTGATCCCCATTTCCTCTGTGACCCAACACTCTGATCTTTAATGTAAGTAAAAGCCTATTGTAATTCATAAACCCAAAAATCAAATTTGCAGCATCCCTTGTTGTCGTAGCAAAGTGTCTATCATAAAAGGCTTCTTTCTATCCGTGATGACAGGTCTCTGGTTGGGTGCCAATGTGGTAGCCCTTGGAGGGTGTAGGGTAGTGGTGGTATGGTATCGGTATATAAGGGGTTAATGTTAACCCTATAGTTCGTGACACCAGGCTGAGGGCTGGTATGCTGAGTCAATGCTCCGGCCTATCGCCGCCCTTCCTAGTAACGATAGGTGCATGAAATGACTGAAGATCCACAAAGAGATTGAACTTTAACTTGAACAACTTTACTTAAGTGCTTGCAGTATCCAAGGCACAGTAACAGTCTCATATAAACAGTCTTTAGCTTGCTTAGTGACTGACAGTTGTTGCGGACCTTGAGCTAGTCATACAGTCTCTGAATTTAGGGTAGATATTTGCAGATCCGTCCGGATTTAGGGGTATTATTAGGTCCGGTGATGCTGCAGAGTGTCTGGGAATTGATACACTCTATATTTAGGATTGTTCAGCCGTTGCCGCAAGGCTCGGGCCTAACTCACTGCGTTAGTTGCTGTACAGGTCTTGCTTACTTGCCCAGGAACAAGAGAGAGAGAAGATGGCCGGCGCTCCCTTATATGGGCAGGGGGCGGGGCCAATCTGCCATTCACCATTACAGAGAGTAATGGGATTGCTTACGTCACAGGGCCTCCAAAGGTCCTTAAGCTTAATACCATAGAGTTCACCAAGTCACATGACCCGCAGGTCCTGCAATGCTATGGCACAGGTAATTAACCATTTATTTACAGATATATCATTATATTTACATTAACCTTATATAGACCACTGGTGTATTAGTAGAAATAGAGGCGACAAGGGGTTAATTAAATGACAGGGATCCCTACGTCCTAGGGACTCTGGCTATGGGGACCCACACATACATAGGTACCGTATAGGATGCGGGACCGGGACACCACACCAACACCAGCCTTGCCATACTGACATCTACTAGGGCTACCAACAGGCTCTACAATCTCAGACAACTAACATGACACTTGCCCCAGCACCATTGGCACCTCCACTTTCAAAGTTTCCTGGTGAGCCTGCTGCCGGCACCTATTGGAGAACACAATCATTTGTTACCTTTACTCAAAGTCTGACATAAGTCTCCAGCTTATACTTACTGTAAGGAGAGCATAGTTGTAAGAGTTATTGCTGCTCAATGCTTAGATTCCAGAATGCAGAGTTACTCCTGATTAACCCCTTAAGGACCAAGGACGTATGAGTACGTCCTTGGTCCCGCTCCCGTGATATAACGCGGGATCCCACGGTGACCCCGCATCATATCGCGGCGGGCCAGGCATCATAGTGAAGCCGGGACCCGCCGCTAATAGCGCGCGGCACTGATCGTGGTGCCGCTCTCTATTAACTCTTTAGCCGCGCGATCAAAGCGGAGCCACGCGGCTAAAAGTTAAAGTAAAAAGTGCCGGTTAGCTCAGGGAGCTGTTCGGGATCGCCGCGGTGAAATCGCGGCATCCCGAACAGCTATACTACAGGAGGAAGGTCTCTTGCCTTCCTTCCTGCAGTCTGATCGCCGATTGAATGCTTCAAGCCTGAGATCCAGGCTTGAGCAATCAATCGCCGAAAACCCTGATCAATGCATCCCTATGGAGATGCATTGAAAACTGTTAAAGATCAGTAAATGCAATGTTACAGCCCCCTATGGGGGCTATAATATTGCAAAAGAAAAGTGTAAAAAAATCATTAACCCTTTGAATTATCCCTTCCCCTAATAAAAGTTTGAATCACCCGGCATTTCCAATAATATTAAAAAAACAGTGTAAATGAAAACAAAAATAAACATATGTGGTATCGCCGCGTGCGGAAATGTCCAAATAAAAAAATATACCACTAATTAAACGGCATGGTCAATGGCGTACGCCAAAAAAATTCCAAAGTCCAAAATAGCGTATTTTTGGTCCCTTTTTATATCAAAAGATGAATAAGAAAAAAGATGAGAAGAGGAATAAAAAGCGATCAAAAAGTCAGATCAATGCAACAACAAAATGGTACCAACAAAAACTTCAGATCACGGCGCAAAAAATTAACCCTCATAGCGCCCTGAACATGGAAAAATAAAAAAGTTATAGGGGTCAGAAGATGACAATTTTAAACATATAAATTTTCCTGCATATAGTTAGGATTTTTTTCTGATGTAATACCAAATCAAGCCTATACAAGTAGGGTATCATTTTAACCGTGTGGACCTAGAGAATAAAGATAAGGTGCTGAAAAATGTACTACATAGAAACGGAAGCCCCCAAAAGTTACAAAATGGCTGTATTTTTTCAATTTTGTCACACAATAATTTTTTTTCCCGTTTCGCCATAGATGTTTGGGTAAAATGACTGATATCACTACAAAGTAGAATTGGTGGCGCAAAAAATAAGCCATAATACAGATTTTTAGGTGCAAAATGTTAAGAGTTATGATTTTTTAAAGGTAAGGAGGAAAAAAACAAAAGAGCAAAAACCGAAAAACGCCCGGTCCTTAAGGGGTTAATGCTCAGGCTCCAGAATGCAGTGCTAAAGGGGTATTCCGGTGGTAAACAATTTTTTTCAAATCAATTTGTGCCAGGAAGCTAAACAGATTTGTAAATTACTTCTATTTAACCCCTTAAGGACGCAGGACGTAAATGTACGTCCTGGTGAGGTGGTACTTAATGCACCAGGACGTACATTTACGTCCTAAGCATAACCGCGGGCATCGGAGCGATGCCCGTGTCATGCGCGGCTGATCCCGGCTGCTGATCGCAGCCAGGGACCCGCCGGCAACCCCTCAGGTCATTAACCCCTCAGGTGCCGGGATCAATACAGATCCCGGCATCTGCGGCAGTTCGCCATTTAAGTGAACGATCGGATCGCCCGCAGCGCTGCTGCGGGAATCCGATCATTCATAACGCCGCACGGAGGTCCCCTCTCCTTCCTCCGTGCGGCTCCCGGCGTCTCCTGCTCTGGTCTGTGATCGAGCAGACCAGAGCAGGAGATGACCGATAATACTGATCTGTTCTATGTCCTATACATAGAACAGATCAGTATTAGCAATCATGGTATTGCTATGAATAGTCCCCTATGGGGACTATTCAAGTGTAAAAAAATGTAAAAAAGTGTAAAAGTAAAAAAAAAGTGAAAAATCCCCTCCCCCAATAAAAAAGTAAAACGTCAGTTTTTTCCTATTTTACCCCCAAAAAGCGTAAAAAACATTTTTTATAGACATATTTGGTATCGCCGCGTGTGTAAATGTCCAAACTATTAAAATAAAATGTTAATGATCCCGTACGGTGAACGGCGTGAACGAAAAAAAATAAAAAAAAGTCCAAAATTCCTACTTTTTTTAATACATTTTATTAAAAAAAATTATAAAAAATGTATTAAAAGTTTTTTATATGCAAATGTGGTATCAAAAAAAATTACAGATCATGGTGCAAAAAATGAGCCCCCATACCGCCGCTTATACGGAAAAATAAAAAGTTATAGGTCATCAAAATAAAGGGATTATAAACGTACTAATTTGGTTAAAAAGTTTGTGATTTTTTTTAAGCGCAACAATAATATGAAAGTATATAATAATGGGTATCATTTTAATCGTATTGACCCTCAGAATAAAGAACACATGTCATTTTTACCATAAATTGTACGGCGTGAAAACAAAACCTTCCAAAATTAGCAAAATTGCGTTTTTCGTTTTAATTTCCCCACAAAAATAGTGTTTTTTGGTTGCGCCATACATTTTATGATATAATGAGTGATGTCATTACAAAGGACAACTGGTCGCGCAAAAAACAAGCCCTCATACTAGTCTGTGGATGAAAATATAAAAGAGTTATGATTTTTAGAAGGTGAGGAGGAAAAAATGAAAACGTAAAAATTAAATTGTCTGAGTCCTTAAGGCCAAAATGGGCTGAGTCCTTAAGGGGTTAAAAATCTTAATTCTTCCAGTACTTGTCAGCTGCTTTATGCTCAGCAAGGAAGTTGTATTTCTTTCTGGAGTTCTTTTCAGTCTGACCACAGTGCTCTCTGCTGACACCTCTGTCCGTATCAGGAAGCAAATCCCCATAGTAAACCTATCCTGCTCTAGACAGTTCCTGATATAGACAGAGGTGTCAGCAGAGAGCACTGTGGTCAGACTGAAAAGAATTCCAGAAAGAAATACAACTTCCTGTGTAGCATACAGCAGCTGATAAGTACTGAAAGGATTAAGATTTTTAAATAGAAGTCATTTACAAATCTGTTTAACTTTCTGGCACCAGTTGATTTGAAACAATATGTTTTCCACCGGAGTACAACTTTAATGCTGCTCAATGCTCAGTCTCCAGAATGCAGCTGTGAGGGCCTTACATCCTTTTACTTCTGCACCCTCTACATTGCAGAGGCCTAACCTGCACAAGATGGTAAATTACAGGGGATGAGAAGCCCAATTTACTCTGCTGGATGGCAGATCTGATTCTTGTTTACCTTCCCCAATGCAGCTCGGGCAGATGATGGCCTTGTGTACTAGGCAAAGGCAGCCAGGGAATCTACAGTTGTAAGATCATTGTCTTGCCAATGCAAATGTTAGTTGGACAATACTGTTACTTATCTCACTCAATATGAGTTTATAAGGGATGAGAGATGGACGTTTGTCCCTTGTACCTACGGATCATCTCTGTTTTACTTTCTTGTTCCTTGTTTCTTTAAATTATGTTTATGTGTCGAGTTGCACCAACATGATGTATAGAGATGTCGCGAATTGTTCGCCCGCGAACAGTTCCCGGCGAACTTAATACGTTCGCGTTCGCATCGCCGGGAGAACATATGTGAAGTTCGATTCGCCCCCTATACTTTAACATTGCGGTAAACTTTGACCCTGTGAGTCCGAGTCAGCAGACACATAGCAGCCAATCAGCATCAGTCCCTCCCTTCCAGACCCTCCTACCTCTTGCACGGACGCCATTTTAGCCTCATTCAGCATGCTGCAGGCTTAGGAAGTGGAGGGTCAGAGAAGCTGCTCCTGCTGTATAGGGAAAGCGATAGCTAGGTTGCTGCTAGGTGGTGCATTCAGGGTCCAGTTTACTCCTAAAGCACTAGTGTAACATCTGCTTTAAGGACAGCACCCAAAAAAGCCCTTTTTAGGGCTCAAATATCAGTCCGTGGGTCTTGCAACAGCTGGAGGCACCCTGGTTGGGAGGGAACCGCTGGTTAAAAGGGGTACTCCACTATAAAACTTAAGTTCCTTCAATCAACTAACTACTACAGTATTCACAGGGCTGAAAGATATCAGTCCGTGTGTTTTGCAACAGCTGGAGGCACCCTGCTGCCTAAAGGGGAGCTCTAACTATGTGCTGCCTAACATGGGGGAATCTATGTGCTGCCTAAAGGGGGCTCTATGTGCTGCCTAAAGGGAGGCTCTAACTATGTGCTGCCTAAAGTGGGGTCTATAACTGTGTGCTGCCTAATATGGGGGAATCTATGTGCTGCCTAAAGAGGGGATCTAACTATGTGATGCCTAAAGGGGGCTCTATGTGCTGCCTAAAGGGGGCTAAAGCACGTTATTCTAAACCATTTAGGAATGTTTTGTTTTAATCCATAAAGGGCATAAATCACCTGACTCGGCATCAACTATGTAATTTTCCATGGGAGTTTTGCCACAGTCCAGGCGTTAGTCCCCTTGAAAAAACTTTTAAATCACTATTGTGCACAGAAAGAGTCCCTGTGGCGAGTCAATGGCGGTTCGCCCAGTTCGCAAACTTTTGCGGAAGTTCGCGTTCGCGGTTCGCAAACCCAAAATTTTATGTTTGCGACATCACTAATGATGTATAGTTTTTTTGTTGTCTTGCAGATTAGTTCATGGGGGCCATGGTGCCTTATGGCACCATTGGAGATAGGCTGCTGTAGTTAGACAGTGGAATGAGAGTCTTCCTGGGAAGTGGTAGCGGAATATTTGAGGTGAACCTAAGCCCTGGTATATAATGCCATTTTAATGCCATTTTAGCATGACTGCTGTGGGTACCAAGCTGACAAGAATATGCCAAGCCAAGCTAAAGAGGAGGCACAACTGAGGTTGGGGAATGTAACAGGAGTAGATAAAAGAGTGGGTGAACTGGCCCTTGGGATTGGAGTGAAGTTCAGCTGCACTGCCAAATGACATCCTTTTCAAATGTTCAGTGGGCCAACTAACAATCAATAGTGATCTGGGCTGTTAGCGTTTACCCACAGTTGGGATAGGCTTATGGTTCATCGTGTTGGCGGCCATTGATGTGGTGTGGCTAAAGTGTACAGCCTTATAGTTCAAAAAAATCTTCTTCTTGTACAAATATGCTTTCATATTTAGAATGACAATATTTCTAAAAATGCACACAACTAAGAGAACATTCTGTTACATTAATTAATCAATGAAGGAATCCATCAATTTAAAGGGGTACTCCGCCACTAGACCATTCCGCCACTAGACCATACCCAACATGCCCATTCCATTAATGTATATGGGAGGAAGCGTGACGGCTATGAACTAGCCCTCATGCCCCTCCCACAAACACGAATAGAGAATAGAAAATCTTAATCCTTCCAGTACTTATCTGCTTCTGTATGCTCCACAGGAAGTTCTTCTCTTTTTGAATTTCCTTTCTGTCTGACCACAGTGCTCTCTGCTGACATCCCTGTCTACATCAGGAACTGTCCAGAGCATGATAGGTTTGCTATGGGGTTTTGATCCTACTCTGGACAGTTCCTAAAATGGACAGAGGTGTCACCAGAGAGCACTGTGGTCTGACATAAGGGAAATTCAAGAAGTAAATAACTTCCTGTGGAGCATACAGCAGCTGATAAGTACTAGAAGGATTGAGATTTTTTAATAGAAGTAACTTACAAATCTGTTTAACTTTCTGGCACCAGTTGATTTAAAAAATAATGTTTTCCAGCGGAGTGCCCCTTTAAGGTCAGAAAGCTCAATCCTGGTATAAGAAGTCTAGTTCTTAGGCAGATTGGAGGAATCATTTTAACACATTTTAGATGCATTTCCATGAGTTTTTATTAGTGTGTGTTGTCACCTCTATTCTTTAGATTTTTAGGATGGATTCACATGCAGCAGATTGTTGCAGAATCATCTACAATTGTACCATTCATCTGAATAGAAGCTTACAGAAAACCAACTGCTTGTTAGTAATATAGCCCGAGACAAACTGATTTTTAGTAGCAGAAATATCCACCCTTAACAGATTTCAGAGGTTCTTGCAGCTCATTTAATCATATAACAACCCTATACCATTCCGAGCACAGCTTTATCTCACTACCAGTAGACTACTCTAATTTTACCTATGTTCAGTCATAATCTTTAATCATGTGCATTGGTAGCAGAGCCTATCGTTAGACAATGTGAACATAACCGCCAGCAATTTCTTTGTCTCTTTTTTATATTTTATGTTTGTTCAATTGTAACTGTTATTGTTAAATTGCTAATGTGATGTTTTTCTTAGAATTGTTATTCTTATGTTTCTTTTGTTTATAATTTTAGGTCGTTCTGATGGAAATAAAGAAAAAAAAACAATACAACATTTGAGCAGTAGTCCATATTCTGCAGGTAATCTTGCTTTAATAGCATTTTCTATTGGTCTATTATATCTTTTATATATTATATCTTGTTTTTCCAGATGAGCAATTTGTTCTTTTTTTAATCATACACATTGGCCCTCATTTACTAAGAGTGTCAGTTTAATCTCTGAGTGTTTTCCCTGAATTCTCAGAGTGAAAATCTCCATATTTACTAATCTGTCGCCCGACAATTTTTTTTTTGGCGCACGGGTTTGGAAATGCGTCCCACAGGTTGGAAATTGTGTCACACGGTAAATTGTATATATGTCCCCCGCACAGCGCATGTATATATGCCCCACACAACGCAATCATATGCCCCGCACAGCGCGTTATATATGCCCCGCAGAGCGCATGTATATATGCCCCGCACAGCGCAAGTTATATATGCCCCGCACAGTGCAAGTTATATATGCCCCGCACAGCGCGTTATATATGCCCCGCACAGTGCAAGTTATATATGCCCCGCACAGCGCAAGTTATATATGCCCCGCACAGCGCGTTATATATGCCCTGCACAGCGCAAGTTATATATGCCCCGCACAGCGCGTTATATATGCCCCGCACAGCTCGTTATATATGCCCCGCACAGCGCGTTATATGTGCCCCGCACAGCGCGTTATATGTGCCCCGCACAGCGCATGTATATATGTCCCACACAGTGCATCTATATACACATGCCTCTGAAGCACTATTAATGACTAATGCATTGGTCTCCAACATGTGGACCTCCAGATGTTGTAAAACTACAACTCCCGGCATTCACGGAGCATTCTGGGAGTTGTAGTTTTGCAACATCTGGAGGTCCGCAAGTTGGAGACCACTGGCTAATACTTGTCAATGATAGCGCTTCAGAGGCATGTGTATAGAAGCGAAGTGGGGAGCAGACATATAGCTTTATCTGGTCCCCACTTCGCTACAATACACAATCCTCAGCCATCACCGGAGCTTCCCCATCGCCTCCCCCCATCCCCGGTGTTATAATTACCTGTTGCCGGGGTCCACAATGCTCCTGGCTTCGGCGCTCTTGCTGTGCGCTGTCACTGTGCGCACTGATGGTGACGTCCCCAACGCACGTCGTGACGTCACCATCAGTGCGCACAGTGACAGCGCACAGCAAGAGCGCCGAAGCCAGGAGCATCGCGGACCCCGGACCCTGGCAACAGGTAATTATAACACCGGGGATGGGGGGAGGCGATGGGGCAGCTCCGGTGATGGCTGAGGATTGTGTATTGTAGCGAAGTGGGGACCAGATAATGCTATATGTTTGCTCCCCACTTCGCTTCTATACACATGCCTCTGAAGCGCTATCATTGACAAGTATTAGCCAGTGGTCTCCAACTTTCGGACCTCCAGATGTTGCAAAACTACAACTCCCAGAATGCTCCGTGCATGCTGGGAGTTGTAGTTTTGCAACATCTGGAGGTCCGCAAGTTGGAGACCACTGCATTAGTCATTGATAGCGCTTCAGAGGCATGTGTATATAGATGCGCTGTGCGGGGGCATATATAATATATATCTGCATGCGCTGCTGCGGGGGGTATATAATAGCGCTATGCGGGGGGGGGTATATAGTATATATATATGTGTACACATGCGCTGCGGGGGTATATAAAAGCGCGGCAGGGGACAAGACATATTGCACAGCGGGGGGCAAGATAGAAGAAGACAAGAAGACATATACATTCCCCCCAGCGATTCTATATATCTTTCCCCACCACAGCTTGCAGGGATCCCTGAATGGCTCCTCAGTACGGGCTATTCAGGGATCCCGGCTGGGAAAATGAAAGTAAAACACATCATACATCGCTCGGGAGCGGACCATGCCGCCCGCTCCCCTGCTTAATAACTTTTGATTGGATCGGGTCTCAGAAGTGAGACCCGATGCCATCAACCCCTGTACTACTACCCCCAACATGGAACAGACCCTGTTCCATGATGGGGGTAGGATTCACTCGGTTTTCAGTAATTTCCAGACAGCTCAGAGTTGTCGGGTTTTGGTGAAGAAAAATTCACAGGTTTTCCTGTAAGTTTTTCATCATACTCCGAGTGTTTTTTATTTTTTGTGATAACCACGCCCATTTTTATGATGATATCTTTTGTCGGGTTGTGCGACCAAATTTGTGTCGCATGGGCTAGGCGATACAAATTTGGTCGCACAACCCGACAAAAACTGTCGGTTTCACATTAGTAAATGAGGGCCATTGAATGCATATTGTATTGACAGTTTTCACCAAGCTTTTCAGCATTTATTTTGATCGCAAGAATAGCTAAATCTACAGTGATATTTTTGTAAAAAAAAAAAAATACCCAATGCACAACAGAACCGCAAAGTCAATGCATAAACTTATAGCGGCAGATAATGTAAGCAGAGCCCTAGAAGTCCTCACATTGACAAAGCCATCAGAAAGATACTTTCTAGCTGCATAGGACACCTAAGCCACTTTAATTTTCGTCTCTATAAAATGGATGTTATAGTGTAATGGGGCTTGGCTTTATAATCTAAGCTGTAAGATATTCATATCAACATATGAAGACAGACTTTAATCTGCCAAAGGCGGTATAAAGCTATGTCAGGTCAGACCTAATGTTCCCAGAAAAGATAAAAATACACTTTGTAATGTCAAAGTGAGAACTGGCAATCTCTACAAGGTGATCTGCATCACTATGTTCAATTGTAACTAAAATTTAGGAAAACTTTTGAGATATCATGTAGACCCATCAAAACTTTTGACATGTCTTCATGATATGCTCATATGTAAAAAGGAAAATAAACGGTGCACTCACCCTTTACTAAAGGAGAAGATAAATCCAGCGCAGTCCTCGTGCAATTTCAAAGCTTTATTTGGACATCAATAGAAACAGTATAAAAGTAACGCATTTCAGCCAGGTAACCTAGCCTTACTCATACTGATACAAAATCGGATCTATTGGTCTTATATAGGTGGAGACTCACTAATGCAGTGAACAGGTGCACCTGGAGAATCCAGGGTACCATGTCCAAGACCAATTTTACATACATCAGACAATGCATAATAAAAAAGTATGAAATTAGAACAAATGCAATGTAAAGAGATCGTGCACATCCAACAGAAAATTGGTATGCAAAGAAAGATACAAATATGCATTATTCGATAAAAAAGGCAACATGCCATAGATGAAAAACAGATGTAATTGTAGTAAAAAATATATAGTTTATTGTGGGGAGAGAACTAAATAAAACAAAATATGTAAATATATATAGCAATAATAATAAGTAAAATAGTAATAATAGAATATATCACATTTCCTCCCACAACAAACTAAATAGAACAGGAGAAAAAATGTGCATATACATAAATACCAACTTAAAGTGTGAATAAATAAAATATTACATGATGATGGTTGTACATAACAGTTAGAGAACACCATTATAAACGAACCTTGGCATAGATGAAAGAATAAGTGAGGAAGAACAAAGCAGAAAAGCAATAATGACAGCAGTCACAGAGAGAATTAATAATGTAATGACATCAAATCCTTTTGGAAAACGTGTACCAAGTTTAAGTATCCAAAAGACTTCTCCGTCCAAAATTTTCTGTTTAAAATTGCCGTCTCTGGTTGGAGGAATAACTTTTTCAATTCCTTGTAGAGACATAATAGAATAGCTGCCTTCATCTTTCTGTACACAATGTTGTGAAACCATGGATGTATTGCGAGAATGAAAATGAGGAATGTCCAATAAATGTTTTCGGGCTCTGATTTTTAGTTTGTTAGTAGTGCAGCCCACATAATGGTCCTTGCATTCCATACAGGAAAAAATATATATTACATTAGGTGTATTACAGTTAATGTAATGTTTCATGTTATACTTTTTACCGGTATTGAGTGATTCAAATTGTTTTGAGAAACATATGCGAAAATAAAACGCGAATATTACGAATATGCGAATTTAGCGAATATATGATGAATATTCGTCCATACATTTGCAAAATATTGCGAATTCGAATATGGCCTATGCCGCTCAACACTACATGTAACAGGTAAGAGACAGACAGGTGCATGGGCAAGAGGGGTTCTCTAGATGACAGTCAGTTCCACACACTTTTATCTTGTCCATGGTCCAGAGTCTGTCCCTCACCTGTTCATGGATGTTTGTTAAACCATGAAATAAAGTTCAAGATGCAAAGCAGAAGTATGAGTGCTCTGTTTGCCAAACATCAGGCACAAAAAGTTTCCATTTCGTGTAATAATGCCTGTAAGGAGTCGTATGTGTAAAAACCATACAGTGGATTTCCATTACTGACAGTGGTGCTGGGTTTTTCTTTCTATTGGACTGTGTTTCTTTTTGAAATATCAATTTTTTTTTTTAAATAACAGTAACACTTTAAGGTGCCAATACTGTGAATGCGCCCATTGCTAGTGTTGCTTTCAACTGGAGCAGAGGTCTCTGAAAGCAGTCTGTGACTGTTGCGGAGGTCTGGGATCTGGCCATCGTCTATTGTGAATGGTGGATTATCTATATACTATTATGTAAAGACAAAAAGGAAAAAGGCACACCCGCCCCTAGTGTGATACGTTATGATGATGGATAAGTGCAATGAGAGTCACACTTACCAGAATGTGTTGCGCTAAGGGCACAACACCATACAGCATATTGATCAAGGAAGGTCTGCTAGCAGTCACAATCCTCCGGTCGTTCCTGGGTCACCGGTCCAAACAGCAGAAGCCAAAAAGTATTGCAAACATGGATCTTCACGGGCGCATAAACAGCAATGAATTAGGTGGAAATCCTCAAGTTCATAGTGGATATTTATTACAGGCACATAAAAGCAACGCGTTTCCTGCCCGCAGCGGGCACTTCATCAGGCCAGTGTGCACTAGCCTGATGAAGTGCCCGCTATGGGCAGGAAACGCTTTGCTTTTATGTGCTTGTAATAAATATCCACTATGAACTTGAGGACTTTTTCCACCTAATTCATTGCTGTTTATGCGTCCGTGAAGATCCATGTTTGCAATACTTTTTGGGTTCTGCTATATAATATTATGACCTTATTACTGTAATTCTGCCTGTGATGATAAGGAGGACACCACTGGAAATTGATCTGTACACAACAGGACGTCTCAACTTATTAGAACACCTAGTGGACAAAATAAAAATTGCAAGGTTTTAGCATTATTTTATAATATTGATAGTAAAATGGAAAATTAGAAAAAACATCACATATCACATATCATATCATATATGTCAGGATCCGGACTGGTAGGAGCTAGCAGGAGCTGGAGGTGGATCCGCTGTGCCAGAGAGGAGATGCCGTGGGCCGTACCAGGGGAATGGAGTCTAAGGAGTTACTGGTTTTCACCAGAGCCCGCCGCAAAGCGGGATGGTCTTGCTGCAGCAGGTAACCCCCAGGTCGTTCCACCCAGTAACCTCTCTGGCTGCTGAGATGAGGCAAGGTACAAGAGGATCAGGCAGAGGTGAGGTCAGACGTAGCAAAAGGTCAGGGCAGGCAGCAACGGTTCTCAGGCAGTAGTCAATAGCAACAGGTTCAGCAACAGGCAGGGAATATACACAAACGCTTTCTCTAGAGCACTAAGGCAACAAAGATCCGGCAGAAAGCTGTGGGAGGAGATGGTACTTATAGGCAGTGCACAGGTGCAGGCCTAATTAAGTCAAAGCAGAACCTTTAGCCCTAGATTAACCACTTTGGACCAGGCACTAATCACTGGTGCACTGGCCCTTTAAATTTAAGAGTCCCGGCACGCGCGCACCCTATAGAGCGGGGACACGCACGCCGAGACCGGGTGACCGGAGCGCTACCTGGGGACACACGCTGTGAGCGCACCGAGGTAAGCAGGGTGCCCGTAGCGCTCAGCGTAACAATATATTGCTTCTGCAAAGTAACCTCCTTACAATAGTAGTTTTGTGAAAAATGAATGGAAGGCAGATCTACTGTTCTGTTGATAGGCACTGCATAGATAAACATGGCCTAGAGAGACAGGGGCACTTTGCCTTGCCATAACACGCATAGGGAGTGTGCTGTATTAGTTTAATAATACTGTTATTCAGTATGACATGCAGATTACAGGCATCACTATTAGAATCACTGTCACAAAGCGGCACAATGACAGAGCCTGGAGGTGGCGGCAGCATGAGGAAACCATATAGTGGCTGAATGACCCAGCCTGGAGGTGGCAACAGCCTGAAGAGACCATAGGGCCACACAATTGAAAAGATTAAAGATATTTTTTAACATTTAAATTTAAATGTTCATTAAATAGATGAACCTAAAAAGTTTTATTTAATGAGCCAGCAGCATGAGGAGACCACATGGCGGCACAGTGACACAGCCTGGAGGTGGCAGCAGCATGAGGAGATCATAATCTGGCAGAATGACACAGCCTGGAGTTGGTGGCAACAAGAGAAGAGCATACAGTGGCTGAATGACACAGCCTGGAGGTGGCGGAAGCATGAGGAGACCATGTAGTGGCTGAATGACACAGCCTGGAGTTGGCGGAAGCAAGAGGAGACTATATTGTTGCTGAATGACACAACTTGGCAGTGGCGGAAGCAGGAGGAGACCATATAGTGGCTGAATGACACAGCCTGGAGTTAGCAGCAAGAGGAGACCATATAGTGGCTGAACCTTTGCCTGATGAATTTAGGCCTCTGCCACTCCTCTGTGCATGTCCTGTCACTTCTTTGCCTGACATAGTTATACACCAGCTGAGTGCGTATGTGTTACACTTATGGGAGGAGGACAATACGCTCCACTACCCTTAAAACTGTATTAAACTACAGAAACAAGTGTGTAGCTTTGGCTGGCCTTTCACAGTAACTAGGCCCAAAAAAGTTTAACAGGAAAATATATAAAGGACACCACATAGGTGTACGTACAGTTTACACTTATGAGAGCTGGATAATATGTTCCATTAATAACTGTATAAGGCTACAGAAACAAGTGTTTACTTTGGCTAGCCTTCACATTAACTAGGCCCAAAATAGTTTAACAGGGAAATATATAAGGGACACCACGTAGGTGTACCTACAGTTTACACTTATGAGAGGAGGACTATGCGCTCTACTATAAACTGTATGAGGCTACAGAAACAAGGGTATAGCTTTGGCTGGCCTTTCACAGTAACTCGGCCCAAATTAGTTTTTCAGGGAAAAAAAAAACATACACCACATAGGTGTACCTACAGTTTACACTTATGAGAGGAGGACTATGCGCTCTACTATAAACTGTATAAGGCTACAGAAAAAAGGGTGTAGCTTTGGCTGGCCTTTCACAGTAACTAGTCAAAAATTTGTTTTTCAGGAAAAAAAAAATGTACACCACGTAGGTGTACCTACACTTTACACTTATGAGAGCTGGACAATACGCTCAGCTTAAAACTGTATAAGGCTACAGAAACAAGGGTGTAGCTTTGGCTGGCCTTTCACAGTAACTAGGCCCAAATTAGTTTTTCGGGAGAAAAAAGGAAACCTTGTAGGTGTACTCAGTTTAAAGTTATAAGAGGAGGACTATGTGCTCCACTACAAACTGTATAAGGCTACAGAAACAAGTGGGTAACTTTGGCTGGCCTTTCACAGTAACTAGGCCAAAATTAGTTTTTCAGGGGAAAAAAAGTACACCACGTAGATGTACCTACAATTTACACTTATGAGAGCTGGACAATACGCTCGGCTTAAAACTGTATAAGGCTACAAAAACAAGGGTGTAGCTGTCGCTGGCCTTTCACAGTAACTAGACCAAAATTAGTTTTTCAGGGGGAAAAAAGTACACCACGTAGATTTACCTACAATTTACACTTATGAGAGCTGGACAATACGCTCAGCTTAAAACTGTATAAGGCTACAGAAACAAGGGTGTAGCTTTGGCTGGCCTTTCACAGTAACTAGGCCAAAATTAGTTTATCAGGAAAAAAAACGTACATCACATAGGTGTACCTACACTCTACACTTATGAGAGCTGGACAATACGCTCAAGTTAAAGGAGTTCTCTAAGCTAAAACTTTTAACCCCCGCTGTGCCCGGGCTGTAAAACTATACATAATAAACTTTCACTTACCTGCCTACGATCCCCCGTTGTTCCGATATCGCTGTCCCATTCTCCGGTCCCGGTCTCTTCCACTTCCTGCGGGTCGGTGACTTCACTCTGCGCTCAGCCTATCAGCAGCCGCAGCAATGTCCCGTCGCGGCCGCTGATAGGCTGAGCGCAGAGTGAAGTCACCGACCCACAGGAAGAGGAAGCTGACAGGGACCGGAGCACGGACGGCGATATCGGAACAACTGGGGATCGTAGGCAGGTAAGTGAAAGTTTATTATGTATAGTTTTACAGCCCGGGCACAGGGGGGGATAAAAGATTTCAGTTGGAGAACTCCTTTAAAACTGTATAAGGCTGCAGAAACAAGTGGGAATCTTTGGCTGTCCTTTCACAGTAACTAGGCCAAAATAATTTTTTCGGGGGGAAAAAACATACAACACCTACAGTTTACACTTATGAGAGGAGGACTATGCGCTCCACTACAAACTGTATAAGGCTAAAGAAACAAGGGTGGAGCTTTGGCTGGCCTTTCACAGTAACTAGGCCCAAATTAGTTTATCAGGAAAAAAAAACATACACCACATAGGTGTACCTACACTTTACACTTATGAGAGCTGGACAATGCGCTCAGCTTAAAACTGTATAAGGCTACAGAAACAAGGGTGTAGGTTTGGCTGGCCTTTCACAGTAATTAGGCCCAAATTAGTTTTTCAGGGGAAAAAAAGTACACCACGTAGGTGTACCTACAGTTTAAACTTATGAGAGAAGGACTATGCGCTCCACTATAAACTGTATAAGGCCACAGAAACAAGGGTGTAGCTTTGGCTAGCCTTTCACAGTATCTAGGCAAAAATTATTTTTTTTAGGGGGAAAAAGTACACCATGTAGTTATACCTACACTTTACACTAATAAGAGCTGGACAATACGCTCAGCTTAAAACTGTATAAGGTGACAGAAACAAGGGTGGAACTTTGGCTAGCCTTTCACAGTAACTAGGTCCAAATTAGTTTTTCAGGAAAAAAAACGTGCACCACGTAGTTGTACCAACCTTATGAGAGGAGGACTATGTGCTGCACTACAAACTGTATAAGGCTACAGGAACAATGGTGTAGCTTTGGCTGGCCTTTCACAGTAACTAGGACAAAATTTGTTTATCAGGGAAAAAAACGTACACTACATGGGTGTACCTACACTTTACACTTATGAGAGCTGGACAATATGCTCAGCTTAAAACTGTATAAGGCTACAGAAAAAAGGGTGTAGCTTTGGCTGGCCTTTCACAGTAACTAGGCAAAAATCAGTTTTTCAGGGAAAAAATTATGTACACCACCTATGTACGCACATGTTACACTTATGAGAGGACAAAAAGCTCCGCTTTGCAACCTGTATTAGGCACTGTAATCAGGCGACTTTGGCTTTTTTTGCTCACCCTAACTGGCTCCTGTTAGCTTTACAGTTGTTGTACAACCAACTGCAGCAGTACAGAATCACTGTGTAGTAGAGCCCAGTACAGTATTATTAGGCACTAATAGCAGGTGACAATGGCTTTTACTGCTCTGCCTAACTGGCACATTTAAGCTTTAGAGTTGCTGTACACCCAACTGCAGCAGTGGAGTTACTTTGTGTTATACCCAAAAGTGTACTTTCTCTCTCTCTCTGTCAGTGCTTTTATGCAGTGATTTGGGCTTGTGGAGAATCGCAGCTGTGAAGCTATTTTTCTGTGCAACGCACACAATGCTCCATCTCTATCCCTGCAGTGAAACGCTCTCTCTAAAATAAAACGCTGATGTGACTGGCCACAAGATGGATGCCGATTATATAGGGCTGTGACATCACAGGGGTGTCTGGCTGCTAATAGGCTGCATGGTGCATGTGTTTCAGGGTCATCCCACCGACCCACCTTGCCACTTGCCCAGAGTTCCTTGCCCCATGTCCTTACATGTGGATCCATCATTTTAGATTCCCTGGAGCCTGGACCGCACTAAATGGAGTTTAATGAAGTGATTTGTACGATCCAATCACGGCAATATTTGGATTAGTTGCAAAGCAAATTTTTCCTGAAATTCATAGCGAATTTGGATTCGTCAGATTCGATTCACTCATCCCTAATTATTAGCATATGATTGCTGAGCTAAAGTATAACTCAGCTCACCTTGCAGCAGTCTAAGAGCCTCTGATTATTGATCTATTACCCAGCTCTTCCAGTCCCATCAACAATCTCAGAACATATAATCAAACCCAGCTTTTCCAGCCTCAGCTACAGTGTTAGAACGTATCATCAAAGATTTGTAATACAATTTTGTGTTACTTTGTTAAACTCTCGTATTATGTACATTGCATTTGATTAGTTTTGGGACAGTGTGCGTGTGTGATAGGTCCTGAGGAGGTGCCACGTTTAAACTGAGTCACCAATCTCAGCCGCACATGGTCACTACCTATAAAGCATCTGGTGTACATGTATCCCAAATGTCACCAATAGTGATGAGCAGCAGGGGAAATATTCAAATTTGTGACATTTTGCGAATATATGCACGAATATTCATCCTATGTTCATGAAATTCGCATATTCGCTATGTTCCTTCTTTTTTTTTTTCATGCGAAAATTTGTAATGAGATTCGCATAGTGCGCATGCGCAATTATATCTTTCCCCTAAAAGAAGGGAGGGATCAGCGTCAGTCTGGAAGTGCCGATATTCGCATAAATATTTGCATTAATTTGCATTTAAAAAAAACAAATAAAAATTTTCATCATTATGAATAAATACAGTCATGGCCGTAAATGTTGGCACCACTGAAATTTTTCTTGAAAATTAAGTATTTCTCACAGAAAAGGATTGCAGTAACATATGTTTTGCTATACACATGTTTCAAAATTGTGGATGAAGAAGATTTTTCAAGTATGTGATGCTCCTTTAAACTCATCTGGTGCAAGTAGCCGGTGTGGGCAATATGAAAATTGCATTACCAAACCCCAATCACCAAAAGGTGATGGGGTATAAAACCCCATGTCTCAGAACCCCTGAAGACATGGTGGACACCACGAAACATGTAGGGGAGACATAGTGTGTTGCATTTTAATTGATAGCATTCAGTCCCAAATTAGACGTACTGCAGACGTCTTTATACCATTATATTTCCTACAAAGGAAGCATATTTGAAAATAATAGGGACTGTGCTAGTGGTTTTAAAGCACTACATTTTTTAACCTTTTAGACAATACAAATAAAAGTGAAGTTTTAATATACCTATAGGTAATCAACAAGAGGGGGAGTTTTGGTTAATGGGGTTTTAGACCCCCATCACCTTTTGGTGATTGGGGTTTGGTAATGCAGTAAGAGTTATCCCTTCCCCACTCTGGGCTTTTTTTTTTTGTCCCTGGGCGTTGACAGAAGAGAAAAATTTATGAAAGGTGTCAACCCAGGATAGTCCGGATTGTGGATAAGCAGCCCCAAACAAGTTCCAAAGATATTCAAGCTATCCTGCAGGCTCAGTGTCAGCGCAAACTATCCGTCGACATTTAAATGAAATGAAACACTATGGCAGGAGACCCAGGAGGGCCCCACTGCTGACACAGACATAAAAAGGCAAGACTACATTTTGCCAAAATGAACTTGGGTAAACCAAAATCCTTCAGTGAAAATGTCTTGTGGACAGATGAGATCAAGATAGAGCTTTTTGGTAAAGCACATCATTCTACTGTTTACTGAAAACGGAATAAGGCCTACAAAGAAAAGAACACAGTACCTACAGTGAAATATGGTGGAGGTTCAATGATGTTTTGGGGTTGTTTTGCTGCCTCTTGCACAGGGCACCTTGAACGTGTGCAAGGCAACATGAAATCTGAGAATTACCAACAGATTTTGGGTCGCACTGTACAGCCCAGTGTCATAAAGCTGGGTTTGCGTCCGAGATCTTGGGTCTTCCAGCAGGACAATGACCCCAAACATACGTCAAAAAGCACCCAAAAATGGATGGCAACAAAGCACTGTAGAGTTCTGAAGTGGCCAGCAATGAGCCCAGATCTAAATCCCATTGAACACCTGTGGAGAGATCTTGAAATTGCTGTTGGGAAAAGGCGCCCTTCCAATAAGAAAGACCTGGAGCAGTTTGCAAAGGAAGAGTGGTCCAACATTCCGGCTGAGAGGTGTAAGAAGGTTATAGGAAGCAACTGATTTGAGTTATTTTTTCCAAAGGGTGTGCAACCAAATATTAAGTTAAGGGTGCCAAGAATTTTGTCCAGCCCATTTTTGGAGTTTGGTGTGACATTATGTCCAATTTGCTTTTTTTCCTCCCGATTTTTGCTTAGTTCCAATACACACAAAGGGAATAAACATATGTATAGCAAAACATGTGTTACTGCAATCCTTTTCTGTAAGAAATACTTCATTTTCTAGAAAAATTTCAGGGGTGCCAACATTCACGGCCATGACTGTATCACTATATTCAAAATATTCGCTAAATCGCGAAGTGACGATATTCACGGTAAAAATGTGCATTTCGAATATTCGCTTTCAACATTAGCCACAAAGTGCTGAAATAAATACACCATATCACTTTATAGATTAACCCCTTAAGGACCAGGGGTTTTTCCGCTTTTGCACTTTCGTTTTGTTCCTCCTTATCTTTAAAAAATCATAACCCTTTCAATTTTGCACCTAAAAATCCATATGATGGCTTATTTTTTGCGCCACAAATTCTACTTTGTAATGAAATCAGTCATTTTACCCAAAAATGTACGGTGAAACGGGAAAAAAAATCATTGTGAGACAAAATTGAAAAACAAAAAGGCCATTTTGTAACTTTTGGGGGCTTCTGTTTCTACGCAGTAATTTTTTTGGTAAAAATGACACATTCCTTTATTCTGTAGGTCCATACAATTAAAATTATACCCTACTTATATAGGTTTGATTTTGTCGTACTTCTGAAAAAAAATCATAACTACATGCAGGAAAATTTATACGTTTAAAATTATCATCTTCTGACCCCTATAACTTTTTTATTTTACCGCATATGGGATGGTATGAGAGCTCATTTTTTGTGCCGTGATCTGAAGTTTTTAGTGGTACCCTTTTTGTATTCATCGGACTTGTTGATCACTTTTTATTCATTTTTTCATGATATAAAAAGTGACCAAAAAGACACTATTTTGGACTTTTGAATTTTTTTGCACATACACCATTGACCGTGCAGTTTAATTAACGATATATTTTTATAATTCAGACATTTACGCACGCGGCGATACCCCATATGTTTATTTTTATTTACACAGTTTTTTTTTAAATGGGAAAGGGGGGGGGGTGATTCAAACTTTTAATAGGGAAGGGGTTAAATGATCTTTATTCACTTTTTTTCTCCCCTTTTTTTTGCAGTGTTATAGCTCCCATAAGGACCTATAACACTGCACACACTGATCTTTTACATTGATCACTGGTTTCTCATAGGAAACCAGTGATCGATGATTCTGCTGCTTGACTGCTCATGCCTGGATCTCAGGCACTGAGCAGTCATTCGGCGATCGGACACCAGGAGGCAAGGTAGGAGACCCTCCTTGTGTCTAACAGCTGTTCGGGACACCACTATTTCGCCGAGGCGATCCCGAACAGCTCCCTGAGCTAACCGGCATGGTTTCACTTTCACTTTAGACACAGCGTTCAACTTTGAATGCCGCGTCTAAAGGGTTAATAGCACACGGCACCGCGATCACTGCTGTGCGCTATTAGCCACGGGTCCCGCCCGTTGTTAGAGGCCGGGCCCGACCCGCTATGACGCGGGGCCACGTCGTGGCCCCGTGTTATAGAATGGGAAAGGACTCAGGACGTACGGGTACGTCCTTGGTCCTTAAGGGGTTAAAGCTTAATCTTTACTACAGATTTGTTATTTTGCTCACTGTGATTCAGTAATGACTCATGTTTTTAATGATATGACTATGCATGTCACCTTATGCCCCAAGCATCTGCATTTTGCTGTTTCTATGGAGAAAATAACATAGTAAAAAAAAACAGTTCTGTCAGATTTCTACTTACAATATGTGTTGTTCTTACAATATGTGTTGTTGTAGTATATTAATTCCCACAGAGTATTTAAATGGGCACTGTCAGATACAAAAACTTTTTATATGTTGTACATCTTGGCAAAACATTAACCTTTCTAATATACTTCATAAGAAAATGTCATTTCCTTTTTATAGAAATCATGGTTTATAAAATCATGGCTTTGTCCAAGCTGAAGCACAGGCATGGACAAAGTCTCCTCTGTGCTCTCTCCTGTCTGATACTACTTCTCTGTGCTCCCTCCTGTCTGATAGCACTCCTCTCTGCTCTATCCTGTCTGATAGGACTCCTCTGTGCTCTCTCCTGTCTGATAGTACTCCTCTGTGCTCTCTCCTGTCTGATATGACTCCTCTGTGCACTCTCCTGTCTGATAGCACTTCTCTGTGCAGTCTTCTGTCTGATAGTACTCCTCTGTGCTCTCTCCTGTCTGATAGCAGTCCTCTGTGCTCTCTCCTGTCTGATAGCACTCCTCTGTGCAGTCTTCTGTCTGATAGTACTCGTCTGTGCTCTCTCCTGTCTGATAGTACTCCTCTGTGCTCTCTCCTGTCTGATAGTACTCCTCTGTGCTCTCTCTTGTCTGATAGCACTCCTCTGTACTCTCTCCTGTCTGATAGTACTCCTTCTGTGCTCTCTCCTTTCCGATATGACTCCTCTGCTCTCCCCTGTCTGATAGTACTCCTCTGTGCTCTCTCCTGTATGATAGCACTCCTCTGTGCTCTCTCCTGTCTGATAGCACTCCTCTGTGCTCTCTCCTGTCTGATACGACTCCTCTGCTCTCTCCTGTCTGATAGGACTCCTCTGTTCTCTCTCCTGTATGATAGGACTCCTCTGTGCTCTCTCCTGTCTGATAGTACTCCTCTGTGCTCTCTCCTGTCTGATACGACTCCTCTGCTCTCCCCTGTCTGATAGTACTCCTCTGTGCTCTCTCCTGTATGATAGCAATCCTCTGTGCTCTCTCCTGTCTGATAGCACTCCTCTGTGCTCTCTCCTGTCTGATACGACTCCTCTGATCTCTCCTGTCTGATAGGACTCCTCTGTGCTCTCTCCTGTCTGATAGTACTCCTCTGTGCTCTCTCCTGGCTGATAGGACTCCTCTTTGCTCTCTCCTGTCTGATAGTACTCCTCTCCTCTCTCTCCTGTCTGATAGCACTCCTCTCCTGTCTGATAGCACTCCTCTTGCAGTCTTCTGTCTGATAACACTCATCTGTGCTCTCTCCTGTCTGATAGGAATCCTCTGTGCTGTCTCCTGTCTTATAGGACTCCTCTGTGCTCTCTCTTGTCTGAGAGCACTCCTCTGTGCTGTCTCCTGTCTGATAGGAATCCTCTCTGCTCTCTTCTGTGTGATAGTACTCATCTGTGCTCTCTTGTCTGATAGCACTCCTCTGTGCTCTCTCCTGTCTGATAGTTATCCTCTGTGCTCTCTCCTGTCTGATAGGACACCTCTGTGCTCTCTCCTGCCTGATAGCACTCCTCTGTGCTCTCTCCTGTCTGATAGCACTCCTCTGTGCTCTATCCTGTCTGATAGCATTCCTCTGTGCTGTCTCCTGTCTGATAGGAATCCTCTCTGCTCTCTTCTGTGTGATAGTACTCATCTGTGCTCTCTTGTCTGATAGCACTCCTCTGTGCTCTCTCCTGTCTGATAGGACTCCTCTGCTCTCTCCTGTCTGATAGTTATCCTCTGTGCTCTCTTCTGACTGATAGGACTCCTCTGTCCTCTCTCCTGTCTGATAGCACTCCTCTGTGCTCTCTCCTGTCTGATAGGACTCCTCTGTGCTCTCTCGTGTCTGATAGTACTCATCTGTGCTCTCTCCTGTCTGGTAGGACTCCTCTGTGCTCTCTCCTGTCTGATAGCACTCCTCTGTACTCTCTCCTGTCTGATAGTAATCCTCAGGAGAGAACACAGGGAAGTGCTAGTTTTACCATTACTTACTGGACTTTGTCTATGCCTGTGCTTCAGCTTGGACAAAGCCATCATTTTATAAGCCATGATTTCTATAAAAAGGAAATAACAATGTTTTGCCAAGATGTACAACACATAAAAAGTTATTAACTCTCACAGTGCCTATTTAATGAGGATTGAAGTGATTGGTAGCTTATAGTACAGGGTGAGCCATTTATATGGATACACCTTAATAAAATGGGAATGGTTGGTGATATTAACTTCCTGTTTGTGGCACATTAGTATATTTGAGGGGGGGAACTTTTCAAGATGGGTGGTGACCATGGCGGCCATTTTGAAGTCACAGTGCGGCGGGTCCCACATTGATCATCATTTTTATGGGGCCACTGGTACCCATGTGTGTTTTTTCATATAATAGCTTCTATTTTATTATACCTATTAAATTGCCCTGGACGAGTGCTTATATTTAACTTATATGTATCCCATATTATATAAAATTACAGTCCCAGCACCTATTACTATGTAACTACAACATAGCACCTACCTTACATAAACAGTAAGGACACCGCACATATCACAACTCTGCCCTGGAATCAGTTGACTGTGCATTATCTCCCCTGCATTTAACATACAACCGCGCTGTCGACAGAGACATAGTATAGATAGAGGTCACCTACTACGGTACACTATGCAGATATCATATTGATGTCTGCACTTGTTCTGCCTTACCTAAGGATGTCCGGCACATTGCGGCACTACAGGTCATTTGCGATCCTGTGTTAGGATGTAGCCACCAGCACAGCCTGAGCAGCTTGCACTCCGCTACATAGTGCACAACACACACCTTTGCGATCCTGTGTATAATGAGCTCAACTTTACCAGCGTGCGCTCCGCCACACAATAAACAATATACACGAATCTGTACCCTCAGTGACATCCCAGTGAATGGGAGGTTACTACTATTTACTATGATTTGTTTATTTTGCCTCGCTCTGGATCTCATTCATTCAGAGGTCATCGGCGTGGGCTGTGTACGCGGGTAAGCAGCACTGCAAACTCACTTTCTATCCACATTATACAAGTATCTGCCATATGTATGCATTTATCCCAAACGTCTGTATAAATGTGAAATCTAAAATGTTTATTTTCATTATGCTTTTAATAATTATCTAATACCTTTGAATGACGTTGTGACCTGGAACAAGTTCCTTCCCCGGGCTTTTTAACCACTGTATTTTACAATGTTCTGTATTATGCCTGAGGAAGAGCTAAGCACAAGCTCGAAACTTGAGTTGCAAATAAAGACACGCTGATTACTTTCACATGGACTGCTGTCTATGTATGTCCTAGGAGGAGAAGCGCCCTATGGTATTTCCTATTTTTTGGATTATATCGGCCACTAATCATTACTCATCCAGCCGACCGAGAGGGACCTGGAAAGGAAACTGTGGCTGCTGACCTCCACTTCATTTGCGAGTCTATATGCCTGCAGAGGTGTTGTGCACAACACTATCCGGGAAGCCTCCAATTTTTTGCGCACATTTGAAGCAAAAATACAAAAACTGTCTGCACTAGGAGTGCACCCTGTTTTTTTTTCTTTCTATATTTTGAAGTCGGCCATTTTGAATCAAACATTTTTTTTTCAATAGAAAGAGGGTCATGTGACACATCAAACTTATTGTGAATTTCACAAGAAAAAAATGATGTGCTTGGTTTTAATGTAACTTTATTCTTTCATGAGTTATTTACAAGTTTCTGACCACTTATAAAATGTGTTCAATGTGCTGCCCATTGTGTTGGATTGTGAATGCAACCCACTTCTCCCACTCTTCACACACTGATAGCAACACCGCAAGAGAAATGCTAGCACAGGCTTCCAGTATCTGTAGTTTCAAGTGCTGCACATCTCATATCTTCACAGCATAGACAATTGCCTTCAGATGACCCCAAAGATAAAAGTCTAAGGGGGTCAGATCAGGAGACCTTGGGGGGCATTCAACTGGCCCACGACGACCAATCAACTTTCCAGGAAACTGTTCATCTAAGAATGCTTGGACCTGGCACTTTCCCTGAGTTTTTCCAGCAAGATGGTGCACCACCACATTATGGGTGTCAGGTCCGAGCATTCCTAGATGACCAGTTTCCTAGAAAGTGGATTGGTCATCGTGGGCCAGTTGAATGGCCCCCAAGGTCTCCTGATCTGACCCCCTTAGACTTTTATCTTTGGGGCCATCTGAAGGCAATTGTCTATACTGTGAAGATACGAGATGTGCAGCACCTGAAACTACAGATACTGGAAGCCTGTGCTCGCATTTCTTTTGCAGTGTTGCTATCAGTGTGTGAAGAGTGGGAGAAGAGGGTTGCATTGACAATCCAACACAATGGGCAGCACATTGAACACATTTTATAAGTTGTCAGAAACTTGTAAATAACTCATGAAAGAATAAAGATACATTAGACACTTCTATCGTGTTCCATCTCTAAAACCCAGGTCTGGAACCGTGTTCTACCTTCATGTATATGCACAATTGTAGTCTTATTCTTGGGTATTTTTATAACCACATAGCTGTTACTTAAAACAACACTTTTCAGCAGGACCATCAGATCAGCCACCTGGACCACTGCATTGCCGCAGATGCCATGATCAATATTGATCACTGCATCTAAGGGGTTAATGGCAGACATTAGCATGATCGCTGATGTCCCCCATTACCGGCCTGTACACGCGTTCTATGATGCAAGCGCCACTCTTGAACTTGCTTCATAGCTGTGGCAGGATGCAGGATGTACGTCCTGGTGTGCCATATCTTAGGCACCCTGGCCATATCTCTATGACCTGTGTCCTCTGTGGCTTAATAATTCAGATATTTTTACATGTGGCGATCCCAAATATGTTAATTCATTTATTTTTTAACATTTTTTATTTATAAAATGGAAAAAGTTATTAGGGAAGGAGCTTATTTATGTTTTTTAAAACTTTTTTAAATGATTGTTTTACATTTTTTAAGTCCCAACAGGGCACTAGTAATAGCAATCTGTTGATTGCTAATACTATTCAGAGCTATGCAATGGTATATGACTGATCAGTACAATCTGTGATCTACTTGTGCAGCCTGCCTGATGGCAGACTATACTTGAGCATCCGACATAGATCTAGGAAAAAAATTCAGGGAAAGCTAGTAAGGATCAGTTTTAGTAATTTGCTTATGTTCACCTTCCATCTGCCATCTTCAGTATTTCTTTGTTCTATCATCATGCGGCTACTGTCATCAATTAGTGAGTTTCTATTCTAGTTATGCATTACCTGCTTAAACTGTTGATACATACTTTCATACATTTGCCATATCTAAGTACTAGCCACACCAGTTGTCAGGAACGGCGACTGCTATACATGAAGTCCAGTTCTGCATCTTATGACCAACCATGTTGTCAATTTCATTAGAAAGAAGAAGAATCAAGTACTGTGTAGAATCAAAGGGGGTTAATGACTGGAACAAAGGCCTTTGTTAACATAAACACAATTTGGGATTGTGACAACACAAGTATCCCTACATGCCACACTGCAAAACTCATTGGGTTGGTAGCCAGAAAGAGAAAGATGCAGTGCTAGAACTCAGAAGAGAAAGTTCATAACATTTTAATCTATGTTGTGTCATTCCTCTATAAGGGCTCGTTCACACGAGCAGATTTATTTGCGAGTTTCCTGCTGCATGTTAGACAGGGAGCAAGCTCTCAACAGCTGTGTGCAGGAGATTTTTTAGGTGCAGAATTACTGATACTGAAAATTCCCTAATTGAAGTCAATAGGGTCCACGTGGAAAATCTGCTGTGGACAGCGGCAGTAAGCCTGACCCCTTTCTAACACACAGTGGGAAACCCACAAATAAATCCACTTTTGTAAACACGCTTTTTTTACTTCCTAGAAATGTTGACTAAATAGTCAACTGGGTGCTACCAGTTTGGGGGGGGGGAGGTATGCTACATAATCTGGCACTGTCAGCTTTGATTGGGTAGTGTCAGACTATGTATGGAGGGCACCACAAACAGGTAACACACAGTTGGCAAAATTTTAGTTAGCATTACAAATAAATGGCATAACAAAGAGCTGTAAGAAATTATGTTTGAGTACTGTTATTTTATGAGGAAAACAGAGGCCATATGATGTCCCAAATATCAGACAATTTATTGCTATCAACATATTCATGCCACCTATTAAAAGCCTTATATACCAAAGAGAAAGTTGAATCTGTAAAGAAATAAAATCCTTGTACAGTATATACAGAAGTTGTGACTGTAACTCAACCAGCATAGTAGGAAGTCATAAAAATGTCTTACATAAAGCATCCTCTGTCGTTGCTTTAAGGAAACTATGAAATATATTGACAAATGAACTCCGAACATTTCTAGTTATTTCTTTATGTTACTCCCTTTTGCAGTTTGTTTTCTGCTGTTTGGTAATCTATAATCTGAAACTGATAAATTGTCTCTACATCTTTCCCATCTGCCATCTAATGTGTGATCTCCATTTGCATGTGCTCAGCATATTTCAGTTTCCTAATTCCCAAGAGCCCCACCTTACATCTGTTGTCACACACAATACATTCTTTCCACTTTTCACATCTCTGTCTGTCGCATCCCAGCAAAATGCGGAAGTGATTTAAAGTGTGATCCTGTTATCTGGATTTTGTATACTTTGAAGGAGAAGCTTAGGGCAAGAACAGCTGCTAGCTAAATGGCACAATCTCTTAGCTTCTTCTTCTACCGAGACACCCATCTCTCTTTGGACTTCTTGTCTGTAAAGATTTGGCAGTGACAATACAAATTACATTCAATTTCCTTTTTATTTTTCTAACACATTAAAAAAAAAGACTTTAGAGACCTATTGTACAATAAAACTCTGTCTGTTAAAGGGATGAAGAGAATTACACTGGAGTGCACTGTATATTGAGAAAATGTAAGAATGTAATAGTTATTTGTGATGGTCCCACTGTGCATAACTTTATTGTCTGAGTGTATTTTTTTGACCCTGTAGCATTGCAAGAGCCAAGTTACCCAGCATATTTCATTTTTCCCAAACCAAGAAATTGTTATTGAATTTAGATGGGATTAGCAGGAGTCCCTGGAACATGGTCCCGGGGTCATCAATCATAATGCTACTCACATATAAGTAATGGCTCTTCAAAAATAAAGAGAGAAAAGCAACGTGTTATTCAGAATGACCAAAACAGAAGACTATGATATAGAATACAGCCTGCTGCCTTCCTAATCCCTTCTTGGGCCTTAAAATACAATTTGCACCTGTAGAAATAACAAAATGATAAGACATATAAAAAAAAAACTGTTGTGCGTAATTAGTAAATTAAGAAAATACTTTCCACCAGGTACATACAGAAGTATCACCACACCGAGGTTCAGCCTTGTGGAGATAACATTCCTGGCATCCTTATAATTGATGGATAGACCTTGAACCATTGCTCAAAACTATTTCATTATTTGGAAAGAAATCATATAATGAGCTGCCTTGTAAAAGAAAGTCTTTTGTTTTGCTGGGAATGTTACCTAGGCAGGAATTCCAGTTGTTATGTGGTATTTTAACATCACAATTCATATGTGAATTGAAGTATTTGGAAACATTTTATGTCACTGATTAATTAAGTGACAATGCGACAAATCCCATGCCAGAAATCAAATGCGTTCAGTATCTTACATAAAAGAGTCCACCCTTCACATTTTTGTAAATATTTTATTATATCTTTTCATGAGACAACACTGAAGAAATTAGTGCATAGCCTGTATAACAGTGTTTAACCCGTTAACGACCATGGATGTCTATGCTCGTCCATGTGCCTTTAACCCCTTAAGGACCCAGCCCAAATATACCTTAAGGACCCGGCCATTTTTTGAACATCTGACCACTGTCACTTTAAACATTAATAACTCTGGGATGCTTTTACCTTTCATTCTGATTCCAAGATTGTTTTTTCGTGACATATTCTACTTTATGTTAGTGGTAAAATTTTGTCGATACTTGCATCATTTCTTGGTGAAAAATTCCAAAATTTGATGAAAAAAATGAAAATTTTGCATTTTTTTTAACTTTGAAGCTCTCTGCTTGTAAGGAAAATGGATATTCCAAATAAATTATACATTGATTCACATATATAATATGTCTACTTTATGTTTGCATCATAAAATTGACGTGTTTTTACTTTTGGAAGACATCAGAGGGCTTCAAAGTTCAGCAGCAATTTTCCAATTTTTCACAAAATTTTCAAAATCGGAATTTTTCAGGGACCAGTTCAGTTTTGAAGTGGATTTGAAGGGCCTTCATATTAGAAATACCCCACAAATGACCCCATTATAAAAACTGCACCCCTCAAAGTATTCAAAATGACATTCAGTAAGTGTGTTAACCCTTTAGGTGTTTCACAGGAATAGCAGCAAAGTGAAGGAGAAAATTCAAAATCTTCATTTTTTACACTCGCATGTTCTTGTAGACCCAGTTTTTGAATTTTTACAAGGGGTAATAGATGAAAAATCCCCCCAAAATGTGTAACCCAATTTCTCTCGAGTAAGGAAATACCTCATATGTGTATGTCAAGTGTTCGGCGGGTGCACTAGAGGGCTCAGAAGGGAAGGAGCGACAATAGGATTTTGGAGAGGGAATTTTGCTGAAATGGTTTTTGGGGGGCATGTCACATTTAGGAAGCCCCTATGGTGCCAGAACAGCAGAAAACCCCAACATGGCATACCATTTTGGAAACTAGACCCCTCAAGGCACGTAACAAGGGGTCCAGTGAGCCTTAACACCCCACAGGTGTTTGACGACTTTTCGTTAAAGTCGGATGTGTAAATGAAAAAAAAATTTTTTTCACTTAAAGTGCAGTTTTTCCCCCAAATTTACCATTTTTACAAAGGGTAATGGGAGAAAATGCCCCCCCAAATTTGTAACCCCATCTCTTCTGAGTATGGAAATACCCCATGTTAGGATGTAAAATGCTTTGCGGGCAAACTACAATGCTCAGAAGAGAAGGAGTCACATTTGGCTTTTTGAAAGCAACTTTTGCTGAAATGTTTTTTTGGGGGCATGTCGCATTTAGGAAGCCCCTGTGGTGCCAGAACAGCAAAAAATACCCACATGGCATACTATTTTGGAAACTACACCCCTCAAGGAACGTAACAAGGGGTCCGCTGAGCCTTAACACCCCACAGGTTTTTGACGACTTTTCGTTAAAGTTGGATGTGTAAATGAAAAATTTTTTTTTTTTTACTAAAATGCAGTTTTTCCCCAAAATTTTACATTTTTACAAGGGGTAATAGGAGAAAATGACCCCCAAAATGTGTAACCCCATTTCTTCTGAGTATGGAAATACCCCATGTTAGGACGTAAAATGCTCTGCTGGCGAACTACAAGCTCAGAAGAGGAGGAGCGCCATTGAGCTTTTGGAAAGAGAATTAGTTTGGAATGGTAGTCAGGGGCCATGTGCGTTTACAAAGCCCCCCGTGGTGCCAGAACAGTGGAACCCCCCACATGTGACCCCATTTTGGAAACTACACCCCTCACAGAATTTAATAAGGGGTGCAGTGAGTATTTACACCCCACAGAACTTTGGAACAGTGGGCTGTGCAAATGAAAAAGTTTATTTTTCATTTTTACGGACCACTGTTCCAAAAATCTGTCAGACATCTGTGGGGCGTAAATTCTCAATGTACCCCTTATTATATTACGTGAGGGGTGTAGTTTCCAAAATGGGGTCACATGTGTCGGGGGTCCATTGTTCTGGCACTATGGGGGCTTTGTAAACACATGTGGCCTTCAATTCCGGACAAATTTTCTCTACAAAATCCCAATGGCGCTCCTTCTCTTCTGAGCATTGTAGTTCGCCCGCAGAGCACTTTAAATTTACATATGGGGTATGTTCTTACTCAGAAGAGATGGGTTTACAAATTTGGGGGGGCTTTTTTCCTATTTCAGGATGTGAAAATGAAAAATTTAGGGTAACACCAGCATTTTAGTGAAAAAATATAATTTTTTTCATTTTCCCATCCAACTTTAATGAAAATTCGTCAAACACCTGTGGGGTGTTCAGGCTCACTATACCCCTTGTCACGTTCGGTGAGGGGTGTAGTTTCCAAAATGGGGTCACATGTGGGTATTTTTTTTTTTTTGCGTTTGTCAGAACCGCTGTAAAATCAGCCACCCCTGTGCAAATCACCAATTTAGGCCTCAAATGTACATGGTGCACTCTCACTCCTGAGCCTTGTTGTGTGCCCGCAGAGCATTTTACGCCCACATCTGGGGTATTTCTGTACTCAGGAGAAATTGCGTTACAAATTTTGGGGGTCTTTTTTTCCTTTTACCGCTTGTGGAAATAAAAAGTATGGGGCAACACCAGCATGTTAGTGTAAAAAAATAAAAAAAATTTACACTAACAGGCTGGTGTAGCCCCCAACTTTTCCTTTTCACAAGCGGTAAAAGGAAAAAAAGCCCCCCAAAATTTGTAGTGTAATTTCTCCCGAGTACGGAAATACCCCATATGTGACCCTAAACTGTTGCCTTGAAATACGACAGGGCTCCGAAGTAAGAGAGCACCATGCGCATTTGAGGACTAAATTAGGGATTGCATAGGGGTGGACATAGGGGTATTCTACGCCAGTGATTCCCAAACAGGGTGCCTCCAGCTGTTGCTAAACTCCCAGCATGCCTGGACAGTCAGTGGCTGTCCAGAAATGCTGGGAGTTGTTGTTTTGCAACAGCTGGAGGCTCCGTTTTGGAAACCCTGCCGTACAAGACGTTTTAAATTGTTTATTGGGGGGGGGGGCAGTGTAAGGGCTGTATATGTAGTGTTTTACCCTTTATTAGGTGTTAGTGTAGTGTAGTATTTTTAGGGTACATTCACACTGGCGGGTTACGGTGAATTTCCCGCTAGGAGTTTGCACTGCGGCAAAGAATTTGCCGCAGCCCAAACTTGAAGCAGGAAATTTACTGTAAACCCGCCTATGTGAATGTACCCTGTACGTTCACAAGGGGGGGCAAACCTCCAGCTGTTTCAAAACTACAACTCCCAGCATGTACTGACAGACCGTGCATGCTGGGAGTTGTAGTTTTGCAACAGCTGGAGGCACACTGGTTGGAAAACCTTCAGTTAGGTTCTGTTACCTAACTCAATATTTTCCAACCAGTGTGCCTCCAGCTGTTGCAAAACTACAACTCCCAGCATGTACTAATCACCGAAGGGCATGCTGGGAGATGTAGTTATGCAATAGCTGGAGGTACCCAACTACAACTCCCAGCATGCCGAGACAGCTGTTTGCTTTCTGGGCATGCTGGGAATTGCAGTTTTGCAACATCTGGAGAGCTACAGTTTTTAGACCACAGCACAGTGATCTCCAAACTGTGGACCTCCAGATGTTGCAAAACTACAACTCCCAGCATGTCCAGACAACAAACAGCTATGTGGGCATGCTAGGAGTTGTAGTTTTGCAACATCTGGAGGGATATAGTTTAGAGACCACTGTATAGTGGTCTCAAACTGCAGCCCTCCAGCTGTTGCAAAACTACATATTCCAGCATGCCCAAACAGCTGTCTGGGCATGCTGGGAGTTATAGTTTTGAAACATCTGGAGGGTTACAGTTAGAGACCACAGTCTCAGACTGTAGCCCTCCAGATCTACTTACCGGCTTCCGTAGGATCCCGGCAGCCGTCCTCTTCAGACGCACGTGACGTCGCCCGCCGATCAACGTCGCCGCAGCCTCCGGACGGGTAAGTGGACGTCGGCGCCCGTTCCCCTTCGGTTCCCCGTTCTGCCCCGCCTATTGTGGGTGGGCAGGACGGGGAAAACGAAAGTTAACCCCCCCCGCCCCCGGTATGCTATTGGTCGTCGCCTCTGACGATCAATAGCAGACCAATAGCAGGGATAGGAGGGGTGGCAACCCTGCCACCTCACTCCTATGCCTACAGGGGGGTCGTGGGTGTCTTAGACAACCGCGATCCCCCTTCTATTCCGGGTCACCGGGTCACAATAGACCCGTATGACCCGGAATCGGCGCAAATCGCAAGTGTGAATTCACTTGCGATTTGCGCCGATCGCCGACGGGGGGGGGGTCTGATGACCCCCCTGGGCATTTGCACGGGGTGCCTGCTGATTGATATCAGCAGTCACCCCGGCCCGGTCCCCGCCCGGCGCGCGGCGGGGACCGAAATTCCCACGGGCGTATGGATACGCCCTGGGTCCTTAAGTACCAGGACGTCAAGGCGTATCCATACGCCCTAGGTCCTTAAGTGGTTAATGGGGCATGACGCGGACTCCCGACTCGAGCCCGCGTCATACCGGCCGGCCCCCAGCTGATTCCTGGCCAGCGTTAATAGTCGACATGTGGTGATCGCCACAGCTGGCTATTAACCCTTTTGATCGCCGCTATCAAAGCTGACAGCGGCATCTAAAGGTGCCTTTATCCCATCCCTGGTGGTCCAGTCGGGGGGCCATCCACTGTGGAGGTAGCGTGAGGGCTTAACTCTCCTCCTGTGCCAGCTCCGAGGCTCAGAATGATAAAGACTGGCAGGACCAGGCTTTATCAATCGAGCCCAGAGCACACAGATCAATGTGTTTTTTTTTCCATTTTGCTGTAGATTTTTGGGTAAAATGACTGATGTCATTACAAAGTAGAATTGGTGGCGCAAACAATAAGCCATCATATGGATTTTTAGGTGCAAAATTGAAAGGGTTATGATTTTTTTCAGGTAAGGAGGAAAAAACGAAAGGCAAAAAAGGAAAAACCCTAAGTCCTTAAGGGGTTAATATAATAGCCCATGGTAAACTAAAGGACACTCTTTTTGACATATGTTTGCCTATTAAAGCCTATAAACAGTTTAGATGTCGAGTATATTTTGTAATATTCAAAACTGGAATCACTAGATGTAAACTCAGACTTACTCTGCTTAAACCAGTCACCATTTTAAGGTTGCGCACCTGCCAGTAAAGTATTTGAAATGCATTTAAAGTTGATTTTTTTAATTCACCTTGAGAGCACATAACTCTGTAGCCAGCAACAAATGAGCACAACAGAGTACAACATCAGCATTTGCTTTTCAGGCTTGTATTCTTGCAACATCATAGATGACCTTTTGTACTGCTTACAACACAAGTCCTTCCTTACATCTTATGCCTCGAAACGTCCTGTAGTTTGCTGCACCTGGTGACCCTGTTTGAAGAAATCATGTTACTAAAACTGTTAAAAAACAGACATATCTGACAGAAATCAATAACATACAGCAACTATGCAATGAGCACCAAAAAAGCTGACAGGGTTATTATGTCTGTTCTGAACACAGATACTGGAAGCTCAATGTCACCCACTTATTCACTTCTAATATTGATTCGACCACGATATACCAATAAACCAGCTTTTCCTTTAGTCCGAATCTATTAACGTATAAACATATATTTCCTACAAAAACTAGACAATGAACATGACCTCCTAGCTACCCTCCTCCACAAGGCTGCCACTTAAAGGGGTACTCCGCAGCTCAGCATTAGGAACAAACTGTTCCGAATGCTGGAGCCAGGAACTTGTGACATCATAGCCCCACCCCTTCATTATGTCACGCCCCACCCCCAGTCTATGGGAGGGGTGTGAAAGCCGTCACGCCCACTCCCATAGACTTGCATTGAGTGGGCGGGGTGTGACATCAAGAGGGGGCGGGACTATTACGTCACAAGCTCCCGGCGCTGGCTCCAGCGTTTGGAACAGTTTGTTCCAAATGCTTAGCAGCGGAGTACTTCTTTAAAGGGGTACTACAGTGGAAACCAATTCTTATTAAAACCAACCGGTGCCAGAAAGTTAAACAGATTTGTAAGTTACTTATATTACAAAATCTTAATCCTTCTAGTACTTATCAGCTGCTGTATGCTCCACAGGAAGTTCTTTTCTTTTTTAATTTATTTTCTGTGTGACCACAGTGCTCTCTGTTGACACCTGTGTCCATGTCAGGAACTGTGCAGAGTAGGAGCAAATCCTCATAGCAAACCTCTCCTGCTCTGGACAGTTCTTGACATGGACAGAGGTGTCAGAGAGCACTATGGTCAGACTGAAAAGAACTCTAGAAAGAAATATAACTTCCTGGGGAGCATGCAGCAGCTGATAAGTACTGGAGGGATTAAGATTTTTAAATAGAAGTAATTTACAAATCTGTTTAAATTTGTGGCACCAGTTGATTTAAAAAAAAAATGTTTTCTACCGGAGTACCCCTTTCACTGCAGCTTATCAGAAAGTAGCATAAGTAACTGGCCTTGAACATGAATACAAGGCTAAATATTCCATGACAGCCCTGCTACACAAAGCTTTTGATATAGTGAGAAATTGCCTGAAAAAAAGAAGAATGCAATGCTAAAGGAAGGGCAGAACAATGTAAGGGTTAATGTTGCTGTATAATGAAATACAGCCTTAACAGTTTTAAAATGCTTTCTCCATAATATAAAGGATAAAGAAAACAATACAGCATGGAAACTCAGTCTGGCCACTTATACTGATCTCAACAATAATTAAATGAGCCAAAGTAGAATATATACAAGTGAGAATATACATGAATACACCACTAGTTATATCTTACTATACATAGTTTCTATGAGGTATGTACAATATAATCAGCAGGGAGAAACCACAGAGCAGAGCTCTATTACAGGGTTCCAGTGCAGCCCCCCCACTCGTGCAACGGGAAAAAAGGAAGCAGTCAATTATTTGGTTGCCTGCCGTCTCTTTAGAGGTAGTGGCGTAATTTCAGACCAATTCACTGTCTGCCCCAGTCAACTAGTGGAAAAGCACATTGTGTGGTTTGCTATGAAGCTGTGTCATTTCACTTCTTTGCTCCACATATAGAAATGTGCTTCCACTCTATTTTGTACATTTCTTTTAATTACTTATTATTACCTGCTTACCGAATTACTGGATTTACAGTTTACTTTATTGCTAAATTCATAGGAAGGCTGTTAACATATTAGTGTGAATTTGGAGAATTGTAAGAAATCAGAATCCACAAGGGAAAGCTAAAGGAAATTACCGTATATACTCGAGTATAAGCCGAGTTTTTCAGCACGATTTTTCGTGCTGAAAACACCCCCCTCGGCTTATACTCGAGTGAACTCCCCCACCCGCAGTGGTCTTCAACCTGCGGACTTCCAGAGGTTTCAAAACTACATCTCCCAGCAAGCCCGGGCAGCCATCGGCTGTCCGGGCTTGCTGGGAGTTGTAGTTTTGAAACCTCCGGAGGTCCGCAGGTTGAAGACCACTGCGGCCTTCAACATCATCCAGCCCCCTCTCACCCCCTTTAGTTCTGTATAGTACTCACCTCCGCTCGGCGCTGGTCCGGTCCTGCAGGGCTGTCCGGAGAGGAGGTGGTCCGGTGGCATAGTGGTTCCGGGCTGCTATCTTCACCGGGGAGGCCTCTTCTAAGCGCTTCGGGCCCGGCCTCAGAATAGTCACGTTGCCGTGACAACGACGCAGAGGTGCGTTCATTGCCAACGTTCTTCTGCGTCATTGTCAAGGCAACGCCTCTATTCCGGGCCGGAAGTGCGGAGAAGAGGCGCCCCCGGTGAAGATAGCAGCCCGGACCACCTCCTCACCGGACCACCTCCTCTCCGGACAGCCCTGCAGGACCGGACCAGCGCCGAGCGGAGGTGAGTACTGTACAGAACTAAAGGGGGTGAGAGGGGGCTGGATGATGTTGAAGGCCGCAGTGGTCTTCAACCTGCGGACCTCCGGAGGTTTCAAAACTACAACTCCCAGAAAGCCCGGACAGCCGATGGCTGCCCGGGCTTGCTGGGAGTTGTAGTTTTGAAACCTCTGGAGGTCCGCAGGTTGAAGACCACTGAGGGCGAATGATGAGAAGAGGATGATGAAGGGGGGGGGTGTGGGGATGATGAAGGGGGGTGGGGATGATGAAGGGGGGGGTGTGGGATGATTACAAGGGGATGATGAAGGGGGGATGTGTGGGATGATAAGGGGATGATGAAGGGGGGATGTGTGGGATGATTACAAGGGGATGATGAAGGGGGGATGTGCGGGATGATAAGGGGATGATGAAGGGGGGATGTGTGGGATGATGACAAGGGGATGATGAAGGGGGGATGTGTGGGATGATAAGGGGATGATGAAGGGGGGATGTGTGGGATGATGACAAGGGGATGATGATGAGGATGTTAATGACGGGTCTGGATGATGACAGGGGGGGATGAGGTATTTCCCACCCTAGGCTTATACTCGAGTCAATAACTTTTCCTGGGATTTTGGGTTGAAATTAGGGGTCTCGGCTTATACTCGGGTCGGCTTATACTCGAGTATATACGGTAACATCTATTAAGACAGTCAATTGTTTGCTGGAGATTAGTGTTAAAGAGGTAATTCGCCCCTAGACATCTTATCCCCTATCCTAAGGACCCCCGCAATCTTGGCATGCGTCACCCCAGACATCTGGTGCATGGAGCAAACTTTGCTCCGTGACGGATAACTGGCTATGCAGGGCGGAGGCTCGTGATGTCTTGGCCACACCCGCTCGTGACATCATGGCCAGGTCCCCTCATTGCAAGTCAATGGGAGGGGTGTGGTGGCCACCACGCCCCCTCCCATAGACCTGCATTGAGGAGGCATGGCTATGACGTCACGAGTGGGGCATGACCATGACGTCACGAGCCTCCGACGCTGGACCTGCTGCTCTAAACGAATGGAAGGTGCAGTAGTCCCCAGCGCAATCAGACATCTTATCCCCTATCCTTTGGATAGGGGATAAGATGTCTAGGGGTGGAGTACCCCTTTAAGGCCCTTTACCAGGGGCCATTTTCTGCCAAACGGGTCAACTATTACCCCATGTTACAGGCACAGCAGTCAGATAAAAAAAAATAAAAAAAATGTTCATTTGTCAGCGTATCACTGGAATCGGGCAGGACCAACACCATTGTTAGCTAGTTGTACATTGTCTTGTGTAAAGGAGAGATGTGCTTTTCACAATAAATAAAGTGAATGACCCCCCCCCCCCCACCCCACCCCACCAAACAAACCAGCCAGGGTTCTTTATACACAGTCAATTGGCACTTATATCAGACAGCTATCAGTCTGTGTAAAAGTACTGTTAGTCATCTTATATGTTGCAGACAGTTGGGGGAATAATCAATTGTGTCTATCCTTGTCCGATCCTTCTTCATGACTGTCTGTCCTCACTTAGAAATATTCAATATTTTTGGGCACAGCTTATAGCAAATCTGTCATATTCTCCAATCAGATGTGCCAGAAATCAGTCCAACTGTACAAATTGTTTACACTATTTTAATGATGGTCAACTTTGGGAAAAAAAATTAAGACAAAGTACAGCAGTCACGGAATGAATAATGTGTCTTAAACACCACATCAATTGACTACCTTTTTTGGACACAAATTAGACACCGTCTGGCACACTTTCTGGCGTAAAAAATGTCTAAAATGCTCTGCACTCTTTTTTTTTTTTTTTGAGCAATCAGAAGAAAGTAGTTTAATCAGAATCAAATATATTAATAAACCCCTCCCCCCCCCCCAGTGTGCCAGTGTGTCCTTATAACTTCTGAAAAACTATGATGGGTTGTTTATGTCGCCTTTCGCTCACATTACCCAACTATTCATTTTCTAAAAAAGAAAAAAAAACAGATCATTTCACTTCCCACTTTATGCCAGAGAAATGTGTGCACACCGATAAGGTTATCTAGAGTTTTGCTTTTTTCTAGGAAAAAGGTGACCTGTTTCTAAAGAAAAGAGGTCATCACAGGCATGGATCTGGTTCAGCTACACACAGATATTACATATCTATTTATCATATGCATACAGGGGGGAAAAAGTAGAATGTATAACGTACCCTCTATTGTAAATGTAAAAATATAAGGACACAGGCATACTGTATGTAGGCTGTTATCCGTTTTCACATATCAATTTTGGAAGTAGTAGTTTTACATATAATGTTTCCTAATTTTAGCAGAAAATTATTGGATTGACTCCAATTATATGATATATCATTTTTGCCTTCAGCAATTATAGTGGGAGTTGGGTAAATGTACATTAGGGGTGCAGTACTCCAACCGGAATCTAAATCAGCAATGTCACATATCCTTCTATTATCAATGTGCAGAACCATACATGAAATCCATGTGTACGGTGCTAATGTCAGAGTTTCTTCCCTGCAGTTACCTTGTCAATCTCAGGTAGTAAAGAGTACATATTCAATTGAATAGTCTATTTTGACAGCCCATTAAAATGAAGCAAGGACAAAAGAGTCTTTAATTATATTCATGGATGCATACAAAAACCATTCGGCAGGAGTGCTGAGCACAGCTTTTCTTACAAAATCCCTAGGCTAGCTGTCTATCCTAGAAAAACTCACTGTTTACTCCAAGGGTGTGATCATTCTAGAGAAAGTCAGGGCCGTGCCCTGGTACATTTTTTTTTTTATAGAAGGAAACAGCACTGCACACTTAAAAAAGCCCCCAAACCCACAAACACATTTTTCAATTAGGTTGGCTGTTCCCTTTATGCATCACCTCGTATGGAATGTTGGAATGTTGCTGGAATATGATACAGTTTCTCAAAATACACTTTGGTTTCAGGAGAAAGCAGTGTGACATCACTAGTCACTATCCTTGCAGAGTTTATGCACTTTACGCAGGCATTTGGATTTGTAGATGTTTCACTTGAGTGCTGTTCTAGTACTTGTAACTTTCTTGTGTGTCTAGTATTCTCTGTATTCTCTCTGTACCTGGACATGATAATTTCCCTTGAGGATGTAAACTAACTTGGTGTTGCACTTGTGTCCTGTTTAACTGAGCAAACTGACGAGGATTTTCATGAGGATGCATGATGTGCAGAATCCCTTCCCACTTTATGGACTATGCTGTGACATTATTTTTGTTGGCATATCTAGAAGGAACTCCCCATCTTAGCTAGATTCATACCGGATCAGGACTAGGAGGAAAATGACACCTAGTTTTCCTTTGCAATCCAGCCTCCAAAATACTGCTTTTCAATGCTTGTTGCTACTCTAGAACTTGGTTCTCCTTTTTGTAGAGACCTGTATCCTTGTTGCTAGGCAGAAGACCAGAAGACTCAACTCTGGATAATGCTAGTTAAGTTGTTGACTCCCGAGATAAGGTGTGGTTGACTCTACACCCGAGGCTCAATGTTGTGCAGTTCCCTCCATAATGGCTGCAGTGCACATGTGCTCTCCTCTGGTTTAGTCAGAACTAACTAGAGAAAAAGTTTTCACCTGGGTATAGGGATGAAGCAAGACAAATATTAGACAGAATTGGGTATGTGACTAGATACTGTTTCTCTTAAACGGGTATTTCGGTCAGAAACATTTTATCCCCTATCCAAAGGGGCCCCCCACGATCTCCCTGCAGCACCCGCATTCTATGCGGGAGCTGCACCTCCAGTTTCGGAAACCTCCGGGTTTCCGGGGCTGGGGACGTGACGTCACTCCACACCCCCTCCATTCATGTCTATGGGAGGGGGTGTGATGGCCGTCACACCCCCTCCCATAGACATGAATGGAGGGGGCGTGGCGTGATGTCACGTCCCCAGTCCTAGAAACCCGGAGGTTTCCGAAACTGGAGATGCAGCTCCCACATAGAATGTGGGTGCTGCATGGAGATCGCAGGGGGCCCAGCGGTATATCATTTGCACTGTATGTTTGGTGTATGCACATTATGCACATAGGTATATACATTAAATGTAGCCATAGACCTTTATAAGACCACAAGAGTGTTTTCTTTTGTTCTACAGAATATTGATGTTGACTATGTGATTCTATACAGAGGCGTCCAGTACAATAAGTTATACTGCACAGTTTAAAGGAAAAATGTCAGATATTTTCTCCACCACTATCCACAGTACTGGGGGATAGTGCGGGAGACGCTGATGAGCCCTACCTTACCCGGAACCGGATGGAGTGGTGGATGGCAGCATTAGAAGGGGACACAGGTTTTTTAGCCGGGATCAAAGTGGGGCAATAGGGCTTGATTACCATCTCCAAACAAGGATGGACCCATGACTCTTTCGTCGGTACCCTGGAAGCAGGCAAACTCTCCATGTCAGAAGAGGGCTTTGGTACATACGTTGGTACCTGTGCAGGAGGAAAACTCTCATTGCTCCGAGAGGGCCTAGGTACGTGCGTTGGTACCTCTGGAAAAGACAAACTCTCATTGCTCTGAGAGGGTCTAGTTACGGTCTTTGGTGCCCGCAATTTGGGCTTACTTTCCTGAACTTGAGCAGGACTTGACTCTCGACGGTATGTAGAAAATGAAGAACTTGACTCTTTGCTGTACATAGAAGATGATGAACTTGGCTCTTTGCTGTACATAGAAGATGATGAACTTGGCTATTGAGGCTCCTGCTCCTTGGGTACGCTGGTGGAGGCTTTAGGAGCAGACCTTTTCGGCCTCAAGTTGAAGGGATCAGACTCCCAATCCGTTGACGGGAAATACTTGAAAGGAAGCTGTGTTGGGGCAGTTGGTCTCGTGACCGCAGCAGCCCATTCCCCTCTAAGGCTCTGGACGGGGGTGTACTCTACAATATCACCCACCTCCAAGGTTTAGAACTTCTTATGGAGATATGGCCTTTGCACTGCTTGCCGGTTTACGAGGATGGTCTGCCCAGTGTGGCAGTCAAGGAGTGTCGCATAACCTCTGACCTTGTCGAACTTGATCACAGTTGCTCTTCTTCTTTCCAATGGCTCCTCCCCTTCTTGGGGGTGATCCCATTTACGAATGTACAATGCCTCAATTTCTTTGGTGTTTTCTTGCCACCGTACTTTCTCTTCATGAGGCAAATGCACGTGCTTGGGGATATAGAGTTCTTTGTGTCGGGCCTTTAGCTTTTCCATCAATTCAGCCAGCTCGGCTTCTTGATGGGCCCTTTCTTTTTCTGTAGTTGGGATTGGTGGGAGTGGCTTCCCAGGTAATGGTTGAAGTACTCGATCAGCTCCGGCTAATCTCCGAACACCCATTGTGGAAATTTTGGTGAGCACAGTCGTGCACTTGGCAAGCTTGATTGAGGTATGACCTCAGGGCTGGAGGAGGAAGAATAGGCCGCTTCTGGCGGGGTGCTCACTGCAGACTCCTCCGATGGGATCTCGGCCCACAAGCCCCAAGTTATGTGGTGAGGGGACAGTCTCACTGGCGATGCACCTCCAGGTGTCCCTGCGCTCTCCGTTGGAGGTGTCTCTGGCCAATCGTCATCATCATCAGGCAGTGGGGGAAGATTGCAGGCCCCCTCTTCGTCTAATGACAACCGCTGCAGACGGTCAGCAAGTTCTTGGAAAAGTCGGGCTGCGACTGCCACAACTTTCCGCTTTTACGGCGCCATTTTGCTAACTTCACCACGTGGAACGCTGCCCTCCGCCATGTCTGTACTCTCAGGCTCTCTGTGCAGACTGAAGAGGTCGCTGTGCGTAGCGTCTTTTATAGTGGGCTTCTTCAAAATGGCAGCCGGCAGGAAGGACGTTATCGGTGCAGCCCCGACTTCCGGTCCCTCCAGAGACGACTCCTGTATCTCAAAGGTCCCTTTCGACTGTGACACAGCAACTTGGCAGCCACGCCCTGGGGGAGGGCTTGGCGCAGTGCGGGCTTTCTTCGCACGCTTTTCCGGCAACAGTTCGGCTCCACCTGTGCCGACCGGACCAGAGGATCACAGCATGAACTCATTGCGCAGTTTACACATCTTAGTTGTAGATGAATTTTCGCCTCCCCCCTTACTTTTCTCGTGGCCCCCTTATATGGTGCACTACAAGCACCGCTCCCGTACACAGCAACACAGTTTATAGCACATGAATAAAGTTCGTTTTCTAAGGGGGGGGGGAGTACACTTTCACTAGTGGCGACTGTAGTAGGCACACACCCAAATCCTGTTCGTGACGCCAAAAAGGCTTTGTGGTAGGCCTCTGGGGTAGGGGTAATGTAGTCAGGGTATTGCTTCAGTATATCAGGGGTTAAGATTAACCCTATTGTTCGTGACGCCAGGCTAAGGGCTAGTATGCTGAGGTAATTCTCCGGCCTATCGCCGCCCTTCCCAGTAACGATAGATGCATGCATAAAATGACTGAAGGTCCACAAGGTAGTTGAACTTGAACTTGGATAAACTTTACTTAAAGACTTGCGGTACATCCAATGAACAGTAACAGTCTCATTAATACAAGTCTCATTAATACAGTCTCCATACACTTCAGTGACTGACAGTTGTTGCGGACCTTGACTTTTGAAAGAAGTCTTAGAATTGAGGGTAATTCGCGAAGATCCGTCCGGATTTAGGGGATAGATATGGTCCGGTGATCTTGCAGAGTGCTTAGGGATTGATTACACTCACGGTTTTGTAAAGATCAGCCGTTGCCGCAAGGCTCGGGCCTAACTCACTGATGACAGCAGCGCAGATCCTTCCATGTCAACAGCCCACGATGAAAGAGAGTGAGCTATGGCCGCCGCTCCCTTATATGGGCAGGGGCAGGGCCGTTTTGGATTGGTCCAAGTCAGCTGTCACTCACCGTTACATAGCCTGATGGGTAAACACCTGACTTCCTCCAAAGGTCCTTGAACTGCAAACCAGAGTCTTTGGAAAGCATCACGTGACCCGCAGGTCCTGCAACGCTAACTAGGTAAGTACACCTACTATTTAAATATATACATTAAATTAAAATAATTTTATTTACAAAAGGGGTGACAAGGGACTAGATAAGGATGAGGACCCCACCTACACCTAGGGACTCTGACTTTGGGGACCTCACCACAAGGCAACGGAGGCAATCCGGTGCTGGGACACCACAGAATAAACCCACAATTGCGGGCAAACGGCCGGGCAGATCCGGGTAAGGTAGGGCTCCCGCACTATCCACCAATACTGTGGATAGTGCGGGAGATAATATCAGACAGTTTTCCTTTAAGTTTTATAGACATGGGATTCTACGTGTGACATAAGCCTCTGTATGTCAAGACAGTGGCATACATTGAAGGTCTGGATGGACATCAGGAAACCCTCCAGACAGTATACTATGTACCCTGGCCTCATCCACAACAATTGTGTATCCGGTCAACTCTGTGGTAGCATCTCAGACATAAAGGGCTTGTCCAGGATTAAAAAAAAAAAGAAAAAAAAACACAGCTGGTTCTTTAAAAAACAGCACCACACCTGTACTGAGATTTGTATGTGGCATTGCAGCTCAGTTCAATGAAAGTGAATGGAGCCAAGTTGTAATTCCACCACAAAACCTGAGGGCAGGTTTGGCACTGTTTTTAACCAAAATATGCTCCTTTATCTATTCCTGGATAACCCCTTTAAAGGCCTTGGTTTCTCCATTTAAAACATAGGCACAGCCATGAATCGTTGGCTGGACATTCCATTCACTACAGACCACCTACATCCCTTAGACTTACATGACTAAACCACTGCAAAGTATTCAATTAACCTTGATGACCAGAAAATATCATCCCTGGTGATCTGATACTGTTAGCAATTATTCCGGCTACATTTTTATTATTAGCACATTCATTTGCATGCCCATTTTTTCCCCTTCGGATTTTAGATTTATTGGATTCTGTTAATTTTACAGCCAATCAGAAATATCCGTGAATGTCACCTTGTCCTGATATGTTAAATCAACTTCACTTTCCAATTAACAGTTTAAAATGTAGAGGGCACAAAGCAATGTGATTAAAGGAAAGGTCACAGAAGATGAAACAATTCACATATCCAAAATGTTGTATTTTAGTAATGACATTTACATTTGAAACATTAGTGGGAACCTGGCTACATATTGAGATCTTCTTGTGTGATTTTGACTGCCGCATACCACTAATGATTTTTATCCCGCAACAACAATTTTATTTATTAGGGAACTGCTATGGGAATTACAATTAGTGGCAAAAATAATCAGGGGTCAAGTCCTGGGGGAAAAAGTATGGGAACTCACCCAAGATTCCCCACTCAAGGGCTGGTCCTACAGAACTCCTGCTAATGGGAACAGTGTTCCTGCAGTGGAGAGAGTGCAGCAAATCCATTCCCATGTGTTCATGCAGGACTTGAGCACTTTGGTATTCTGCATATAGTCTAGTATTACATGCTTTCTATCACCTTTTGGTTAATACCCCTTGTGCTGCACAGTTTTCTACAAGTGGGAAAATGAATTGAACCAGGATTGGGAGCCCTCTGTCCAAGTTCCCTATAGCAGCTACATGGTTTGTCCCTATGGTATGTTTGCCATTGATTACAAAGTATACATATTTTAACATGGGATACTATGGATAATAAATACTACTGTTAAACATATAGATCATCTAAATGGAAACCTCATTGTCTGATTGTGAGGGGTCTGACTGATGGGAGCACTGTACTTTGCTATCCACAACATTCCAGTAGTCAAATATCATAGTCAAGTATGCGCACTGTGGCCTCATTCAGATGATAGCTTTTGGAATCCCATCCTTGAGATTGCAGGGGTCCCAGCAGTAAAGCGCCCTGCAATCAGATACTTATCTCCTATACTGTGGGCACTGTAAGAATCAAGAACCTTTTATATATTGTACATCTTGGCAAAACATTAACCTTTCTAATATACTTACAAAAAAATATTTCTTTGTTATAGGCATTAAGGCTCATAAAAAAAAAATTTTTAAAAAATAACAGTAGGGGTCCCCATACCATCCAGAACATAAACCTGTTCAGCTGCAGCATCATATTTGTCCCAGATGAAGCACAGGCAGGGACAAAGTCCAGGAAGTGATGGCAGGACTAGCACTCCTCTGTGTTCACTCCTGTCCTGTCTATAAGACTGCAGCATCAAAACAGAGAGGAGGAGGTTACAGAACAGCCTGCAGTGATTTGATGAAAAAACCCAGCACAGCAGATTGAGGGAGGAAGTGAATGCATGGACAGTGAGGACGAGCTCGGTGCCTCAGACATGCCCCTTCCTGAGCAGTAGATGTTAGAATGAGTGAGCAGCAGAACAGAGGGATTTGTGAGCCAAATACAGAAGTTAGACACATAAAAAGACATGTAAAAAATCAGCATGACCTAATGAGTAGCATATAGAAGCATTATTCTTTTCTGTCATATGATAGGGCTTTATATTGTGCCTTAATTTTATTTGTCCATAGGGAAGAAGTTATGAATTAAACAAAAGCACAAAGTCTATTGACAGTTCAAATATTTTACAGGAAAGTCCAATGAATAATGAATGTAGATGTCAAGCTCACATTTTTCTGGGAAGGAATGGGAAGCATACATTTTCATTAACTATTGATTAAGAAAAAGAATAAATCTGCAGTAAGCATTACTTTTAACCCTGTGTTTTAAATAAGAACCACAACTCTATTAATATGTCTTGTATGTTTATAGAGAAGTAACAGATGTATGCAAAAGTTATTTGTGGGATTTGTGAAACTGTGATCATTAATGGGTTTTTCCAATAAAAAATAAATAAGTCTATATTGATGTATAATGTTAAGACATGTCTTGTTGTAAATACATGTTTGAAAATGAAGTGTTTGAGAAATATATACTTACTAATCCCCCATCTACTTGCTTTCTGCTTTTATTTTAATAGTCTGTTACTCTTGGTTATGTTCACCTTATAGATTTAAGTCTAGACAAGTCGGTCACACATGTCGATCACACATGTCGGTCACACATGTCGGTCACACATGTCGATCACACATGTCGGTCACACATGCTCAGTTCAACTGCCATCTCCTGGGCTGTCCTGCAACTATTGTCAGTTAGTCATCACTATACAAGCAAACAAAGGGGATTAAGGGAAAGCCTGTGCAATGTCGCATAGTGTCCAGCACAGCTACAGATTTCCATTAATCCATCCTCACTGCGGAATTATCACAGCGGAAATTACGAACTCCAAACCCGCCAAAAGAATGAACACATTCATTCTTTCGGCAGTATTCCTTGTGGACTGCATTGCCATCAATGGTAATGATGCAGAGATGTGTGGTCTTAGCAATGATTAAAGGGGTTATCCACCAAAAGGGGATTTTAGTACATACCTGGCAGACAGTAATGGACATGCTTAGGAAGGATCTGCGCTTGTCTTGGGGCTAAATGGCTATGTCATGAGATTACCATAACACTGTGGCTAGCTTTTTGTGAACTGGTATTTCCTGTTTGACTTTTCTTTTTTGACTACAAATCCCACAATGCCTTCTTCCTCCCTCCCACACATCAGCCACCCCACCCATTGAAACATAAATGAGCTACATCCATTCAAATAAGTGTGGTTTTCAATCAGGGTGCCTACAGCTGTTGCATTAGTTGCAGATTGATCCCTCCACCCATTGAAGTAGACAGGCTCCCAGTCATCAGCTGACTAGTGAGTCAAGTCTTGGCCGCATTGCAAGCTGGGAAAAATCCGAGACAACTGTAATTTTGTATGCTGTTAAAAATAAATATTGGAGTGAAAATCACAGAAGAATTGTGAGAAAACCGTCACACACAGGTACAGACACTATATTATGAACTACACTAACTTTACAGCCCCTGTAGCATAGTCAAATAAAAAAAAATTGCTGGAATACCCCTTTAATTTCGGTGGTGCCTACTTCAGACTGAATTTTTACCTAAAAGAGAGGAAACCAAGAAGGGAATCAGATGAATGGGAAAGAAGAACAGTACAGGGGTATAAGTTATTTACCTATTAACAAGAATGTTGTGTTCCTTTACATATGTTACAGTTAAAACTAGTTTATAGTGTGGTGTCCCAGTACCGTATCCTATCAGGTACCTGCGTATGTGGGTCCCCTTAGTCAGAGTCCCTAGGACGTCGGGGTCCCCATTGTCTAGTTCACCCCTGGTCACCTCTCATCCAGATAGTTATTGCTCCAATAGCTTACTTAGAAAGCATGTAAATATTATATAGATGCCCTATAAATAGTTAGTTACCTGTCTATAGCATAGCAGGACCTGCAGGTCACGTTTTTAAGTGAACTCTATGGTATTTCTGCTTTAGGACCTTTGGAGGTCCTTGTGATGTAGTTAATCCCATCACACTGTGTAACAGTGAGTGACGGATGTTCTGACCAATCAGATTCACCCCGCCCCTGCCCATATAAGGGAGCAGCGGCCATTGCTCGCTCTCTTGTTCCTGTGCAAGCAAGCAAGAAGCATCTGCGCTGCTGAAATCAGTGAGTCTAGGCCTGAACCTTGCGGCGACGGCCGATAACTTCTAATTTCTGAGTGTATCAATCCCCACACACTCTGCAAGATCACCGGACCTTATCTATCCCCTAAATCCGAACGGATCTGCAATTATTACCCTAAATTCAGAGACTTTAATCTATTTCAAGGTCCGCAACAATTGTCAGTCATTGAGCTATATAAAGACTGTATTCTTGAGACTGTTATTGTACCTTGGATATACCACAAGCACTTAAGTAAAGTTACCCAAGTTCAAGTTCAAGGGCCTTGTGGACCTTCAGTCATTTCATTACATGCACCTATCGTTACTGGGAAGGTCAGCGATAGGCCGGAGAATTACCTCAGCATATTAGCCCCCAGCCTGGCGTCACGAACTATAGGGTTAACATGAACCCCTCATCTACCGAACAAATACACCCACTGCCAACATCCCCCAAGGGCTACCACATTAGTTAAACTAGGTTTTACCAACTTTACTTGGTTGGAAAACCCTTAACAGTGGCCTCGAGCATGGTAAATATTTTCTGATTTTGTCCAAAATACATTAAAGATCTGCACCAAATCTGCAAGTATTATGTATTTGGCCACCACAGATTTTCTATTCACCATATTTTCTTTTAAAAAAAGTGCATGTATTTTATTATAAGTTTCACAGCCTATAATAAAATAAATACTGTTATCCTGCAGTTTTTCCCCTGGCCACTAAAGCTCATAATAGGCTGATATTTCCTGTTCTGTGTAGATCTCTTCCGAGCAGTAATCTCTTTATCATCGCAGTCAACACAATCAACCAGTCTCGTAGAACTGGTGTGTTTGTTTGTTTTAACTAAGGTTAAGGGACATAAATGACACAATCTTGAGACTGGCCATTGTCTTTACTAACTTACACCAGTAAAATATGTTGTGTAAAGCTTATGAAAAAACTGATACTTGTCAGTACAATGCCTTTACAAAAATGATTTACTGAACCCATGTAAAAAAAAAAAAAAAAAAAAAAAAAAAAAAAGATTCTGTCTTCCTTAGTCATAGGCACCAACATCCATATGCAGCATGCATACCAGTTTTACAATTACACCAATTGTGACATCTTTTTCTCATATCAAACATGAATGTAATGTATGACGATGGACAGTAACACTATGTAGTTTTCACTTCTAAGGTGGATTTTCATTACATTTTTGACTACATAGCAAATAAGTATGGACATAGCGAGACCAGAAGTGCGTGCGTGCAACATTAAATGACTTTCATCTCATATATGCAGAAGGGATCATACATAAATAATACTCTGGGCTGTTAACCCATGAATAAACAGAGACAGAAGGGTGATCATGTAATGTATGCATTTGCCTCAGTAAGATTAACAAACAAAGCTATAGCCCCGAGCGATTAACCTTAATAATTAATGTACGTTATGTGTTCTCAGAATATCAGGCGAATCTTAATTAACAAGTCATTGGACGGAGTTCATCAGGCACGCTACGCGGGCGGCACCATTTTACTGATACATTGCAAAAAATATTTCTGCATTACTGGAGATTAAAGTGAATTAAAACCTGTTCGAACATTGTTTAAAAGAATATATTCTATTACTCTCATTTGTAGAATAATTAGCATCAGATATTTTTAACTCTTGTAACTCCTGTACAATTTCACATTCAATCCTTTACTGATCCTGATGTGTATTTTCAATCAAAACAATCTAAAGGTGAAGGAGGCTTAACCCCTTAATGTCCAAGTAATTTTCTTTGTTTTTCCTTCATGACATTCCAAGAGCTGTAACAAGTTATGTGATACATGATTCTGCCTTTTTTTTTCTTTTCTGCAATAAAAAAAAAAAATTGTATCACCACTTTCCAGGACCCATAACTTTCTCTTCATGGAATTGCTTTCAGGGTAAAGCTTTCTGTACTACTTGGGGGTATAAGATATTTAGATTGCTTTCTTTTCTTTCTTTTTGAGAGGTGACATTATAAATTTTCTGCATAAACTTATGAGGGCCTAGCAAGAGGATAGTCCAATAAAGGATAACTCCAGCCAAAATTAACTTATCCCCTTATCCACAATATAGGAGATAAGAGCTGATCCTGGGGGTTCCGACCACTGGGACCCCGCGATCTCCGAAACGGGTCCCCGACTCTTGAGTGCATGTTGTCTACCGGTAGACGGCACATACTCCATAAATTTTTATGGAAGCACCGAAGAGACCGAAGTACAGCACTCAGGGGATTTTGGGAAGTGCTGGTCTCACTTCCATGGTACATGCTTGTACACTTGTCTTAGAATCCAGTTTCCTGTGAGTGGAGTCGATTTTTATTTCAGGGGCAGATATGAATTAAAGAAAGTTGGGAGATAGAGATGAGCGAACTTTTGAAAAATTCGACTTGGCCGATTCGCAGATTTTTCCCCAAAAATTTGGTTTGGTCTGAATTTATTTGCAGCGAATCTGTATTAAAAATGGCTATTTCTGGCCTACAGAGAGCCTTAATAGGGGTGAAGAACAGTTTGCTTTGTTCTAACACGCATAGGGAGTGTGCTGTGTTAGTGAAATAATACTGTTATTCAGTATGAAATGCAGATTACAGGCATCGCTATTAGAATCACTGCGGCAGAGCATCTGAATGTGGCAGCAGGGAGACCATATGGCATCAAAATTGGAGAGAGTAAATAGATTTTATAATGTAATTTTTATTTAACTTAATTTGAATTTATTTTCATTTTTTTGAGTACCCATTCTGGTGAGCATGGAGCTGGCGGTTCGCTGCAAGGCGAGCTACCACCTGTTCAAGCCTGTGCTTCTCACCGCCCCGGACCCCATCCCTCCCACTGTCTTAGGGTGCTTTCACACCACGTTTTGTACTTACGGTTCCCGAATACGGCTGGGAGAAGGGGGCGGGGCTTAATTGCGGCGCCCGCACTCAGCCGTATTCAGGAACCGTATTTAATGCATGTCTATGAGCCGACCGGAGTGAACCGCAGCCTCCGGTCGACTGCGTTTCCCGACCGCAGGCAAAAACGTGGTCAACCGGGAACCGTAGGTACAAAACGTGGTGTGAAAGCACCCTTACTCTTTTGTGGAACTGCAAATGTTTAATTTAATCAGTAATGGTTCGTTGTGATTGCTCCAATCTGTTTAATTGGATTCTTGTGGTAATTCCACAGCTACTATATGATGTCGACGACCATGGGGCCTCAGTCTTGAAAAGATTACATCGATTCTTTTAAATTGAAATCTAAGATTTTTTTAATTGAAATTTAAGATTTTTAAATTGAAATTTAAGATTACACTCCCAAGTTTTAATGTCCCAGGCCCCGGCGTGTGGTTACAAAGGACCGAATCTAACAAGGATTCACATGTCACATGGCGGCACAATGACAGAGCCTGGAGGTGGCATCAGTATGAGGAAACCATATAGTGGCTGAATGACCGCCTGGAGTTTATGGCAGCATTAGGAGACCATATAGTGGCTGAATGGCACAGCCTGGATGTGGTTTAGCAGGATAAGACCATATAGTGGCTGAATGGCACAGCCTGGATTTGGCTGAAGAATGAGTAAACCATATAGTGGCTGAATGGTACAGCCTGGAGTTGGCTGAAGCATGAGGAGACCATATAGTGGCTGAATGGCACAGCCTGGTGTTGGCGGCAGCATGAGTAGAACATATAGTGGCTGAATGGCACAGCCTGGAGTTTGTGGCAGCATGAGGAAACCATATAGTGTCTGAATGGCACAGCCTGGAGGTGGCTGAAGCATGAGGAGACCATATAGTGGCTTAATGGCACAGCCTGGAGTTGGCAGGAGCATGAGTAGAACATATAGTGGCTGAATGACACAGCCTGCAACTCGCGGCAGCATGAGGAGAACATAGGGCCTCACAATCCCTAAGATTTAAAGATGAATTTTAACATTTTGATTGAAGACTTATGGTAGCTAGATTTATGGTAGCTACCATGAAAAGTTGTAGGTAATGTCCCAGGCCCAGCTGCATCAGTAAATCATATAGTGGCTGAATGGCACAACCTGGAGTTGGCGGCAGCATAAGTTGAACATATAGTGGCTGAATGGCACAGCCTGGAGTTGGCGGCAGCATGAGGAGAACATATAGTGGCTTTGAACTAACCCAAATATATTTGGCATAAAAATCGGAGCATTGATGCACATTATTTCTCTACACGCAGACAACATCATTTAAACATTATCAAATCCGGTTATATCAATGAACAGAGTCCTAGATCTATTGGATAATTTTGGAGTAGTTTCATATTATTCATTAAAAAAAATTAAATCACAACCCTCCCTATGAATCTCCTGACTGCAACTAAATCACTACTGAAATTAACACACTAGACTGGCAGACAGACCAAATTAAATACTCAGGAATTTGGATTACAACAACATTTGGGCTTCTATATGAAATGAACTATATACCATTTATTAAATAACTACAATTAGAACTGGAACAATATAAGATAGTAGAAGTGTCCTGGTTGAGGAGAATCGCAGCATTTAAGATGATGCTGTTACCAAAACTCCTTTATCTATACAGAGTTCTCCCAATCAGGATTCCAACATCCTTTTTTAGGAAGGTTAAAATAATGAGAAATAGGTATGTTTGGCTAAACCATAAACCCAGAATAAAATACGCCTTAGGCTGCTTTCACACTATAAAATTCATCCGTTTTAAAGATCCGTTTGATATTCCGTTATGAAAACCCTGAAAATCGGCCATTAAACGTCCCTTAGAAAATTCCATTATAGTCTATGGGATTTTTACATTATCCGTTTTAATCCGTTATAGTCCGTTATTAATAACGGACGTTATTTTGCGACGGAACATAGTAATGGAAGAAATAGTGCATGCACTATTTCTTCCATTCATTCTCCCATCACAAAATAACATCCGTTATTAATAACAGACTATAACGGATTAAAACGGATAATGTAAAAATCCCATAGACTATAATGGGATTTTCTAACGGACGTATGGAATTTTGTAATGGCGGTTTAATGGCCGATTTTCTGGGTTTTCATAACGGAATATCAAACGGATGAATTTTATAGTGTGAAAGCAGCCTTAATGACCAAGAATAAGAAAGTGGGTGGCCTTGGCTTACCTAATGTTTTTCATTTTTATATAGCGACGATAGTAGCCTGGTGGACACGTTCATATGGCATTCACTGGGTGCAGATTGAGCAGACATATGTTGAAAGTAGGGACACACGCTGCTTATTCTTTTTTTCATTTCGAAGAGGAGGAAAAATTATAGATATGACCCCATTGATGGTCAATGGTATACGCTGCTGGGAGATAATTCACAAACTATACACCTCAATGGTATATAGGAACCATACCCCCTTGCAATTCCTCTCTCATAAAATTGCAAATTTGGATCTACGGGGTGGGTAAAGAAGGGTATAACACAAATTAAACAACCATATATAAAAGATAAGATAATATAATTTCCAAAACTTCAGAGTAAATACGGCTTGCCATCACAGGAAACATTTGGATATCTTAGAATTAGGCACTTTCTGGAAACTAACATAACCTCATGTTATGAATAACTGCTCTAAGTTTCAACATGTAGGGCCATATTTAACATGGAAAGAGATCTTTCACAAATATATATACGGATCAGGAATGGACTTAACCCCTTAAGGATCATGGACGTACGCGTACGTCTAAGCATCCTGGTAGTTAAGGACCAAGCACGTACGCCCGTGGGAATTTCGGTCCCTGCCGCGCGCCGGCCGGATCAGCAGTCACCCCGCGCAAATGCCCAGGGGGATCATTAGACCCCCCCCCATGTCAGCGATCGGCGCAAATCACAAGTGAATTCACACTTGCGATTTGCGCGATTCCTGGTCTTTCCCGGTCAATGGTGACCCGAAATATAAGGGGGATCGCGGTTGTCCAAGACACCCACAATCCCCCTGAAGGGATAGGAGTGAGGTGGCAGGGTTGCCACCCCTGCTATCCCTGCTATCGACGACCAATAGCAGATAGGTGGCGGGGGGGTTAACTTTCGTTTTCCCCTTTCTGCCCACTCACAATAGGCGGGGCAGAACAGGGAAATGACAGAGGACCGGCGCCGACGTCCACTTACCCTGCAGGCGAGGCTGCGGGAGACGATCGGTGTCTGAGATCGGCGGGCGGCGATGTCGTTCAGCTGTCTCCCTGTATATGACAGAAGCCGGTAAGTTGCCCAGCAACATCTGGAGGGCTACAGTCTGAGAGCACTATACAGTGGTCGCTATACTGTCGCCCTCCAGATGTTGCAAAACTACAACTCCCAGCATGCCCAGACAGCTGTTTGGGCATGCTGGGATTTGTAGTTTTGCAACAGCTGGAGGGCTACAGTTTGAGACCACTATACAGTAGTCTCTAAACTATAGCCCTCCAGATCTTGCAAAACTACAACTCCTAGCATGCTCACACAACTGTTTGCTGTCTGGGCATGCAGGGATTTGTAGTTTTGCAACATCTGGAGGGCCGCAGTTTGCAATGGTCTCTATACTGTAGCTCTACAGATGTTGCAAAACTGCAAATTCCAGCATGCTGGGAGTTGTAGTTGCGTACCTCCAGCTGTTGCATAACTAAATCTCCCAGCATGCCCTTCGGTAATCAGTACATGCTGGGAGTTGTAGTTTTGCAACAGCTGGAGGCACACTGGTTGGAAAATACTGAGTTAGGTAACAGAACCTAACTGAAGGTTTTCCAACCAGTGTGGCTCCAGCTGTTGCAAAAGTACAACTCCCCATCTGTCAGTACATGCTGGGAGTTGTAGTTTTGAAACAGCTGGAGGTTTGCCCCCCATGTGAACGTACAGGGTACATTCACACTGGCGGGTTTACAGTAAGTTCCCTGCTTGAAGTTTGGGCTGCCGCAAATTTTTCGCCGCAGCGCAAACTCCTAGCAGGGAACTCACTGTAAACCTCCGCCAGTGCGAATGTACCCTAAAAACACTACACTAACACATAATAAAGGGTAAAACACTACATATACACCCGCTTACACTGTGTAGTATGTAAAATTGTAATGTAATTGTAATGTAAAATTGTAATGTAAAATTTTCTATTTTTTCATCAAATTTTGGAATTTTTCACAAAGAAAGGATGGAAGTATCAACTAAATTTTACCACTAACATAAAGTAGAATATGTCATGAAAAAACTATCTCGGAATCAGAATGAAAGGTAAAAGCATCCCAGAGTTATTAATGCTTAAAGTGAAAGTGGTCAGATGTGCAAAAAATGCTCAGGTCCTACAGTGAAAAATTGCCTGGTCCTTAAGGGGTTAAAGGGGTATTCCAGGAATAAACTTAATTTTTTATATCAACTGGCTCCAGAAAGTTAAACAGATTTGTAAATTAGAGAAAATGTGTGCAGCTCACAAATTAAAAATCCGAGGATATAGTTGGTTATATGTCGAAACCCCAACGGCCGGGAATAAATAATATGTAAAGAGAAATATATAACTGATACATTGTAACAGCAGCACTCAATACAGATCAGTCCAAAGCCTGTATAAGGCTGGGTTCACACTACGTTTTGTCCCATACGGGAGCGCATACGGCAGGGGGGAGCTAAAAGCTTGCGCTCCCGTATGTGACCGTATGCGCTCCCGTATGTCATTCATTTCAATGAGCCGGCCGGAGTGAAACGTTCGGTCCGGTCGGCTCATTTTTGCGCCGTATGCGCTTTTACAACCGGACCTAAAACCGTGGTTGACCACGGTTTTAGGTCCGGTTGTAAAAGCGCATACGGCGCAAAAATGAGCCGACCGGACCGAACGTTTCACTCCAGCCGGCTCATTGAAATGAATGACATACGGGAGCGCATACGGTCACATACGGGAGCGCAAGCTTTTAGCTCCCCCCTGCCGTATGCGCTCCCGTATGGGACAAAACGTAGTGTGAACCAAGCCTTAGTCAAAAAGACTGAAACAAGTAACCACACAGTGGATATATAATCTATCCATATATTTACCGCAAAGATATATTGTATCAGCGGCATCAGAGAAGGACATAATATCTTTTTCCAGACTGGTATTTTTTTATAATTTTTTATTACCGTATATACTCGAGTATAAGCCGACCCGAGTATAAGCCGAGACCCCTAATTTCAACCCAAAATGCCAGGAAAAGTTATTGACTCGAGTATAAGCCTAGGGTGGGAAATACCTCATCCCCCCCTGTCATCATCCAGACCCGTCATTAACATCCTCATCATCATCCCCTTGTCATCATCCCACACATCCCCCCTTCATCATCCCCTTATCATCCCACACATCCCCCCTTCATCATCCCCTTGTCATCATCCCACACATCCCCCCTTCATCATCCCCTTGTCATCATCCCACACATCCCCCCTTCATCATCCCCTTATCATCCCGCACATCCCCCCTTCATCATCCCCTTATCATCCCGCACATCCCCCCTTCATCATCCCCTTATCATCCCGCACATCCCCCCTTCATCATCCCCTTGTCATCATCCCGCACATCCCCCCTTCATCATCCCCTTATCATCCCACACATCCCCCCTTCATCATCCCCTTGTAATCATCCCACACCCCCCCCCCTTCATCATCCCCACCCCCCTTCCTCATCCCCACACCCCCCCTTCATCATCCTCTTCTCATCATTCGCCCTCAGTGGTCTTCAACCTGCGGACCTCCAGAGGTTTCAAAACTACAACTCCCAGCAAGCCCGGGCAGCCATCGGCTGTCCGGGCTTGCTGGGAGTTGTAGTTTTGAAACCTCCGGAGGTCCGCAGGTTGAAGACCACTGCGGCCTTCAACATCATCCAGCCCCCTCTCACCCCCTTTAGTTCTGAGTACTCACCTCCGCTCGGCGCTGGTCCGGTCCTGCAGGGCTGTCCGGAGAGGAGGTGGTCCGGTGAGGAGGTGGTCCGGGCTGCTATCTTCACCGGGGGCGCCTCTTCTCCGCGCTTCCGGCCCGGAATAGAGGCGTTGCCTTGACAACGACGCAGAAGTACGTTGGCAATGAACGCACCTCTGCGTCGTTGTCACGGCAACGTGACTATTCTGAGGCCGGGCCCGCAGCGCGGAGAAGAGGCGCCCCCGGTGAAGATAGCAGCCCGGAACCACTATCCCACCGGACCACCTCCTCTCCGGACAGCCCTGCAGGACCGGACCAGCGCCGAGCGGAGGTGAGTACTCAGAACTAAAGGGGGTGAGAGGGGGCTGGATGATGTTGAAGGCCGCAGTGGTCTTCAACCTGCGGACCTCCGGAGGTTTCAAAACTACAACTCCCAGCAAGCCCGGACAGCCGATGGCTGCCCGGGCTTGCTGGGAGATGTAGTTTTGAAACCTCTGGAAGTCCGCAGGTTGAAGACCACTGCGGGTGGGGGAGTTCACTCGAGTATAAGCCGAGGGGGGTGTTTTCAGCACGAAAAATCGTGCTGAAAAACTCGGCTTATACTCGAGTATATACGGTAATTAATTTTTTTACATATTTTATGGTTGCCAGAACACAAAGTCTTCCTTTTTTAGGTGATTAGTACCACTAGGGCCCAGTGGAATATTCACCTTTATCATATCTGTGCCAGGATTAGAGTAATTTTATATAACTTCATATAATTGTTTTATATATGTCTAATAAAATTTATATAAATTGAAATTTCTCTATATTATTTTGGAATTCATTGTGTACCCTTCGGGGTAAAATCCTAGAAGGATTGGTTATATATTTCTCTTTATAGATTTGTAAATTACTTTTATTAAATCCTTTCAATAATTATCAGCTGCTGAAGGGGAGTTGTTCTTATCTGTCTGGCAACAGTGCTCTCTACTGACATCTCTGTCTGTCTCGGGAACTGCACAGAGTAGAAGAGGTTTGCTATGGGGATTGCTTCTAAACTGGGCGGTTCCCAAGACACGTGTCATCAGAGAGCACTTAGACAGAAAAGAACAACTAAACTTCAGAAGCTCATAAGTACCGAAAGGATTAAGATTTTTAAATAGAAGTAATTTACAAATCTGTTTAACTTTCTGGAGCCAGTTGATATATAAAGCAAAGTTTTTTCCTGGATAACCCCTTTAAGCGTTTGAGCTGGCCCATCACTGATAGCTGTACCACATATAGAAGCTATTGCCAAGACCAATTTACGGTGGTATTCCTCTCCTGAATGGCACAGCCTGGAGTTGGCAGCAGCATGAGTAGAACATATAGTGGCTGAATGGCACAGCCTGGAGTTGTCAGAATATGAGGAGACCATATAGTGGCTGAATGGCACAGCCTGGAGGTGGCAGCATATGAGACGACCATATAGTGGCTGAATGGCACAGCCTGGAGTTGGCAGAAGCATGAGGAGACGATATAGTGGCTGAATGAGACAGCCTGGAGGTGGCAGCAGCAGCATCAGGAGTCCTCAAAGTGACCCAGTGACAGAGTGGTGCGGTGGGTGGCAATACCAGTACCCGGTGACGAAGGTGGGTGTAAAAAGGTCTGATGCGGAGGAATGTTTGTAACTGGGGAGCAGCGCCTTAAATCTGATTGGCACTATCCATATTTGGGAAGTGTTGGTGTGGCACCATAGTCAATCTACTCTGATGCATCAGGCATTGGTGGGTGGAAATCCCGGCTGATCCATGCCTGATTCATCTTCACAAAGGTCAGTCTCTCCACAATTTTTGTGGTCAGACGAGTTCTCCTTGGGGTGACTATGGCCCCCACCGCACTAAACACCCACTCTGATGGCACACTACTGGCCGGGCAGGACAGCTTTTCCAGGGCAAACTCTGCTAGTTGCAGCCAAAAATCAAGTTTGGCTGCCCAGAAGTCCAGCAGATCTTCAAGGTGTGTTGGCATGGTCATGTCAAGGAATGCCACCACCTGCTGGTTCAGGTCCTGCTCCATGTCTACCTGCTGCTGATGAGTTGCTTCCCTATGCAGGTGAAGAAAGGTACTCATCAGCAACTGTACACTCTGGCTGCTGCTAATGGAGCTGGTACTGCTCTTGCCACCCCACCCCTCCCCAGCAGCCATGGCAGTGGAAGGTGAGCGCAGAGGGCCCCCCGAGTCAGAACTACGAGAGGATGGACGATAGTGCCAATAGGCATTGGCCAACTAACTACATAGGATGTCTCTCTAGTAGGTCACTTTGTCCTCCCTCTCAGTGGGTGTAAAAAAGGCCCCCATTTTGTGGCGGTAACAAGGGTCCAATAAGGAGGAGAGCCAGAAGTCATCCCGCTGCCGAATGGTGACAATTCGGCGGTCACTACACAAGCAAGTCAGCATGCATTGTGCCATTTGTGCAAGTGACTTGGAGGGACTCCCTGACTCCATCTCCACTGCATACTGCCACGGTGTGCATGGGTCCTCTATCTCGCCTTCCTCATAACCCTCTAGCTCCTCTGGCAGCTCCTGCTCCTCCTCTCCTGTCAGATGACTAGAAAAACCTAAACTGTGCTCTCCTCCTCCTCCAGTTCAGCCCCCACAGGGCTCATGTGGGCGTGAGATGTTGGTGCCATGTCTCCATTGCCCTGACCAGCCATCTTTTCCAACATGTGTTGTAGGAAATGAAGCAGTGGAATGACGTCGTTTATCATACAATCCTGGTGACTGACTAATAATGTGGCTTTTTCAAAGGGCCTGAGCAAACGGCAGGTGTAACGTTTGAGCTGCCATTGGTTGACATTGAAGTTACACAGAGGAGTCCCACTATCTGCTTGGATATTCAAGAAATCGGTAATGGCTTTTCTCTGTTCGTATAGTCAGTCCAACATATGGAGGGTGGAATTCCAATGTGTGGCAACGTAGCAAATAAGACAATGTTGGGGGATACCATTCTGACACTGCAGCTCAAAGAGGGTGTTCTTTGTGGTGTACGAGTGGCTAAAGTGCATGGAAAGTTGTTAGGATGTCTTGTTAGGATGTCTTGCAGGTGGGGGGAACACTTCAGGAACCGCTTGACAACCACATTGAACACGTGTGCCATACAGGGAGCATGGCTCAGCCTGCCTTGTCGCAGCACAGACAAGATGTTCTTCCCGTTTTCCGTCACCATGGTTCCCATTTCCAGTTTTCTTGGAGTAAGCCATGCTCCGATTTCTTTATGAATTACTTTTAGCAGTTCCTCCCGTGTCACTCCGTTTGCCAAGGCAAACCATGTGAAGCCGCTGTGTCCTGCACCCATGGTATGCTGTAGGGGCACTGAGACTTGTCAGTGCAGTGGAGGCTGAGGACACAGTGGAGAATAAGGAGGCAGATTTGCACACTGTCACAGGACCAACGGCCTAAGAGCGTGGAGGAGGAAGCGGCGTGACCTGTCCAAGTTGGTATTGTGGCTGTGCAGGTACCACATTCACCCAGTGAGCCATAAAGGACAAGCATTTCCCTGACCATAGTTACAGCTCCAGACATCGGCGCTGCCATGCACTTTGGTATACACTGACAGGCTCAAGGACTGGCCCACCTCTTCTTCCACAAAATTGTGCAGCAATGAAAAATAGCAAACATGGTTCTTTGCAGGCGCATGGACAGCAGTGGATAAAAGTTCATGGAGTCTTCAATACATATAGATGTTTATTTTAAGCACATAGAAGCAACGCGTTTCCTGCCCGTAGCGGGCACTTCATCAGGCAAGTGTGTGCATGTGCAGGGCTGGTAATGACTTCTTCGTAAAGAAATGACGGCTTGGGACTCTCCACCTCGGCTCGGCACAAGCCATCAGTTCTCTGAAAGGTGCAGAGTCCATCACTTGAAAAGGGAGGGACTGCAGCACCAGCAACTTGGACAGGAGCACAGTCAGCTTCTGCACCATTGGATGAGTAGGCGCATACTGTTGTCTCTGCACTGGTGGAGCCTTGGCTGGCTGAAAGAGGGAGCGGCGTGCCACTGGGTGACGCAGCAGGTTGGACCACTACATCGGAGCTAGGTTCTCCCAGGCCCTTTATGGTGGTGCAGCATATGTTGATGCAGGGCCTTGGTGCCAACATTGGGACCTGGCCAGGCTTCACCTTCTGCCGACACATGTTGCATGTTGCGGATGCTTGATGAAATACTGCCACACCGCCGAGTAGCTGCTTTTACCACCAACAGTCCGCACTAATTGACTGCTACTGCTGCCGTCTCTAGGAACCCCTGTTCCACTACCACCCGAGAAGGTAGGCTGCTGCGAAGCAGCTCCAGAATTTCCACTTCTGCCACCATGTTGACTGTCAACCATGCTACCACTTTGCTGGCTCAGCTGCTGCCTCACGGGCAACCTGCAACCCTCTTCTCCTGATGAATGTGAAGCCCCTTCTGCACCCGGCTCCCAATTGCAATCGGCTTCATCATCATCAAGTGTCTGCACTTCACTGATGTCCTCCTCAGGTTCCTCAACAGTGTCTGCTTCAGGAGCCTGAATGCTGGCAAAACCACCTCCCACGTCACTCTCCTCATCACTACTTCACTACTGTCTCCTCCACTTCTTGGCTGAACAGTAGCTGCTGACTGTCCTCTATTAGATCATCCTAACTGAATAGTGTAGCTGAACCCACAGCATAGGACTGAGGCAATGGGAGGACAGGGACTGCCCCGGCCCATGCCAACTGAGGGTTGTGTCTGAGGAACCCACCGACTGTTGACTGTGGTTTTCAGATGTCACTTCTGATTAAGTGGATGACCGTGTTAACCAATCGATGACGGCAGATGGATTGCTGGTCAAGACACGACTGCTAGCTGATACAGGGAGCTTAGGCCTCTCGCTGTGACTCCTGCTGCCACTCGCCCCTGTCTAGAACAGCAGCAGGTGTGTACTTTTAGCTGTCCTTTCACAGTATCTAGGCCCTTGACAGATTAACAGGAACAAAATAGTACACTACTTAGATGTAGGTATGTGGTATGCACTTATGAGGGCAGATAAATGCGCTACAGTATGCTTAAAAATAAGTATTATTACACAACACCAGCAGTACACAACAGTGATGCAGCACACAGTACTAAACCCAAAATTGCACTCTCTCTCAGACTACTAAGAATGGACTGCTGGGTATTTATTATACCGTCTACAGACTAGGATAACCAGCAGACCATTTGTTGTGGAACAAAGAGGGCAGAAAAATGTGCTACAGTACGCTTAAAAAAATGTATTGGAGTAAAACACCAGCCAGTGATTACTTTTGCCTGGACTTTCACAGTATCTAGGCCCTTGACAGATTAACAGGAACAAAATAGTACACTACTTAGATGTTGGTATGTGGTATGCACTTATGAGGGCAAAAAAATGTGCTACAGTATGCTTAAAAAAAGTTTTTAAGTAAAACACCAGCTGGTGATTACTTTTCCCTGGCCTTTCACAGTATCTAGGCCCTTGAAATTTTAACAGGTACAAAATAGTACACTACGTAGATGTAAGTATGTGGTATGCACTTATGAGGGCAGAAACGTACGCTTAAAGAAAAAAAACATGTTTTTGCACAACACCAGCAGTACACAACAGTGCTGGAGCACACAAAAGCTGTGTACTAAACCAAAAATTGCACTATGTCAAAGACTATTAGGACTGGACTGCTGAGTATTATACCGTCTACAGACTTGTATAACCAGCAGATAATTTGTTGTGGAACAAAGACACAGAATTGCACTGAAAAATTATTCCTGCCTCCTCTGCTAAGGTTTATGAAGTTGAGACAGCTTGTTGAAATCTATGAGGCAACACACAGCTATCTGCCCCTCTCTCTAATACAATGCTGTAGAAAGTGACTGGGAGGTTAATGGCTGCAGTAAAAAAAATCCTTTTCAGTGAAAAAAAACACTGCTCTCCGTCCATCAGAATGCTGACGTGACTAGGAGGTGAAATGTTGCTGGAAAATGCTTTTCTCTGTAACACACACACAGGCTGCCCATCCTATCTCTCTGTAGTAATGAATGAAGTGACTAGCCAGAATATGGCTGCCGATTATATAGGACTGTGACATGACAGGGGTGAATGGCTGCATCCTGCATGTGATTCAGGGTCATCCCGCCTACCCACCTTCCCAGAGTTCCTTGCCCCATGTCCTCACATGTGGATCTTCCATTTTAAATGCCCTGGAACCTGGACCGCACTAGATGGAGTTTAATGAAGCGATTCACGCGATAGAATCGCAGTGATATTCACATTCATTGCGAATCAAATATTTTCATGAAATTCGTAATGAATTTGGATTTGTCAGCTTCAATTCGCTCATCTCTTTTGGGAGAAAACTATTGTATTCACTTCACTATGCCTTTATAAAGCAAAAAATGAAAGTCACTGCAGCAGTAATGGGTTAAAAGTGATGTGGGTGATGCCTGAAGCACTTGGTATCTGCAGTGCTACTTCTGACCCTGATCTACGGCTTGCTTAAAGGGGTACTCCACTGGAAAACATTTGTTTTTAAATCAACTGGTGCCAGAAAGTTAAACAGATTTGTAAATTACTTCTATTTAAAAATCTTAATCCTTCCAGTACTTACCAGCTGCTGTATTCTCCACAGGAAGTTCTTTTCTTTTTGGATTTCCTTTCAGTCTGACCACAGTGCTCTCTGCTGACACCTCTGTCCATGTCAGGAACTGTCCATAGTAGGAGCAAATCCCCATAGAAAACCTATCCTGCTCTGGACAGTTCCTAAAATGGACAGAGGTGTCAGCAGAGAGCACTGTGGTCAGACAAAGAGGAAATTCAAAAAGAAAAGAACTTCCTGTGGAGCTTACAGCAGCTAAGTACTGTAAGGATTACGATTTTTAAATAGAAGTGATTTACAAATCTATTCAACTTTCTGGCACCAGTTGATTTAAAATGAAATGTTTTCCAATGGAGTACCCCTTTAAGACTTTCCTCCTGTCTCATCCTATTGTATACTGGCTACTTTTCTGGTGAATGCCATTGGCTCTGTCCCTGACCATACCTCATCTAGATACTTGATGACTATTCTGGGGGCCGGGAATTCCTTAGACTCCACACTCCAGTCTAGCCTATGTCAAACAGATTGCAGAGTGTCCATATTCCTGTACACGATCATAACAGGGATGAGACAGTAATCCAATATGAATGGGGCGCCCCCAACTCTGTACATTGATCGTGTTTACTGAATAAAATCTTTCTCCAACCTTCTCAATGATCCTTTTTTTTTCAATATCTAAAATATGTGTCATTCCATACATTAAGGAGTTTGAATAGTCCCAACCTGTTTTGCACTCATGAATTTGCTTGAGACATTTCTCAACTCTCTTTTACCTCTCTTGTTGGCAGCTCATACAGGGGCATAACATTTTTTATTACAGCAACAAAACATTATTGTAATATAATTGTGTTAGTAAATCTTCCCTTTAACTGCAGAGATAATAATATATCGTCTAAGTGTCTAAATACAACACAGTACCCAAACACGGCCATCTACAGAAACCAAATATTAGTGCCATACATAAATTAATGTGATAACAGGGCTATATCATGTTTGAGTACTATCACTATTTAATTAATATTAAGATTTGTGGAGGTCACAAGCCTTTTGATGTTAGAGCCTAAGTGGTGCCACCATTAAGAGGGGCAACCGAAGTGCTCTGTGCCCCTCTAACATGGTGAAGTTCATTCGGAATTGTAGTCGAGCTTCTTGCAGGGTAGATGTGATATACTGAAGGTGAATGTATCTTTAACCCTTTAAGGACCAGGCCCATTTTGGCCTTAAGGACCAGACCAATTTTATTTTTGCATTTTCGTTTTTTCCTCCTCGCCTTCTAAAAATCCTAACTCTCTTATATTTCCATCCACAGACCCATATGAGGGCTTGTTTTTTGCGTCACCAATTGTACTTTGTAATTACATCACTTATTTTACCATAAAATATACGGCGCAACCAAACAAATATTATTTATGTGGGAAAATTGAAAAGAAAACCGCAATTTAGCAAATTTTGGAAGGTTTTGTTTTCACGCTGTACACTTTCCGGTAAAAATTACATGTTTTCTTTAATCTGCGGGTCAATACGAATAAAATGATACCCATGTTATATGCTTTTCTATAATTGTACCGCTTAAAAAAAATCTCAAACCATTTTAACAAAATTAGTATGTTTAAAATTGCCCTATTTTGACTACCTATAACTTCCTCCTTTTTCCGTATATGGGGCGATATGAGGGCACATTTTTTGCGCCATGATCTGTAGTTTTTATCAGTATCACTTTTGCTTAGGTTTTACTTTTTATAAATTTTTTATAAATTTTTTTGGAATAAAATGTGACAAAAAAGCAGCAATTGTGGACTTTTTTTTATTTTTTTACGTTTACGCCGTTCACCGTATGGGATAATTAACAATATATTTTAATAGTTCAGACTTTTATGCACGTGGCGATACCAAATATGTGTATTAATTTTTTTTTTTACGCTTTTTTGGGGTTAAACGGATGTTTTACTTTTTTATTGGGGGAGGGGATTTTTGAAATTTTTTTACTTTTTTATTTTACATTTTTTTACTTTTTTTTACACTTTTTATGTCCCCATAGGGGACTATTCATTGCAATCAGTTGAGATTGCTAATACTGTGCAGTGCTATGTATTGGACACAGCACTGCTCAGTATTATCGGTGATCTTCTGCTCTGGTCTGCTTGATCTCAGACCAGAGCAGAAGACCCCGGGAGACGGCCAGAGCAAGGTGAGGGGACCTCCGGCCACCATGCTGGATGATCGAATCCCCGCGGCAGCGCCGCAGGTGATCTGATCATCCGTTCTAAGTACCGCAATGCTGCAGATGCTGTGATCTGTATTGATCACGGCATCGGAGGGGTTAATGGCAGACATCCGCTCGATCGCGGATGTCCACCATTTCCGGCAGGTCCCTGGCTGCTGATCGCAGCCGGGACCTGCCGGGCATGACGCGAGCACCGCTCCGGTGCTCGCGATCATGTCGGCGCGTAAATGTACGTCATGGTGCGTTAAGTACCACGTCACCATGACGTACATTTACATTCATTGTCGTTAAGGGGTTAAGGGAATTCCTTAACTATGTAACATGTAAATGTTTAGTGTATCAATTGATGTTGATATCAACTATACTCCAGTGGAACACATTTTTTTATTTAATGAACTGGTGCCAGAAAGTTAAACAGATTTGTAAATTACTTCTATTACAAAATCTTTACCCTTCCACTACTTAGTAGCAGCTGTATGCTTTCTTTTTGAATTTATTTTTTGTCCTGTCCACAGTGCTCTCTGCTGACACCTCTGTCCATGTCAGGAACTGTCCAGAGCAGCATAGGTTTGCAATGGGGATTTTCTCCTGCTCTGGACAGTTCCTGATATGGGCATCAGGTATCAGCAGAGAACACTGGACAAGACAAAAAAGAAATTCAAAAAGAAAAGACTTTCCTCTGTAGCATACAGCTGCTAATAAGTACTGGAAGGGTAAAGATTTTTTAACAGAAGTAATTTACAAATCTGTTTAACTTTCTGGCACCAGTTCATTTAAAAAAAATGTTTTCCACTGGTGTACCCCTTTAAACGGGTACTCCGCTGTAAACATCTTATTGGGGATATGATGCTAGATTGCGGGGGTCCCGCCACTGGGGACCCCCGCGATCCCCGATGTGGCACCCTTGTCATTCGGTGCACGGTGTGAACTCCACTCCATGACCAATGACTGGCGATGACGGCCGCCATGCCTCCTCCATTCACATCTATGGGAGGAGGCGTGACGGCTATGTACAAGCCATCACACCCCCTCCCATAGACATGAATGTAGGGGGCGTAGCGGGACCTGCAAACTTCCGTGTTCCGAATGTCGCTGCTGCCGGCCCAGAGATCGCGGGGTTCCCCAGCAAAGGGACCCCCACAATCTAACATCTTATCCCCTATCCTTTGGATAGGGGATAAGATGCTTACAGCGGAGTACCCCTTTAAAGCTTCTCTGTAAAGGCCTTAATGGAAAACTAGTATGAGGTTGTGGCTATATTAGGCAAATAGGGTAAAACTGCATTAATATTTATAGTGTTTATTATATGATTCTAGTTTTATATTATGATCTATACTATTGACTTATGTGATAAATGAGTTCCATGGGTATGTGTTTTGTTAAAGTTTTCTCTCGATTGATAAGTATTGGAATCTGTGCTTCCATATTACTAGAGCTTTATTTTGCTTATAAAAAAATATGTTTTTGTAGAGTACAGAGAAGGACAGCGCAAGCAAATACAGAACAAAATGGATCCAAGTACTAAGAAGGCCAAATTTTTGCTGTATAATGAAGGGATAGTCAATAATATGTGTCCAATTGTAACAGGACAGCCTGACACCCTAGAAAGTTGTGCCTTCAATGCTACTCTTCCCCTTGTAATGATAGTACATGGATGGTCGGTATGTATTTCATTCTGCTTTTATATTCTTTTTTTATTGTTATTTAAAACTGTATAAACTTAATGGGGTAGTCTCATCATAACAACTTTTCATTTCAAAACCAGCCTGGATCCAAAAATATGAAAAAGGTGAAAATCTGTACATTATAGTATTTCTTTGTGTCGGCTTCACTCTGGGTTTTGGCTAATAACACTCATCAAAATAATGTCAACCAAGCCTAAGTGCATAGATGATAAATATTTAGCTCCCTGGCCCATACTCCTACCAGTACAACCTTAATAAGGTGACGTTTGTATGAATCTTGATAAATATAATTGGCTGAAATATCCCTTTAACCCCTTTCCACATTTGGACATATTATGAACTCATATGAACCTAATTTATGGAATGATGGTGGAGCTCAGACTGTGATGTGGGTCTAAGGAACCACCGAGTGCACAACTGAACAGTCCTGTACCTATGGGACCTTAACGTCTAGCTTATGGTTAGAAACGATTGGCTCTTAGGTTTTTCAAACCTCATAAAACGAGGGAGATGGAAATATGTGATATAAAATCTTTTATGTCTGTCACCTAGTATGATATTTGAAATGCCTGAGATGTTCTGACTTCAAAAATGTAATATTATGTCCAGTATATGTGTACCCTTCATCTTCTAGGGGGCTGGATGTACATTTCACTGCAATGGCCCATATTACATGTAGCTCTGATTCCAGCTGTTTATCCCTTTAGATGCCAGGTTCAATAGCAATGACAGAGAGCCAAGTTTCCATTGCATTGGGAAAGCCTAACAAACATCAGGCTTAGCATGAATATATAATAAAGGAATGGCCTAATATTTCTTGCGCATGAGACTAGGGGCGTGAGACTAATGGCTACAATAAATAGTGTACATGTGCTCGAGACATGGGAGAAGGTGTATGTTGCCCTTGGGTGTTGTGCAGGTTTTAATCTGGATTTGAAAATAAAGAAGTTCTAGTTTTATCTCCATGTGCTGGATGAAGTATTTATCTTTCTACAAGCTGCTATATACCTTGAATAGAGAGGACCTGGGAACAGAAGAGTTTTATGAATTGGGTGAGTAGAAACTCTTTGTAAATGGCCTAGTATATTGCCTGCCAGTTTCTTACCAACAGGTTATAAGGCTATGTCCAAACTGTGGAATTTGGAAGTTAAATATACAAACAAAATGTTGTATATACCCCAAAATAGTGTCAATTAAAGTGTCACTGTCATAAAAGTTTATACTTAATTTCTGCGAGTTAAAACTGCAACTAAACAGGTACCCAATCACAAATTCTAAACAGCCGTTGTTATGCTGCACAGTAGCTCTCTGCACTGTCCCTCCTTGCTCTCAATCTCTATATAGCTATTTCAGATGCTGTACCTAATGCCAGAGATAGAGAGAACCGGGTACGGCATCCAGAAAAGCTATTTACAGATACACAGCACCGGGAACAGTTGAGCAATCAGTGTTGGTTACGCTCTACCATCCTCTGCTACTGTCAGTACTCACTCAGCTAAGTACTGGCAGGAGCAGGATGTTCCCAGTACTGTGTATATGTAAACAGCTTTACCGAATGCCATACCTGGTGCTCTCTATCTCTGGCATTGTGTACAAAATCTGGTATCTCTATATTAAAGATAGAAAGCATCAGGAGTTGTGAGGGACGGCGCTATGCTTCATCCATATGCAGCTATTGTGTATGGGTGCAGCATAGCAACAACCCTTCATATAGAGTCGTCAACAGAAAACTTTAACAATCATTATTCTCTTATTGTGACTATGCAATATATATATATATATATATATATATATATATATTAACATTTAGAAGCATTGCATGTTAATGCATGTCATCGTTTCTAACATCTTTGCTGTGTTTGTTTCTAGCTTGATGGAACTCTGGAAGCTTGGATACCAAAGATGGCTTCTGCATTTAAATCCAGTAATAAGCAGATTAATGTCATCATCGTGGACTGGCTGTCTTCTGCCCATGTACATTATGCAGTTGCAGTACAGAATGCCCGATTTATTGGTCTAGAGATGGCAGAATTTCTGGAATGGCTTGAAGTAAGATTACAACTGGGTGGTCAAAAGTGTTTAAATGATAGTGTAAACACCACATAAAGGTTGGTAATGTACATTAGAACAATGTTGTCTACACCCAATTTCAGTGGGTTCCGATGAATTAAAGTGGGAGTGTTCGAACATGTAATGTGTATGGGGTTCAGGTCAGGTATGTTGGATTTCATTGTGCGCAATTGTTTTGTTCTCAGAAAATAAGCCACTACCAGATATGTCTGCTTTATCCCCTTCCCCCTAGAGAAAAAATGATGGCAATCTCTGTAAACATTATGTAATTGATATTCTTTTTTTATTTGGGTTATACTAATACCAAGGAAACAGTCATTGATCCAAACTTAATAAGATACAGCAGTAAGTAAACATTACTTTTAAAGATGTCTGTTCTTGGAACGAAAGGAATCCAGCATAAGTAATAGTTATTGAAGTCATGGCTTTTATGAAAATAATTCTGGATATTGCAGGATGGCTTTTTTCCATTAGCCAGTGACTATGTTGTTTTCTACATGAACCAGTGTGCATTATGAATAACATTGATGGTAAAATGATGCACAAGATAAGATGTAGCTAAGGAAATATAAAAAAAGAAATGACTATAATTATTGCTGAAGATGAATCTACCTCCCTAGTTATCACCCACTGTGCTAGTATCCTGTCATTCATGTCATTCACAATAATAAGTTGTCACCTAAGAGCTCAGGCTTTGGGAAGCATTTAGCAGAATGATGAATACCAATAAATACCCAACAAATAGTATAGGAAACTCAACTTGTTATATACACTGCGGTATTAACACATAAATATATAAAGATCATTTATTATTTTAGAGCAGTGGAGAGCAAGTGTACATGGGTAATATGCTAAGGATTCATTCAGGGGAAGTAGCCAAGTGTATCACATGCTGAAACTTTTATTTGTCCTTTGATATTCAATTCTGTCACAAAGAACTAATAATTTGTGTTAGTATCCACCAGTACTTAACCTCCTGTTTTTCCCCATTAAAGAGAACCTGTCATGTTAAAAATGTATTTTATACTGCAGGCATCATGTTATGGAGCAGGAGGCACTGAGCAGATTGATATATAGTTTTGTTGGAAAAGTTCCAGGATAACTCGCCATTTTATAATGTAAACCTCAGCTCATTCTGGGCTAAGTAGTCATATGGGCGGTGCTACTCAGTGATTGACAGCTGTCTGTGTCAACCACTGAGTAGGACCGCCTACATGATTACTTTGGCCAAGAATGGGCAGAAATTATAGGAATAAATGACAAGTTATTCTGGAACTTTTCCAACAAAACTATATGGATTTTTTTGGACTGTATTTTCAATGTGACAGATTTCCTTTATAGTGTTAGACTCTCCCACAAGAGGATCCATGAGCGGGTTTTAACTTTTGACATTTTTGCAGGCGGTTTTTATTCTTTTTTGGAGTTTAGCGATCCAAAAAAGTGATGGAGATACCTTTTTTTTAAATAAAATTTTGTAGGGTACCATTAAAAAAAATTATAAAAAAGATACAGTAGTGATGGAAAAAATTGTATTTAACAAAATTAATCTTTTTTAACACAACATTTTTATACATTTTTAAACAGGGATCAATTTATGTGTGCGGGCAGGGCACTAAAAATGTAGCCGACAATAATAAAAATGTAGTGTGTGTGTTTAACTTTTTTTTTTTGCATTTTTTTAGGTAGTACTTCTACTCACATCATGGAACACACTGTTCCATGATAGGAGTAGTAGTTACCTGCACTAATTGACAGATCGTCCTGGGTCCGTTGCGATCCTTCTGTATAAGGTATAGATGTGGGCAGCCGCTCTTCTATGGTCCCCTGCACTGCCGTATATATGCACCTATTCATATTTCCTGCAGAGAGCTGTGATTGGCCACATGGTTCCAGCCAATCACAACTCTCTGTGGTAAATTTGAATAGGTGTATATATACGTCAGTGCAGGGGACCATAGAAGAGCGGCCGCCCACATCTATACATTATACAGGAAGATATAATTGGTGCATAAAAACATACATATGTGACTGAGAAATTGGGGGCCCCTGTGTTTTTAAAGGGAACCTTACAGACAGAACATGCTTCTGTTGCTGAGGGCAGCACAATATAGACAGGCATGCCATTTCCAGCGGTCTGCCACTTCTGCAAGTATGTACAGTAGTTTAGTCAAACTTACATACAGCATTGTGAGAGAGGAGTCCAGCATATTTAGGCACCGCTCCCCTGCCCATCTGCTGATGACTGACAGGCTTCACTCTATGTACAGTGAATGGGAGAATCTGGATGAATACGTCAGATTCATCACTTGCCGCACTGGGCTCATACTGCAGACTTCAACATGTATTATGTATCTGCATATGAAAGACTGCTGGAAACAGCATGTCCGCCACCGTACCATGCTACCATGCGGACATGCTGATTCCAGCAGTCTTTCATATACAAATACATAGTACATGTTGAAGTCTGCAGTATGCGCCCAGTGCGGCAAGTGATGAATCTGACTTATTAATCCAGATTCTCCCATTCACTGTACATAGAGTGAAGCCTGTCAGTCATTAGCAGATGGGCAGGGGAGCGGTGCCTAAATATGCTGGACTCCTCTCTCACAGTGCGGTATGTAAGTTTGACTAAACTACTGTACATACTTGCAGAAGCGACATACCACTTGAAATGGCATGCCTGTCTATATTGTGCTGCCCTCAGGAACAGCAGCATGTTCTGTCTGTAAGGTTCCCTTTAAAAACACAGCGGCCCCCATTTTGTCATCATACAGGAAGATCACAGCGGGTGTACGAAGTGACACTCGCTGCGATCTGTCTAATAATGCAGGTACTACAGCTCCCAGAATGGAGTAGAGTATGCTTCATGTTGGGAGTAGTAGTACCTGCAGTTAAGGACAGATCACAGCGGATGTCACTATTGACACCCGAAGTGATCATCCTATCTATTGCAGAGATGCAGAGCGGCTTTCTCCTGCACTCACATCTCTGCACTATACTCCGGCCAGTGATGTGAATAGAACATTACTCATTCATAATTCCCGCTGAGAGCAGTGATTGGCTGCAACCATCCGGCCAATCCCCACTCTGGGTGGAATATATGAATGAGTGATGTGAATTTCTATTCACATCACTGGCAGGAGTATAATGCAGAGATGTGAGCGCTGTATAGAGCCGCTCCGCATCTCTGCTATATTATGGACGATCGCATTGGGTGTTAGAAGTAACACCCGGGGTGATATGTCTATTAGTACAGGTAATACTACTCCCATCATGGAAAAAAGTGAAACACACACACTTTATTAAAAATTAATTCAAATTTCCTTATAAAAAAAAATGTTTTTGTTAAAATAAATAAAATTTCCATTCCTACTGTATTCTTTTTTTTTTTTTTTTTGGTACCCAACAAATTTTGTAAAAAAAACGCCAAAGGGGCCAAAGAAGGCAAATTCCACAGAAAGGTAAAAAAACACCAGAAAAAACACCAAAACAAAGGGAAAAACAGTGGCAGTTTTTCTGGGATTTTTAAGCCTAAAAAAATGCAATGCAAAAACCTTAGTGGAATCCTAGCCTTTATGGTATAAACCAAATGTTATTTGTGATAGCACAATCTCAATAATTCTCACTTTGTTTCTGACTGTAAGCTTCATAGAGGAGTAAATTACTGCACAATAAAAATAGAATGCAAAACCCAGATTAGTCATAAACAAAAATGATTTTATTGCCATATCACAATATATAGTCTATGGCTAAGAGCGGAGAGTGACTGAGATAACAAGTGGCAGACGTGTATTTCCGTCTATTTGGTGTCCAGCTCAGAACTGTATTTCTTTCCTTCTGGATAGTAATGCACCTGCCAGATTTACTCCTTTCCTCTTATTTTATGGCATTGTTAAAGCAGTAGTTCAGCGGCCATATAATCAGCCTCAAGATGTTCAGCTAAGTTAACTATTCTGCGGTGTACTGGTGCCAGCACAAACATTTGCATTGTAAAATATAACAGCTATATTTATTTACCTTAGCTTCTGCTTTCTCATTTGCATTGGTGACTTGTCATTCCCAGTAGCTGGGAAGCAGTTTGCTCACAAAAAGAATCATAAAGAAAGGAAATGATTTTTTTCAAGCCATGCCGGTCTATATAGAAAGATGATGGAACGTTTTACCTTTCCTGTATAAGAGTAGTATTACTGTACGACAACACAGCTAGAACAGAAATACCTGAGAAGAGGAAAAAAGTTATTGTGCCCTAAAAAAGGGAAGGACCCCTTTAATGAACCTGAACTGTATATGTATAAGAGAACTGCTACAATAGGAATTTTTAGATGTAGATGTGGAATTATAAAGAGTTCATTAGCCTCCTTTTTTTGTATGGTTGTTTTGTTTGTAGGATTTAAAGGGGTACTCCGCCTCTAGACATCTTATCCTTCCCTATCTAAAGGATAGGGGATAAGGTGTCTGATCATGGGGCCCCCGCCGCTGGGAACCCCGGGATCTCTGTGCAGCACCCAGCATTCTTTTAGAACGCTAGGTGCGGGCAGCTGGGGTTGTGACATCACAGTCACGCACCCTGTGACGTCACACCACACCCACTCAATGCAAGTTCAAGGGAGAGGGCGTGGCGGCCACCACACCCCCTCCCATAGGCTTGCATTGAGGGGGTGTGGTGTGGCATCACAATGGGCGTGGCTGTGGCATCACGCTGGGGCAGCGGAGTACCCCTATAAGTGTTTCTGTATAGTAGATACTTAAATTGTTGCAGAACCTTTGTTTCAAGTCGAAATGGAATCTTCATGTCAGTTGCAGATTGCATTGCATTAACCTGTCACCTGTACTAGTCATTTAAAAAAAAATGTCCCAGACATGTGTGAAAAGTTTTGATCAATCGGAGTCTCAGTACTGAGACCCCCACCAATCAAGAGAACTAGCAGGGAGAATCACACTAGCAAACTTTGCTTCTCAGCTCTCTGCAATCTCTGTCAGGCTTCTTTGGACAGCCCTATAGACTTATAATGGGGCCACAGGATGGAGATCTAGATCAGCAGGGAATTGAAGCGCGATACTGCGTGCATCTCCCCAGTCATTCTCCTGATTGGTGGAGGTCTCAGCAATGAAACCTCGAAGGATGAAAACTTTTGACATGTTTCTGTGACATGGCAAAAGTTTTTTTTTTTTTTTTTACATGACAGGTACACTTTAAAGGGAATCAAATTATTGAGTCATGGGGACAATAGACTGCTAACAACCTCTGGTTACAATGTGACTAATAATACAACTTACTGATACATGGAATGGGATTCTCCACTTTGGACAACACCCATTTGTTAGATAGATCCCTTGACAATAGGCTGATCATATAGTGTTCCTCTGCCAGAACCTCCAGTGATCAGCTGTAATGAAGGAAAGAAAACCTGGCAGCATTTGTTAAATGTACCTGCAGCGCCACCACAGGGAAAATTAAGTATTACACAATCCCTACTTCAATCAATGTGTTCTATGTGTTAGACAGGACAGGTCCGTTAGAGTGAGAGACAGGCTTTGTAATTGCTGTACTCTAGGCAAGAGTTTCCACACAGGGACAACCCCCCCCCCCCCCCCCCCCCCCCATTTAACGTAAAATGGCATGATAAGGTATATGATAATGGGTATTCTATACTGGAACACCACTTTAAGGGTAAAACTATACGTTAATCTGTCAGACAGTAGCAGCACTTTGCTACTTCAGCCGAATCCTGAAAATTGTGTTCACCAACATTGTATATCTGGAAAAACTGCACTAAACCCTGTTTTACAGTACAACTGGGACAGCCATTTCTTTTCTTCAGATATCATTTTAATTGTACTGTGTTCTCAATAGCAAACATTGTCCTGTGCTCATCTAGCAGTTGTCTTGATCTCTAATTCATGATGTTTTCCAGTCATCCATCCAATTTCCTAGAAGTAATGTTCATTTGATTGGGTACAGCCTTGGAGCTCATGTATCAGGATTTGCTGGCAGTTATATTAGTGGATCAGACAAGATCGGAAGAATTACAGGTAATGTGTAATTATTTACTACAATCCTGCAAAACAACTCATTGCAATAACGTATTGACAAATTCCATACACAATCCCATATAGCACTGTGTAATAAATAGGGTGTTTCCAGGAGTCACATCCAGTCCCCATTATTACTTATAGGCACCGCTAGAGTGCAATCGTTCTACCTAATGTAAAAAAAAAGAAAAGTACATTTCGTTTATATTAAAGCACAGAACTCCAACTGTTATCTACACGGCTCAAAAAAATAAAGGGAACACTATGATAACATCCTACATATGAATGAACTAATTGTATGAAATACTTTTGTCTTTACATAGTTGAATGTGCTGACAACAAAATCACACAAAAATTATCAATGGAAATCAAATTTATCAACCCATGGAGGTCTGGATATGGAGTCACACTCAAAATTAAAGTGGAAAACCACACTACAGTCTGATCCAACTTTGATGTAATGTCCTTAAAACAAGTCAAAATGAGGCTCAGTAGTGTGTGTGGCCTCCACGTACCCATATGACCTCCCTACAACACTTGGGCATGTTCCTGATGAGGTGGCGGATGGTCTCCTGAGGGATATCCTCCCAGACCTGGACTAAAGCATCTGCCAACTTCTGGACAGTTTATGGTGCAACGTGGCATTGGTGGATGTAGCGAGACATGATGTCCCAAATGTGCTCAATCGGATTCAGGTCTGGGGAACAGGCGGGACAGTTCATAGCATCAATACCTCCCTCTTGCAGGAACTGCTGACACACTCCAGCCACATGAGGTCTATCATTGTCTTGCGTTAGGAGGAACCCAGGGCCAACCGCACCAGCATATGGTCTCACAAGGGGTCTGAAGATCTCATCTCTGTACCTAATGGCAGTCAGACTACCTCTGGCAAGCACATGTAGGGCTGTGCGGCCACCCCAAAACCATTATTGACCCACCGCCAAATCGGTCATGCTGGAGGATGTTGCAGACAGCAGAATGCTCTCCACGGTGTCTCCAGATTCTGTTACGTCTGTCACATGTGCTCAGTGTGAACCTGCTTTCATCTGTAAAGAGCACAGGATGCCAGTGGTGAATATGTCAATCTTGGTGTTCTCTGGCAAATGCCAAAAGTCCTGCACAGTGTTGGGCTGTAAGCACAACTCCCACCTGTGGAGGTCGGGCCCTTATACCACCCTCATGGAGTCTGTTTCTGACCGTTTGAGTGGACACATGCACATTTGTGGCCTGCTGGAGGTCATTTTGCAGGGCTTTGGCAGTGCTCCTCCTGCTCCTCCTTGCACAAAGGCAAAGGTAGCGGTCCTGCTGCTGGTTTGTTGCCCACCAACGGCCTCCTCCACGTCTCCTGTTGTACTGACCTGTCTCCTGGTAGCACCTCCATGCTCTGGACACTATGCTGACAGACACAGCAAACCTTCTTGCCACAGCTCGCATTGATGTGCCATCCTGGATGAGCTGCACTACCTGAGCCACTTGTGTGGGTTGTAGACTCTGTCTCATGCTACCACTAGAGTGAAAGCACCGCCAGCATTAAAAAGTGACCAAAACATTAGCCAGAAAGCATAGGAACTTAGAAGTGGTCTGTGGTCACCACCTGAAGAACCACTCCTTTGTTGGGGGTGTCTTGCTGATTGCCTATAATTTCCACCTGTTGTCTGTTCCATTTGCACAACAGCATGTGAAATTGATTGTCAATCAGTGTTGCTTCCTGAGTGGACAGTGTGATTTCACAGAAGTGTGATTGACTTGGAGTTACATTGTGTTATCTTAGTGTTCCCTTTATTATTTTGAGCAGTGTATAAACCCTCATCTTTCTTGTATAATTGCACTTTATGGTTATTATCTGCCTGTTTAATTATGCAGCTGTTTCAACTGCTATACAAGAATACTACTTTTATGTAGCGCTACAACTCTACATACTACAATGTTTGGCTTTTTTATGAGTCTATATTTCTGGGTATACATTCCAGGACACAGAAGGGTTCTGTCATTGCTTTGTTTTATTATCTTGTTTCCCGATCTTTACTTCCTGTCAAATGGCTTTTCTTCATTCAAATTAAAGACAGTGGAAAAAATTGAGAATGGGCTACTAGGGAACTTGAAAGAAGAGCAGAAAGGACTTTAAATGTATGTGTAATTAAAGAGTACATGTCAATTTCTATATTTGTATATATATATATATATATATATATATATACATATATATATATAGTAAGGAACTGTCCTCGGGGATTCACTCTGGGATCGTCCTGGACTACGCCACAGGATGCATTTCTTCTCAATGAACCAGCAAACAAACGTTTATAATGCAAATCTTGCCAGTTTTATTAGACAGGTTGCAGGGAAAAAAATAAACAAAAAGCAGGAACAAACAAAATCCTAGACCGTCTGGTCACTGACTAAACAGATCAGCTTGTCCTGACTAACAACTGCTGAGCTTCCCTCAGCCGGTTAAACATATGTCCCCTGCAACCTTCTACTCACAATTCATGTCACTCTTTGAGCCACTCATAGCTTGGGCTGTGTACTCCTGAGCAGGCTCTGTCTCTCCTCCACAGCCCACTTGCTGTCTCCTAGTAAGAGCCCAGATTAGACTGACTCTCCATCTTATATACACACCTCCCTTCCCTCCTTCCTCATTAATTAAGAAGCAGGTGAGATTCTCCAGGGTTAGCCAAGGAAATACACCCTTTCCTTGCCACCTCTTCACATATCCCCCCCTCCCTTTGCTCAGACCACCGGGAAGGAGCACATGTATTTGAAAGGCAGAAACCATCTTTCTTTCCTTTCTCTGGGAAAACTTTTGTCCCACAGTCTCTTAAGTCCTTGACTTCTTTCTTCCGGACTTTTACCAGCCACCAATTGCAAGTCTCTCGGTCACACCTCTCCAGTACCAGGTCCTTCACCCTGGTGTGGGCAGGGTTCTTGAAATTAAGGACCGAGAGGACCGATGCTACTAACCTTTGTCTTCTTCTGGCTTGCCAGACCTCTGCCTCTGCTTCAGAAAATCTTTCGGCCTCAGTGGCTTCACCAACCACTGTCTTGTTCTCTGTAGCTTCAGAGGACCTCCGACACGGGTCCATCTCAGTTTCAACTTTAGAGGACTTCCCACTTGGTTTCACCACAGTTTTGACTTCAGTGGACTTTCCACCTGGTTTCACCTCAGTCTTGACTTCAGTGGATTTCTCACATGGTTTCACCTCATCCCTTTCAGCTTTCTCTTCAGGGGCACCAGCTTCCTCAGGTTTGGCCTCTGAGTCTTTGGCTCCTTCAGATTCTTGTGTAGAATCAGCTTCTACTACTGTTTGGCTCTTCACTGCAGCTTCTTCAGGCTTACTCTTCTCTTCACCTGTAGCTTCAGTTGTGCCATTTTCTTTACTCACAGCTTTTGAGGTTGACTCTGGTTTAGCTTCTGCTTCAGAGGATTTCTCTGCCTGAGCATTACCTTCAGAATTTTTGGTCTGCTCAGGTTCAGAGGATTTCCCACCTGACTTTTCCTTAGTCTCCACTTCAGAGGATTTCCCACCAGGTTTCAGCTCAGTCCTAGCTTCAGGGGACTTCTTACAGGGCTTCACCTCAATCTTAGCATTAGAGGACTTTTTACCGGGCTTCAGAGAAAGCATCCCTGTATCCCGTAACTTCTGCCCCAGAAGCCTTTCTTGAGCCAATTCCACCATAGCTTGGTCTCTGCTCTCTTTTAGAACTTCCTGGTCCTCTTCCTTTTTCTCACATTTTCGCTGCTTACACTGGAGCTTAGCGGACTTCATCCTCTCACTGTCAAGTAACTCTGTCAAGTCCCTGACAGTATCTTCCAAAGACAGCAATTGTTTCCTCAACTGTTCATTGTCCGCCAGCACAGCCACCTACTCGTAGAGTTGCGCTCCCAGCAAAACCAAGCCAGCTACGTGGGACCTTCTGCGCGTTTAGTTCTGCGCTTCCAGGCTCTCTTTTAAGATCTTCATGTCATCTTCCAGCTTTATATATTTCAGCTGCTCACTCTTGAGCTTTGCGGAGATCATCTTCTCAAGGAGCAAGTCATGGTCATGACGAGTACATTGAAGAGCATGTGCAAGGGCATTCTTCGCCTTGACTTCCTCCTCAAGTTGTCTCTTAGCTTTAGAGACACTCTCCAGATTGCTGGCAAGAGCATCAACTTCCATCTCCATTTCCTTCTTCTCTTTTTCAATTTTTTCCATGGCTACCAGCCTAGCCTTGTGATCACTCCGCAGAGCCTGATATGCACCATGTAGAAGACTCACTTCTTCTTCCTGGAATGATATCTGCTTGGCCAGACTCTCCACTTCACTCTCCTTGCTGGTCACAAGATCCTGGGAGCGGGAAAGTTCATCCTGCAGAGCCACAAACTCACTTCTGTGGTGCTCCATGACTTTTTCCAGCTGAAGCCTCGCTACTTGCTCTTTCTTAAAGTCAGCAAGCGATTTGTCCCTCTCCTCTGTCAAGCGATGTACCTCTTTTTCTTTCTCCATTAACTTCACAGAAACCATCTGCAGGGATTCTTCCAGATTCTGGATCTGCTCCAGTTTTTTCCAAAGGCCAGCTCATCTTTTCCGAGACCTTTTACTGACAGCGGTCTCCTCACTCTCGCTGTTAGACCTTGAGACATCCTCTGGTCCTCTGTCAGACACTCGAACCAGCTCTTCTCCATCTCTAGATGAAGTCTCCCCCTTTTTCGCGGTTGTGGCCACTTGTGCCTTGTTATTATAATCAACAACAAGTGCCACCGACACCTGGCACTCTTCATCTCCCACCACGTTGGCAACTCTGGAGACTCTTGCTAAACACTGCCGTCGGACCGGCAATGCCTTGGCGGTAAGTTCGTTGCCCCTAGCAACAACTTCAATGGCTCTTTGCCCCAGCAAGTCAGGGTGATTCCCGAACAGTTCCTCTGAACTGGTTCTCGGTTCCTTGGCAGACTTTTCTTTTGTCTTGTCACAGTCTCTCCACGGCCTGGCAAAAACGACTAGGGCTCCTTGGTCTGCAACAATATCTGGTCCATTGGTTCGACCTTCCCGTTACAACCCCTCTCTGGTCCAGACACCACATCTCCTTCACTTAGGACTCTGTCTGTGACCGTAAGCGCAGCCCCCAGCTCCACCGGTACTCTTTTCCAGAGTTTTGGTTTTTCCACAGCCATCTCTGTAGCTTATTTTCCAGTCACCTCTTTAACTTGACTCGCAGACTGATCTTCAGCTCTCCTAGTGGTCTGGCACACTCCCACCTGAGATATACCTAGGGTCTGCTGACACTCCCCCTCCTCATCCTCTGCTGAGTTACTGTCCCCTGCTATGTGGTGAAAATCAAGTGTTGTGAGCCTATCAGGTGTTCCTGCTCTAGTCACCTGACTATCTTCCCACAACTGTTGAAAAAATGGAAAATCCTTCCCCAGCACTACTTCATACTCTAAGGTAGGCTCTATTGCAACCTTGTGACTTATGGTACCATAGGGAGTAGAAATACACACATGAATTGTTTTATAACCCCAAAGAGCGGCTTGTATAGACATTACAGCAGGGTCTGGCGTTCTGCAGCTGGTCTTTACCAGACTTATTACACATTTTGGATCTAACAAAACCATCATCTTTTTACCTTCTATTTCCAGCTCACACAGGTTTTCTTTTGTCCTGCGAGAGGTGGGAATAGTACTCTTTACATCAGAACACCTTAACATAAGTGTTTCAAGAAAAACATTAGAATAGTCTTACCAAACTCTGGTCGGGACCAAACTCTGGTCGGGACTTCACAAATGGAATAACGTCTGGCATAATTCTGCAAACAGTCTGGCAGCAATCCAGTTCCACAAGTAGTGGGATTCCACCCACCAGTAACTCACGGGTCCTCTTTTCCGTCTTGGTGACCACAGCTTGTGGCCCACGTCGGTTACTCCCAGCAACGGCCTTTCAAGGTTGTCCCATTTCCTTAAAAAAAAAAATCTCGATCCGTTGCCCCTAGCAACGCTCCTCCTCAGACACCAAACTGTGCTTGAAGTCCTCTACTGGGCTCATCCGACTTGCAACATGCAGGGGGTTGCTCCTAGCAACGGCTCAACTGCAACTCATCCATTGGTTGCCCTTGGCAACGGTTTGCCCGCATCCTCCACCATATTGTAAGGAACCGTCCTTGGGGATTCACTCTGGGATCATCCTGGACTACGCCACAGGATGCGTTTCTTCTCAATAAACTAGCAAACAAACGTTTATAAAGCCAATCTGGCACCTTGCCAGTTTTATTAGACAGGTTGCAAGGAAAAAAATAAACAAAAAGCAGGAACAAACAAAATCCTAGACCGTCTGGTCACTGAATAAACAGATCAGCTTGTCCTGACTAACAACCACTGAGCTTCCCTTAGCCGGTTAAACATATGTCCCCTGCAACCTTCTACTCCCAATTCATGTCACTCTTTGAGCCACTCATAGCTCGGGCTGTGTACTCCTCAGCAGGCTCTGTCTCTCCCCTACAGCCCACTTGCTGTCTCCTAGGAAGAGCCCAGATTAGACTGACTCTCCATCTTATATACAAACCTCCCTTCCCACCTTCCTCATTAATTAAGAAGCAGGTGAGATTCTCCAGGGTTAGCCAAGGAAATACACCCTTTCCTTGCCACCTCATCACAATATATATTTATATTACACCATAGCTGTATAGCTCTCCATGTTTATCTGCATGTTCATGTTTCACCTATATCCTTGTGCTGGCAGTGTGCTGCTGCATTCTTCTGTTGCTGTATATTTAGCCTAGTAGCGTGCACCTGCTGACCAGGTCCATATAATAGTTTGGTATCAACTAAAGTGCTGGCTGACTTATTCTTTGTCTGTCTTGCACATACGGGGGAGTGGCTACCTCCATGTTGGCCTTGCACCCCACCCACCTCTATCAGGTGTGTATATAAGGTGTCTTGGATGTTCCAGATCCTGCCATGCTTACACAGAAGCATATTCACAGTGTAGGGTCCGTCCCAATGAGGCCACCTTATCGCGGTGGGATGGTCCAAGCTATTTGACCGCCGGCAGAGACAAATTTGCGAGCTAAGTGCCTCACTATCCCATAGTTTCACATTTGCATCTATTACACCATAGCTGTATAGCTCTCCATGTTTTATCTGCATGTTCATGTTTCACCTATATCCTTGTGCTGGCAGTGTGCTGCTGCATTCTTCTGTTGCTGTATATGTATGTGTATATATATATGTATGTATGTATATATATATATATATATTGTAAGGATTCCTCCTTGGGGATTAGCTCTGGGATCGTCCTGGACCACGCCACAGGATGCGTTTCTTCTCAAAAAAACAGCAAACAAACGCTTATAATGCAAATCTGGCACCTTGCCAGTTTTATTAGACAGGTTGCAGGGTAAGAAATCAACAAAAAGCAGGAACAAAACAAAATCCTAGACCGTCTGGTCACTGACTAAACAGATCAGCTTGTCCTGACTAACAACCGCTGAGCTTCCCTCAGCCGGTTAAACTTATGTCCCCTGCAACCTTCTACTCACATTTCTTATCACTTTCTTTGAGCCCCTCATAGCTCGGGCTGTGTACTCCTCAGCAGGCTCTGTCTCTTCCCTACAGCCCACATGCTGTCTCCTAGGAAGAGCCCCAACTATTCTGTCTCTTTTCCTTTTAAAACACACACTTTCCCTTCCTGATACCTCATTAATCAGGCCACAGGTGGAGCATTCTGCAGAGATAGCAAGGGAAATACACCCTTTCCTTGCCACACTGCCACATATCCCCCCCCTCTGCTCAGACCACCGGGAAGGAGCACTTGTATTCAAAAGGCAGAGTCCAACTGCCTTTCCTTTTCCTTGAACAGCTACGATCAACAGGTTTTGAGGCAATTGGCTTCCTTCATCAGTAGATTTTATCTGCACCACTTCAATGGTGCACCCTTCTTTCATTCGCACTTTCATCAGCCACCGAGCACAAGACTTTTGGTCACCTTTGACAAATTCCTTGTAAAAAGCTCCATTCATGTCACACCTTTCCAACACCAGGTTCTTCATCTTGGTCTGTGCAGTGCTCTGGACACTAGGTGCGGACAAGGCAGATGCTCTAAGCCATTGTCTTCTTCTGTCACTGGTATGACCATTGCACGAACTTTGCTGGTGGCCAACCGAGCCTGTATCACCCATTTGCAGGTCTTCTAAGTCATCCTCCACAATTTCAGGAGGCTTCCCTTTAATGCACCTGTCCATCTTCTCCTTGAGACGGACTCTTCTCCAAATTCTACTTCTGCGGACTTTCTTCCAGTGTTTTCTAATCCAGTGCCTCTCAGGGTTTCCACCACGACCCAGTCTTTAATCACAGTGACCTCTTTTTAAGGACTCTGCTTTCTTATTAGCCCTTTCTTTAGGGACACCGACTTTCACAGGCTCATTTTTAGGCTGAGAACTCTTGGCTCCTTTAGCCAGTTTTTCACCTGCACCTTCAGATGTGTCACTGACTTTACTTGCAGCTTCTGCAGTTATCTCTGGTTTAACTTCTACCTCAGATAACTTCTCTGCCTCAGAATTTTCACCATGCAATGTTAATATCTCTGCAGCTTCAGAGGACTTCCCATATGGTTTCACCTCAGTCTCAGCTTCAGAGGACCTTTCATATGGCTTCTTCTCATGGTCTTCAGACTCTACTGTTTCTTGTGTCCATTGTTCAGACTCCGCCTTTTTTAGAGAAAGCATCCCTGTCTCCAGTAGCTTTTGCCCCACAAGCAGTTTTTCTTCTTTTACACGGACGGCTGTGGCTTTGGCCTCAGTTTCCATCTGAGACACTTTTAACCTCTCGTTAGCCAGTTCTACTATAACTTGGTCACGGCTTTCTTTTAGGACCTTCATGTCCCCTTCCAGCTTTAAACATTTCTACTGCTCACTCTTGAGCTTAGCAGAGTTCTTCTTCTCACTTTCCAGCAATTCTGTCAAGTTTTTGACAGTATCCTCCAGGGACAGCAGTTGTTCTCTCATCTGCTCATTGTCTTTATTCAGTTGCGCCATCTTGGACACTTTCTGCTCATAGACTTTTAGCTGAGCCTCTTGTTCAGAGAGCTGAGTACCCAGTGAATCCAAGGCAGCTGCGCGAGACTTAATATGCGTTTCGTTCTGCGCCTCCAGGCTCTGCACCTTATGAGCCATTACCACTTTCTCCTTCTCCAGCTCTTCCATGGCTACCAACCTAGCCTTGTGATCACTTTGTAGAGCCAGATATGCCCCACACAGGACATTCACTTCTTCATCCTTGAATGAGATCTGCTTGGCCAGAATCTCCAATTCTCTCTCCTTGCTGGTCATAAGACCCTGGGAGCGGGACAGTTCATCCTGCAGAGCCGCAAACTCACTTTTGTGGCGCTCCATATCTTTCTGCAGCTGAAGCGTTGCTTCCTGCTCTTTATTCAAGTCTGCAAGCATTTTTTCTTTCTCCTCTGTCAGGTGATGAACTACTTCTTCCTTTTGAGACAATTTAGCAGAAACCATCTGTAAGGTTTCTTCAAGGTTCTGGATCTGCTCCCTTTTTTTACCAAGACCAGCGCGTTTTTTCCGAGATCTCTTACTTACAGCGGTCTCCTTACTCTCACTGCTGGACCTTGTGACATTCTCTTGTCCTCTGACAGTCACCTGTGCTTGGCCTGTCTCTTCCTTCAAGCAAACTCGTTCAGACTCTTTTCCACCTTTAGGAGTAGTCTCCCCCTTTTCAAGGGTCTTGGCCACTTGGGCTTCAGGGTAGTTCCCTGACAGTCTCTCTAGACTGTCTCTCTGCTCACTGGCAGACTTCTCTTTCACTTCAACACTGTCTCTCTGCTGCCCAGCAGAAAGGTCTAGGGCTCCTGGGTCTGCAACAACATCTGGTCCAGTGGTTCGACCTTCCTGGTAACGATCCATCTCTGGTCCAGACATCACATCGCCTTCACTCAGGACTCTGTCTGTGACAGTAAGCGCAGCACCCAGCTCCACATGTACTCTCTTCAGTACTTCTGCATTATCCACAGACATCTCTGTAGCTTCTTTTCCAGTCACCTCTTCCAGATGACCGCGCAACTCTAGCCCCACCTTGGGCTCATCTTCAGCTGGCGGATGGAACCCATGTTCCTGTACCTGATCCGTTTCTGGTTTCACTGAAGATTCTGTTTCAGTCAGAGGCACACTTGTCACTTGAGTCACTGGATCCTCTTGGACTTGACTCACGGTCTGGTCTTCAGCTCCCCCAGCAGTCTGGCAGACCCCTATCTGACATATATCTAGTGACTGCTGACACTCCCCGTCCTCAGCCTCTGCTGAGTAACTCTCCTCTAGTGTGTGATGCAAGTCAAGTGTTGTGGGCCTATCAGATGTACCTGCTCTAGTCACCTGACAGTCTTCCCATAATTGATGAAAAAATTTTAAATCCGTCCCCAGTACTACATCATACTCCAAGGAGGGCTCTATTGCAACCTTATGACCTATAGTACCATAGGGAGTAGAAATACAGACATTAACCGTTTTATAACCCCAAATACCAGCCTGCATAGACACTATAGCGGGGTCTGGCTTTCTCCTGCTGGACTTTACCAGACTTATTACACATCTAGGGTCTAACAAAACCATCACCTTTTTACCTTCTATTTCCAGCTCACACAGGTTTTCTTTTGTCCTGTCAGAGGTGGCAGCAGTTCTCTTTACATCTGAACACAACATAAGTTTTTCAACAAAAACATTATCAGATTGCAAATGTTCAAAATTTACAGGACAGTTCATAGCACTAGGACCTAACTCAGGCAAAGTGTGTTTTGTTACATTTTCTCCCAGTCCTGCATTTAACATTTTCTGTTCACCAGATTTTTTCAATCCGATCTGCACAGTGTGAACAGTCCCATCAGTCTTCATGAGGGGTTCCTCACCCTCACATGATTTTGCAACTGGACATAGGTTGGTACCACCTTGAACACTGTTCACACAGTCAACTAGGGAAACACCACGCTCCGACTCAGCTTTTTTATGCACAGTCCCATAGTCATTAAACATGGCCCCCATAACCCCTGGAACAGTCTTACCAGAATCTCTTGCCGTCCAATCAGTTAAAGGCTGGTGCTGGACACCTCTCACCAGCTTCTCTGCTGCAGAACATCGCTCCACTTGCTCTTTAAGTAGCTCTGCAACTTTAAACCCAGCATCACTGTTAGGCTGCAGTGCACACTGTAGTCTTTCAGCTTGGCTTACTCCCACTTTAGTCAGGATCTCTGTCTTGACTTTCTCATAGTCCCGTAAGATCTTTGGATCCAGTTCACAATGAACTTTTTGGGCATCTCCTCCAATGAATCCAAACACCAAGTTTCCCCAGTGTGTCTTGGGCCATGCCTCATGTGTAGCAATCTTTTCAAACTCTGCAAAGCTTGCTTCCTCTTGTGCTGCAGCAGTCTGCAACAAAGCACTTATCAGGACATCCATCTTGCAACACTTCAAACCTTGCAAACACAGTAAAGTCCTCTGCCGAAATGTCAGCCGCTTGCCAACAAAATTTTTCCGTTGCCCCTAGCAACGCCTTTATACACAGTCTCAAAACGTAATCTGCACTCTGCAGGTGGCCCGTCCACCTGTCTCCTTACTTGAGAAAGAGTGCCCACTCGCTTGATGCGATCTGTTGCCCCTAGCAACAACTTCACCACAGGCGCAGTCCTGCTCTTGTACTCCACAGCTGGGCTCGTCCCACTGTCTCCTCTCTGAGAAAGAGTACACCCTTGCACCATGCACGGTAGTTTTCTCTTGGCAACAACTTCACTGCAACTCGACCACTGGTTGCTCCTAGCAACGTGTTTGCCCGCATCCGACACCAATTGTAAGGATTCCTCCTTGGGGATTAGCTCTGGGATCATCCTGGACCACGCCACAGGATGCGTTTCTTCTCAAAAAACCAGCAAACAAACGCTTATAATGCAAATCTGGCACCTTGCCAGTTTTATTAGACAGGTTGCAGGGTAAGAAATCAACAAAAAGCAGGAACAAAACAAAATCCTAGACCGTCTGGTCACTGACTAAACAGATCAGCTTGTCCTGACTAACAACCGCTGAGCTTCCCTCAGCCGGTTAAACTTATGTCCCCTGCAACCTTCTACTCACATTTCTTATCACTTTCTTTGAGCCCCTCATAGCTCGGGCTGTGTACTCCTCAGCAGGCTCTGTCTCTTCCCTACAGCCCACATGCTGTCTCCTAGGAAGAGCCCCAACTATTCTGTCTCTTTTCCTTTTAAAACACACACTTTCCCTTCCTGATACCTCATTAATCAGGCCACAGGTGGAGCATTCTGCAGAGATAGCAAGGGAAATACACCCTTTCCTTGCCACACTGCCACAATATATATATATATATATATATATATATATATATATATATATATATGTGTGGAATAAAACACTTTTTGTATTTTTGGATACTCCGGTGTGCTGCAGCCGCTTTCTTCATTCAATATATATATATATATATATATATATATATATATATATATATATATCTACTATAATTTACTACTGAGACCATGTTATCATTTCTATCTAGTACGGACAGTGGATGTGTTTGGATTGCTTCATGGGCATGATGTGTTCACACAAAGTTTATAAAAAGTAACATTTCAGATTATTATAGCAAGAATGCTCAAGGATTACAGGCATCCACATGAATGCTGATATCCACCATTACCAGCAAGGTCCATCTTCATAATCGTAATGCCGCTTGGGACATAAATGTATATTCTGGTGCGTTAAAGGGGATATCTACCATTAGGTGATTTTAGTACGTACCTGCCAGACAGTAATGGACATGCTTAGGAAGGATCTGCGCTTGTCTTTGGGTTAAATGGCTATGTTGTGAGATTACCATATAGCTGTGGCTTTCTTTTAGTGAACCTCAGTATTTCCTGTTGAAGTTTTATTTTTTACTACAAATCCCAGAATTCCACTTTCCTACCTCCCACACATCAGCCACCCCACCCATTGTATGTCTCATTTTTTATATCTGTTAAATAAACTCAGCATTTTACAAATTTTGTTCTTTTTTTTTGTTGGTGTTTATCTTCTTTGGAGTGAACCAATTGTGGCATTCTTCTGACAGTCAGTCTAATGTTTGAGATATAACACCAAAAGATGTATAAAATGCTTAATAAATTCCCCTGTTTGTTTCCAGCACTGGTAAAAACAAGGGCTACTATTTAAACACCCTGCTAAAAATGTCTCTTATGCACAATGTATTACTTATTTAGCAGAGCCAGTATAGAGCTGTGAGGCAGGCAGCCAGTGTAGGAACTGATTAGAATATTGTTTGTTAACACTATATTTGTAGAGATTAGTTGTAGCTTCTCTGTACTAATCCCACATAATCATTAATAAGAAAAGTTGTGAAATGTAAAAATATCTATGAATATCTCTAATCCCTTCACCAATTAGCAATGCAGAATTACAATGCTGCTTATTAGTAATTTGCACCTAAACATTATGGGATTAATTTGGATTTGATACTTCTATTCCTTTAGCATAGTCATTTCTTAGTTTAGCACTGGATATGTTGTTGATCCAAGGTTTGTTACTTCATGTATTAGTTTATGACAACTCTTCTGATTTTCGTAAATAGAAATAACAGGTCATCCCAAACTCACAAAAACTCTATATCACTGTAATAATAAAAGCTGCCACATACCAGTAAAGTTACTGACAAGTCCTTATATCTCTTGTCAGTGAGATCAATGGTATTTGAAAAAAAAAAACAGACATCTATAGAAAACAAAGGACCCAAATTTCAACAGGTAACCCCTATTATACCCCTCCCCCCAATCAGTAATTTTCACGCTATTACTTCCCTCTGACATGAGGTAGAATGGCCTGACTTTTTATTAATTTTCTAGTAAGGCAGAAGGCATTAGGAGTCTTGCAGAGGGTCACACTTCTTATAGGGTAGGCAAACAAGGCTAGCCAGAGCTGGGAATTTCCTTCATGGGCCGTAGAGCAGTCCGCCAAAATTTGCTTATTTGATTTTAGATTTGCTGAACAAATAACAAAAAAGAAAATATAGAAAGTTCTCTAAATATGGCAGGAGGTCCTACCTTAGATATTACAATAAATATGTTCCATCTGTATCAAGGCACCCTGATGCCCAAGTGCAATAATCCAAGCCTATGCTTATGTTAAAACATGGCTGATGATATTATGGATTTGTCAGTGGCAGGTACTAGTTAGGCTTTGCTATGATCTACAAAAACAGAAATTCCAAATTACTCCAAAATACCTAGCTGTTTTTTCCAATGGAAGCATAAAAAGTATATTTTTCTCTTACAGGTCTTGACCCTGCTGGTCCTCTATTTGAAGGAATGTCATCCATAGATCGTCTGTCATCAGATGATGCCAGCTTTGTTGATGCCATTCATACAAACACACAACAACACATTGGATTAAGTATTGGCATTAATGAGCGAGTTGGTCACTATGATTTTTACCCCAATGGAGGTGATATTCAGCCTGGCTGCCAGTTTCGAGACTTGTACAGCCATATAGCAGAGCATGGAATTAATGGTAAGAGGTTATGAATCTTTTTTTTTTTTATATTGTCTTAAAGATTTGCCAACAAATAAAAAAGATGGCTTCCGAGCCATCTCCAGCCTGGCTGCAGGAGATGGGTAACAGCTGAAATCAGCCAAGTTGACTGTTTTACATATTTTTGTTACTTGAATTGACATTAACCCCTTAAGGACTCAGCCCATTTTGGCCTTAAGGACTCAGACAATTTAATTTTTACGTTTTCATTTTTTCCTCCTCGCCTTCTAAAAATCATAACTCTTTTATATTTTCATCCACAGACTAGTATGAGGGCTTGTTTTTTGCGCGACCAGTTGTCCTTTGTAATGACATAACTCATTATATCATAAAATGTATGGCGCAACCAAAAAACACTATTTTTGTGGGGAAATTAAAAAGAAAAACGCAATTTTGCTAATTTTGGAAGGTTTCGTTTTCACGCCGTACAATTTATGGTAAAAATGACGTGTGTTCTTTATTCTAAGGGTCAATACGATTAAAATGATACCCATGATTACATACTTTTCTATTATTGTTGTGCTTAAAAAAAATCACAAACTTTTTAACCAAATTAGTACGTTTATAATCCCTTTATTTTGATGACCTCTAACTTTTTTATTTTTCCGTATAAGCGGCGGTATGGGGGCTCATTTTTTGCGCCATGATCTGTACTTTTTTTGATACCACTAAAACTTTTAATACATTTTCTATAATTTTTTTTAAATAAAATGTATTAAAAAAGTAGCAATTTTGGACTTTTTTTTTTCCGTTCACGCCGTTCACCGTACGGGATCATTAACATTTTATTTTAATAGTTCGGACATTTGCGCACGCGGCGATACCAAATATGTCTATAAAAATTTTTTTTACGCTTTTTGGGGGTAAAATAGGAAAAAACGGACGTTTAACTTTTTTATTGGGGGAGGGGATTTTTCACTTTTTTTTTACTTTTACATTTTTTTACATTTTTTTTTACACTTGAATAGTCCCCATAGGGGACTATTCATAGCAATACCATGATTGCTAATACTGATCTGTTCTATGTATAGGACATAGAACAGATCAGTGTTATCGGCGATCTTCTGTTCTGGTATGCTCGATCTCAGACCAGAGCAGAAGACGCCGGGAGCCGGAAGGTGAGGGGACCTCCGTGCGGCGTTCTGAATGATCGGATCCCCGCAGCAGCGCTGTATTGATTCCGGCACCTGAGGGGTTAATGGCGGACGCCCGCAAGATCGCAGGCGTCGGCCATTGCCGGCGGGTCCCTGGCTGCGATCAGCAGCCGGAATCAGCCGCGCATGACACGGGCATCGCTCCGATGCCCGCGGTTATGCACAGGACGTAAATGTACGTCCTGGTGCGTTAAGTATCACCACACCAGGACGTACATTTACGTCCTGCGTCCTTAAGGGGTTAATGGGAGTTATGCAAACAGAAAAGCCATCGAGCTACGCGGTTTATGTACCTTCAAGAGTTACATAAGAAGTGTAGCTCCCGAAGCTACACTATTTTCACAACACCGTGACCCAATAAAGTTCATTGAGTTATGCAAAATACTTAAATGGGCACTGTCATTAAAACACATTTTTGCTTTTCACTCCTTATGGTAAATAAAAAATCTTTCTTAAGTACTTTATTTTAAAAAAATGAAGTTTTCTATGTTTTATTTGTGTTTAAAAGAGCTGCCACTAGGTGTCTCCCTACTATCTCTTGCACATACTTTGGACTCCTGCTGGCCTGGCAGAAGTCCAAAATCAGGAAATACAGTCTGGAGTGCTGAGGAGGTGTGTGTAGCCTTAGCCAATCATAGCTCATCTCACACTGAACTGCTCTGGGCTGTGTGTAGCACAGTGAGGGAGGAAGTTCTCCCCTGTATGGCTTCAGATGATGTCACGCCTGATGGGGAACGCCCCTTCCAAGTCTGTGAATCGGACTGATACTGAGCAGAAAATGCAGAGCAATATCGAGGTAGAAAAATAAAAAATAATAAAATAAAAAAAGGCAGGGGATGGTTTATCATGATGCGGGCAGTGAACCATTTCTAGGAGCCATAACAGGCTAGAGATGGCCGGGAAGCCATCCTTTTTTATTTGGGGGTAAACCCCCTTTAAGGAAACGTGTCATCAGAAAATTACCTACAATTTGAATTCGATTTTGTTACAACAAATTTTCTTTAAAATAATTTTTGCTGATTTTTACTTCCAAAACATGAAATAATCCTAAGCATCACTTCAGGATAGATAATTTTTTACAAATATTAATGGGAATCTGTCAGCTCTATTTGCTGCTTAGATCTTCAGACACTATTGAATAGCTGTTAGGGTATAAAAGCAAACTGTATCTTTCTTGGAGTTGATGGTTGTTGAGCTACGAGCAGCTCAAGGGCCACAATCTTGCACGTCTCCGTGCTCGACTCCCCACCCCACTCTCACTCCCCACCCCACCTTGACTAATGTACAAGGTCCTTTACATTAATCAATTAAGAATTGAAAGCAGCCAGATTCCTGTCAATGCAACCTCAAATTTGTAGTCTAATAATATTTATTTGCTGTATTTGATGTGCTATAGTTCAAAGTCATATAATGTAAGATAAGTGCCTATCAGATGATAAAGAAACAGCACCTATTACACAAAAGTAGACTTTCACTGTGTAACCAACCACCAACTCTAACCAACCACCCTTCCTGTAAAAAAAAGTTTATTCAAGAGAATGAGCAAAGGATATCAGTTTTCCCAGAGTTCATGTCACTTGCACCACCTCCTCCCTCTCCCCTCTGTAACCTTATCCTTTAGTAAGCTGATCATTTGTTTTATCTCCCCATATAGTGTTGAGCACGAATACTCAAAATGCTAATTTTTACAGCGAATGTCAGCATTTCGCAATTTCGCGAATATTTAGAATATAGTGATATACAGTACATCCATAATGACGAATATTCGTTTTTTTTTTTTTTTTTTTTGGAATATGCGAAATTATGTGAATATGCAAATATGTGCGAATATGCAAATATTCGCAAATATTGTCACTTCCAGTCAGAGGACATTGATCCCTCCCTTCTTTTAGGTGAAAGTGGGTATAATCGCGCATGCGCACTATGCCAATTTTATGCGAATTTTCGCATGGGAAGAAAAAAATTGAATGAACATAGCGAATATGCAAATTTCAAGGACATGGGACGAATATTTGTCCATATATTTGCAAAATATTGTGAATTCAAATATGGCCCCTCCCGCTCATCACAACTCCCCAAACAGATTTAAGCAGAAAATTGAGTGTGAATGATCAGTACACCAGGCAATGAATAGGGAGAAAAGGAAGGGGCTCATAACTGGAGAAACAAGATTTTCTCTTATAAGATATATTATAATGTTTCTTACATTCACTTGTACTATTGATTGATTCTTATGATATTGTGAAAGGACAATGCACATGCATAATTATTATTGCTTTTTTGTCTCAAGGGTTTAAAAAGTCTGTGAAATGTTCTCATGAGAGGTCGGTTCACCTTTTCATGGAATCTATACTAAATGAAGATAAGCAAAACATTGGGTATGAATGTAAAGACTTTAAAACCTTCCAGAAAGGTGTGTGTCTCAAATGTCCAAAAAGTGGATGCGTTACTTTGGGGTACAATATCAACAGGGGAGGAATACGTCCTAGACATAGTCTCTTTCTCAAAACACGTTTTAACATGCCATTCAAAGGTAAGTGATGGTCCAAGTACATTTTATTATTACCTTTCATATGTTCCTGAGTCTAAAGGCCATTAAAGTAATGTGATATTTGTGAAGCCAATTAGAAATGTAGAAAATTATATCATTTTTATATAAATTAGTATATGTTTAGTATTTATCTATCAGGATTACTGGTAGTGGGCTTCACCGATATCAACAGGATACCTAGAGTCCACAAGTAAATTTAAATTTGAGGTCCCATGTTATAGTTACATGCAACTACTACCTATTTTGCTGTTAAAGGGATACTCCGCAGCTAGAGATCTTTTCCCCTATCCAAAGGATAGGGGATAAGATGTCTGATCGTGTGGGTCCTGCTGCTTGGGCCCCGCGATTTCTCACAGCACCCAGTGTTTAAAACAAACGTGAATTTCTGTGGCATTGGTTGTGATGTCACGACCACGCCCACTCGTGACATCATGCCACACCCCTCCATTTATGTCTATGGAAGGGTGTGTGTCACCCGACACACCCCCTTACCACCGACAATAATGGAGGAGAGTGGCTTACGTCACGAGGGGGCGTGGCCGTGATGTCACGATCACGGCCCCCCTCTCCGAGCGCTCTGAACAAAATGTTTAAATTGCTGGAGCACCCCTTTAAGGATGGCATCAAAAACAACACAAATGTACCTGCATTTGTGCTAAAACCCAAATAGAAGTTGTGGGCCGCATGGTGGTTTAAATGATTCCGTGGTTTCTACTGCTGTCCTGTGATATTATTTGACATGCAGCCAAAAGTAAAAGAAGCAATGTGGATAATATCATTACATTAGGTAATTGCTGATAATGCAGTCTGCAATCCTAATAGAATATGGAAAGTGACTCCAAAGCAGAACATTCATTTAGACCATTTTCTAGTAATAATTATTTCTAACTTCACACAATGCAGATTTGTTGCAGAAATTTCTGTGACTGTCCAATTCTTCTGAATGGGGTTTCAGAAATGCACATGCTGCAGAAATATTTTTCAGCTACAAAAATGTCTGCAATATATATATATATATATATATATATATATATATATATATATTCTGTCATACATTAATATGCCCTAAAGCATGGCCTGCAAGCATTGGTAAAAATTAAATGAAGATGCAAATGATCTGCCTGAAGCCCTTTATTGTTTTGCCATGTTATTATGTAGATAAATCAGCAGACAAAACCATTGTGATTTTGCCCCGTCATTTATTATAAAACAAAAACTTACTGCTCAGAATAGAATACATCCTCTTTTTCTAATAAATTTAGAATAAAACTACTTAAATTGAAACGTAACAAACCGCTTCATAAATAACCTTTAAAAAATGAAGATAGGAAGACTTACACTTGTTATTCGCAGTCTGAAAATACTGCCTTTCTGGACATCAAAAACATCTGCCTTTATGCATCATATTTTTTTATCTTCTTGTAAATGTCACAGATAATATTTCACATGTTCGGGACAGAGGGTGGTAGCGCGCCAGCTGTCTTGCATGTCTGGGAAAACAAATTATTGGCTGAAAAGTTAATATTCAAAGGGAATTTCACCATATGCTTCAGTAAATATATTTCAGAATTCGTCATCCATGAGGCCAATAAAGCCAGACAGATTTCATCAAGATGGGTATTCTACATGGAAATTCAATGCATTGAATTGATGGGCACTTGACTGGGCCACAAAGCGACTCTAAACTGTTGTAGTAAAAGCTAAAGATGGCCATACATTTTCAACGATTGACGTTAATATGGTTATCCCACCTGACCTCCCCATACACAATATGGCCAAACGTTCATGAATTGGAGGAGGAGGAGGGAGGGAGGTGTTCAGCCACAACCCGACTGATCTGGTACCAGTTTAGTATTCTCAAAACAATTGGGTCAGATGGTAAAAGTCCAACATGCCTGACCCTCCGCTCCATCAACATCATCTTTTGGTGTAGAGTCGAGCGGCCGCCATTTAACTTAGTTGGCCAAATTCACTGAATGTGGTGGAGTTGGCTGACCTTAGTCTAAGATGTATGATTAGACTTCAGATACCAGCAAGAATAGAAAAATTAATCCTAATATGATACACATTGCAATAGATTTTACCCCATCTTATTAAAACAAAAGCGTACTGCTCAGAATAGAAGTCATCCTTTTTTTTTCTAATAAAGTTAGATTAAAAATATTAAAATTAAGATCGAAAGACGATCCGAGTGGATTGGTGAAAGGGGATGATGGAAACGTTAATATTTTAAATGATTTCTGCTGAATTTATAAAGAAAAATAAAATATCAGATGATAAATTAAATACATTCTCAATATAATGTGTAAGATTAACACAAAAAAGAAGTGCAGAGCTACCTTAATAGGACAGAAATAAGACAAGTAACAAATCCAAATGGCATACACCCCAGATTTCAGTGTCAGCACAGACATTGGTGGCATATTAGTAATATAGTAACTTAAATTGGGGGTGCGGTGGTTCCCTTGAAAGTGGGTGGCCAGGAGCACTGCTATCTAGGAGAAATGCCTAAGGGACCTTAGTCGCATTGTTTGTAAATGCAAAAGTTTAACCCCTCTGATCAGAATGTATGGCATCTCCTAGAAACCCATTAAATTACTAGTTGTATTGGGTTATTATAATGTAATTTCCATTATATGTTAGATGACATCACTGTTGAAGATGGCTTCAAAATGTACATAAAGATGTACATAGAGATAACCGCATTTTTAAGCATTTCTCCTCAGCTTGTGCTATGTTTATTCATGTGTCCTATATTACCTGACAGGGCTTTTGTTTTTGCCTCCTTCTTGACCAGTGCTGAATTACAACATAGTGGGACATAGCAATAAATAATATAGGTATAAATGCATTGAAAAAAATTGTGTTCAAACCAAAAACAATACAGTGAAATCTCTTTGAGAAGACCACCCTAGAATGGTCTTAAATGGGGTTGGTCTTTTCAAAGAAAATGGCCACTATGTATAATGTATGGTGGACTGAAAATCCATCATGTACAGTTTGGTCTCGATAAGGGGAGGATCTTCTTAAAGATGTGTTCTTCTGGAGAGGTTTCACTCTTTATAACGTATCTTTGGAAAAAGTGGTCAGGGCTTTAGAGTCGTGCTGACTGCAACTCTGAAAACAGGAAAACCCAACAAGCAGTGGAAGATTTGTCGAATACCAAGTTTGCTATCTATGGTCCTGAGTGACAGAATGAACCACTTGTCTGTGTCTACCAGATCTTAACATGTTAAAAGCTAGTCACTAGCACTGCAATATAATCACACATTAAACCTGTGCATTACAAACCACCACCAAGTAGATTTCCCAATAAATGTATCTTTGTCAATGTTGAATGGAATGGTTGCCATTTACCTATAGCTTTACTGCCTGATCTCTAACATGCCTGTTTATGCAATATTCTAATATACTTTCTGCATCAGGAGCTCAGCTTGTAGTTTCTGCCCCAGTGTACTGTAAAGCGTTGTATACCTGTGTCTCTTTTACACCATGACACATTTTTATCTCCTGGACGCAAACAGCGACATTACAACTGAATGACAGCAGACAGACCAAAAACATGAGGAAACATGAGGATGCAAAAAGTGTATCTGAAAACTGTGTAACCTTTCATTACAAAACGAATGATATTTAGGTGCTAAAAACAGCATCCCCTTATAATGTATATAATAGGAGCTATATAGACCAGATACATTTATTGGGTTAATAGGAGAGTGGATGTGTCCCCATGCCATGCTTTCCTTAAACAAAGCAGTACCTTTTTTTTCCTCCATAGTCTTTTCCAGCGCTGAGATATAAGCCTTTTCTATTATGCAAGCGAGGCTCAAGTACCTGGGGGAGTTCTTCTTTATGTAGTAATCGATAAAAGATAAAAATTGTGTGTACCTGTCGCCAAAAATACTTTTTATATTTTGTTAATCAATGTATTAGAAACCACTTTCTAATTACATGTGACTAACATAAATGAATCTTATAGATATATATATATATATATATATATGTATTATTATTTTTTTTTACTTTAAAAAAAATGACCACTAGGGGGTCTCCCTACATGTCCCGATGCATAGAGTTCGGCAGCATTCTTAGCGAAGCCGGACACTGAAGAGCACAGCGCAGCTCCCCGCCTGTCAATCAGACAGGCATGAGTGAGCACTGTGCCTGCAGCACGGGTGCTCCTGACATGGCCAGCCGATTCATCTGGCTGGCCAAATGTCAGTGTAGCGCAGGGCTGCACAGAAGAGGATCGGGTATTGTGTGCTCTGTGTCCCGAAGCAGTCATTCATTGTCCCGTACTAGTGCGGCAGCACATCGGTACACAAAGCACATTAGTCCCGACTTGCTGCCGCGCTACTACGGGACAATGAATGACTGCTTTGGGACACAGAGTGCACAAATCCCGAAATACTGCTGCGCTAACTCACCTTGCTGGGGAGATCATTGTGACACACAGTGATGAAGAGAAAGAAGGGCGGAAGTGCGGACTGACAGGCTGAAGATGACAATAAAAGAGAGAAAGAAGACATGGAGAGGACAGTGCCTTGTTTGATTCCGTGGGAATATTTTCCCACATGACCCCCATGTGATGTGCATTCACCTGGGGAACTCTTGAAAAAAGCATATGACCCCTCCGCGTGGGGTCAGACGAGAGATCTCGGGCTTCAGCCTGCAGAAACTAGGCCAAAACAATCAGGTAGCGGTCGGCAGGGATTATAGTAGCTGAAGGAGGAAAAGATGTTCTGCAGCGGCACTGCCCTTAGGAGATCAATTTCAGTTCCAGTCCAGTTTAATAAAAGTATTCACATTTATTTACGCATACATATAGGAACAGACAAGCAAGACGCATTTCGGGGTTAGGTTAATCTGCAATTGAGAAAGGGGTAACCTCACCCAAAATGTGTCTGGCTTGTCTGTTCCTATATGCATGCACAAATAAATATGAATACTTTTATTAAACCGGACTGGAACTGAAATCGATCTCCTAAGGGCAGCGTCACTGCAGAACAGCTACTTTAGGCTTCAGATGATGTTGCGCCTGCCGGGCCACGCCCCCTTCCTCCTTCGCTTACGGCAGGAGCCTGAGCAGCCACAGGGGATAAAAAAAAAAAAAAGGTATTTATATGGGGTTTTGGGTAAAAATATAGACAGGGATAGAGTCAGCGAGAGTCAGGGACAGATTGGGGGGGGGGGGGATTAGGGACCGCTTAGTTGATGATAGGTACTCTTTAAGCTGTCAATATAATGTTTCAGTCCCTCCATTAACTTATAATAGCCAGGGAGTACCCAGTGTTGCCCGGTTTTTCCTGCCTAATCCTTGTGGGAGAGGAAAAGCAACATAGGAGGAGGCTCTTCTCTTCATATCCTGACCTCATATCCTATCCCTTTCTCATGTCCCAATCTCCTGTCCCATCCTCAGGTGGGGCTGAGTTGTGATGAAGAGATTGTAGTCTGAAAATAGAAGGGGCGTGGCTTTGTGGAAGTTGGTGTGACTTGCCAGGCAGACCGGTGAACAAAATGGGTCAAAAAGAGAAGGGGGTATGGGTTTGTGAGAGGGGCATGGCTTGCAAGCTGGACTGACGCACTCACCCGAAGATGCAGAGTGGAGCTTGTGGAGTAAGGTACCAGAAGTCCCATAGACTTGCAGACAAAAAAAACCTCATGTAAGGGGGCAGCTTAGGGTTAATTTAACTGTCCTATATGTTTTGTGCACATAAAACATATGTGCCAAGTATTATTGAAATATCTCCACCATTTGGAAGTTATGGGTGAGTTAAGGTTAATTTCCCTATCCTATATTTTTAGTTGACATATAAGAAACATGCGTACCAAGTTCAAAATCTTTTTTTATCAAAATATTTCCAGCAGTTTTGGAAGTGATGCTGGAACATACATACACACATAGGCTGGCATTTATCATTGTAGGTGTACGTGAAGCATTTTTCTACACCTTTTTTTGTGTGCTGGTAATGTGTAGGAGCACCAAGTTTATTAAATGGTCACAGAGCATTTGATAAATGTTGTGCAGGTCACATTTTCTGAAATTTCTCTCTTCACATACACCAAAAAGCTAAGCTAAGTCTGGGCTGGTGTAGTTTTAGAGACTTTTCAATGGCTTTGCAGCTTTTCACAAAAAAGCCCAGTTCATAAAACCCTTCCATATCGTGTGTATTGCCAAAATCAGTGGATTACAACTCAAAATATGCAGAAATGTGTAAACCAAAAAGGCGCAAAAAATACGCATATAAACTGGTGCCTTTTTTGCGCCTTTTCGAGACACAAAAAAAAAACAGTCTAAAGACAATGATTAATGTCGGCCATTGAGTTATTTTGACATATATATATATATATATATATTAGAACATGAACTACAGTATTTATATTTGCTGTGGCTCTCTTATAGTCCATGTACATTGTGTTCTTAGCTTGTATCTCTCAGTTCCTCAGGTCACATAGCTATCTTCCTCACTCAAGATTCTTTCCTAGAAGTATTAGCATGAACTCCTCCAAATGAATATGGCATAGATCTTTTGGTTCCTGCTTTCACTTTGAAGATTCATAACCCAGGGTTAAATCTCAGCTTCTGTTCCTTATGAGTCTGGCCAGCTCACTTTATCTCCATTTGCCTCAGGCAGCACACTGCAAGATTTTTCCTACCAGAAACTCAATGTACCTGTAAATTCAACCATGTAATTTAGTTTGTACATTGCCTGGAAAGGATAAGAATAAATTATAAAAATAATCATTATAAAAGTGGATCCCGGTGAAAGCTGCGGAGACGCAGATTATTACCTATGACACATTTTTAGCCGACTTTGTATAATCAGATACAGTTGTCAGACTTGATGAGTTATGTCTGTTTGTCTGCGTTACATCTCAACATCTTACCCGCAGCTCAAATTGTCTGGGTTATGACCTAGTTATGGCTTCACGAGATTTAACATATTCTAATCGGTAAGACGAGCAATTTTCCAAAGACCTTTCTTCTTTCTTTTTAATTATAAAGAGAAGCAGATTTCCCCGAGACTAATACTGTATGCCTGCTTCTAATATAAATATGCGCACAAGAAGCTGCCGCTTGAATCCCAATGTGCAAGGTTTTATTGTACCATTCCTTCTTTGTGAGCCAGGAGGAACATGTGCAGGCGCCCAGCCAAGCACGAGAAAGTCTCAGTAATTGCTCTCCGACACCTGAAAGCATTTCCATTTTGCATACAGACTAACATTTATAGCCGTAATTAGTCTGCCAAGGACACATTGTTGCTCTACAAATCAGTGACGGCTACAGAACATTCCTGGTTCTATATAGGAATGTACCTTAACTTCAATCAGATGATCGGGTTGGAAGCTGGATTCTCCATGTACACACGTACTCAACTCTGAGACCATGTTCACATGATGGAATTTCCGTGCGGATTCCGCATTAAAATTCCGCACAGATATTCCGCAGCAGCAGAGTTCCATTGATATCAGTGGGATTCTACTCCAATGTGCACATGGTGGAATTTTCTGCAGATGTTTCTGCCATGGAAATGATGATTCCATAGACATGTCTATTCTTTTTGCGGAGTCCACATGGAAATGCATTACAGTCTGTGAGACGGCGCCTTTCCGAGTGGTCCTACGCTATCAGGGGAATGACCGCACAAAAACTTTCCGTGCGGAAATTCCCCCGTCTGAACATAGCCTTAGGGTACGTTCACACGAGCGGATCCCCCGTATTTTACGCTGAGGATCCGCTGCTGAAGGACCGCTGTATGGTGCCTTTACAGGTGCCTGCTCGGAGTGGCAATATGCTGCTACGAGCAGACACACTGAAGCGATGTGCAAGTAGCACACATCGCGGCCGCTCCCCATGTTCTATGAGCTAGGCCGAGAGCTGCTGCAATATGCGAGTATACTGCCATGCGCCCAGCGACTCACACATCGCAGTGTGTCTGCTCATAGCGGCGTATTGCCACTCCGAGCAGACACATGCAAAGGCACCATACAGCGGTCCTTCAGCGGCGGATCCGCAGTGTAAAATACGCTGTGGATCCGCTCATGTGAAATGTCACCCTCCTTCTAGAAGCTTAAAAGGTTTATGAAAAATTTGAATAGAATAAAAAAAATAATGTCATAGGTTACCACAGTTCTTTCTCTAGATTTATGATAGGAGCAGTGAAATTCATCCATATCCAGATGAAGCTGGACCAACATAAATACAAAAAATGGATATATAAATATAGTCACCATGGATTAATGGAATATACAAACTGCTTCTAAGATTAAGTATACTGAGAATTTTTTTTCATCTAGGACTTTTGAAAACAATTGTTGTTCATCTCCAGGCTACCAAGGCTAAAAGGGGTACTCCGGCAACAAACATCTTATCCCCTATCCGAAGGATAGGGGATAAGATGTTTTTTGCCGTAGTACCCCTTTAAATGACATAAGTAGGATTATAGGGAAATAGTTCAGCAGTTTGTAAACATCAATAAAAAAAAAATGTAATTCTTCTTCCAATCGTGTGATGGAGACAATAAATCTGGCTTTCATGTATTAAATACTTTTAAACTTCATAAAGTAGAAAAACATGTTTTAATGTAGCATCAACCAATAGTCTAAGAGTGACATTCAGCAGTAGATTTGCTGTAAGATATCTTTAGTTTTTTGGTAACCTAACACACGGAACAGCCTTTACTTTCAAAAACCAAAAATATAACTGACGCAGTGACACGTTGCAGAGACTGTCCTACAGGGTTAAGTCTATCCGTAGCCCATATATATTCCGAAACTGTAAGTGTAGCTCAGAATGAGAATTTATTTTTCTTTAGTAAGGAAAACATTTACAGTAGGTGAGTCCCGGTCCTCAAGGGAGGAGCAGTGATTTCTTCTAGAAATGTACAATGTTTCCCTCAACTGCCAGGAAGATAAATGTCAAAAGCCAGACATGACACACATGAATGCAGAGTGAGTTACAAGTAGTTGTCTGGGACTTCACTGTACACAATAAGATGGCAAGGCACACCGCCATGCACACCAGGGCTATTTATAACTCAGCATTTTTTAGTTATGGTATATGAAAACTTGTTTATACGGGGGTGAGTTGTATTTGTTAATTATACCATTCAATGCTATCTGTACAGTGTTTTGCATAATGGAAATGAAGAAAGTAAACTCCAGCTCGGTTCAGGAACATGTGGCTTTATTCACATCAACGAGGCAACAGGTACAGAGAGGAAGTGACGCGTTTCAGCCAGGTACTGGCCTAAGTCGTACGACTAAGGCCAGTACCTGGCCGAAACGCGTCACTTCCTCTCTGTACCTGTTGCTTCGTTGATGTGAATAAAGCCACATGTTCCTGAACCGAGCTGGAGTTTACTTTCTTAATTTCCATTGTTCTGGGTGAGGTCCACACCTTCTCCTTGTTCGGGGTCCAGACCAGGGATAGAGCCGGAATATCTCTATTTTCTCACAGTGTTTTGCATAAGTATTGGACTTTTCTACATTTTGTCATTGTATTACCACAAATTAATATGCATTTCATATTTCATGTAATGGACCAACATAAAATAATCAGTAATATTCATCCCCATTTACTGTAAAACCTCTAACAAAGATCTGGCTTGACCAATTACCTACACAAGCCCCATAATTAGTATATAGGGTCTACCTGTCTGCCACTTAATCTCAGTACAAATACACCTGTTTTGTTAAGGCTCAGAGTTTTTTAGAGAGCATTACTGGACAAACAGCAGCATAAAGACCAAAGAGCTCACCAAACAGGTCAGGAATAGAGTTGTGGAGATGTAAAAAGCAGGGTTAGGTTATAAAAAAAAAATGTATCTTGCTATCTATTCTCCAAGAGGACGCAATATTTTACAATAAGGGACTTTAGTTGTCAGTGTTAGTTTAACCATTTAGTAGAATTGAAATTAAAATAACCATCATAAAAATAAAACTTTTTTTGTTGATTTTTACATGTAAGTCTTCCATAAATCAAGTGCTTGAAGTCTATTTTAACCCACCAGTATAATCAGTATATATGAAAGGATTATTGCCTGTCAGTGTTACACTGACAGACAATTTATTAGGCGAAGCTGGATTCCCCCAGCTACTATGGCAATCATCACCACCCACAATCGCATTAATTGACTGCCATTGGGTAACAGAGGGAGCCCCCTCCCTCTATCAAAACATGTATTGGCTGCAGCATTTAAGGGGTTAAACTGTCGGCATCAGACTCATCTAAGTTCCTGCAGTTACAACAGAATCCGGCATGTGCATTAAAACCAGACTACACATTTTCATATGGATGCCACATTGAATTTTAACTTTGTGAACATCCTCTAAGAATTTGTGCTGCTCTATGCATACACCAATCACTCAGAACAGGTAAATTGGCATTTTAGCATTGATGAGGGGGATAACAGAGAAGGATAGAAGGTCCAGCTCATACAGTCCAAAAAAATAAAAAATAAAAACTATATTGAAGCATACAAATGTAAAATCAGTACAAAAGATCCATAAAACATGACTGACACCTTTTGAACAGTGTTTCCTTAGTCATAGTCAGTTCTGAAATTCTGAATTTCTACAGCATGGATGACCCAACTACTTGTCAGATTCAATATTCGAAATTTGTGATCATTCTCTGAGCAGTTAAAACAATACTGTGACAGCATCAGCTTTAAAAAATGGTAATGAACCAAAATTGCAGATCTTATAAACAGTAAAGCTTATGCAAAGCGCCGCTGATGTCATTCACAAACACTATTGTATTGATTGTTGCAGCTTACCATTACCAGATCAAGATGCAAGTAACTAATAACGTTGCAGACAAGCAGCTATTTCCACAATTATCAACATCACTTACAGGAACTAAAGAAGACGTAAATGGCTTAGCTTTAGATATGTGAGTATGGAAGTTATGTACGAAGATTTTTATCCATCCAAATACATCTCATAGTCAAATTATGTTTAAGTATAACATATCAAAAATGACGAGGAAAAATATCTAGTGAAGAAACATGAAGCCGCTTAGATTCTCTAAAATCATGGACTAAGTTATTTACTCTCTCGACTGGGCATCTTTACTAGGTCATTTTTGGAAGTATAATGTAGTGCCTTAGGGTCTATTCCCACGGCAGAATTTCCACTTGCGGAATTCTGCCTCAAATTAAAGCCCATAGCCTTCTATGGGATTCCACACTCCCATCCACACTTCTGAATTTCTCCTTGCGGAATTCCAGTAGTGTGAATGGGGGTGCGGAATCCAGTAGAAGTCTATGGGCTTTAATGTATGCGGAATTTGAAGGGGGAATATAGGATTTGATAAATTAGTACCCTGAAGTATGATCACACTTGTTTATAGCTTCAGATCTGACACACCTAAAAAAATAAAAAGGGCCATCAGCCAAGCACCGTTTTTGGTATAGTGGTGGTGCTGGGTCAGTGCAGCTCAGCTCACATTCACTTCAATGGAAGGTGAGCTGCAGTAACCCAGTGCCACCACTACACAATGAAGGGCACATGACTTCTGGCCATGGTCCTTTTGTTTGTGTGTCAGGTCCAAAGCGTGCACGAACATCTGATCAGCCATGTCCCAGCACCTTGTTGATCAGACACTGATGGCCTATCCTGAGGACAGATCATCAATGTAAAAAGTCTGGAAACATTAACAACGATGAGCACAGATAGGAGGCAATGAAGTCTACTCTGCATCCACTCTACAGAGAAAGCTGACGCAGAGATGGAGCCTAAAGGGGGGGGGGGGTAAGCAAGGGGGAAATAACATATATTAGTCATAACATGGCAAGAAATAGTGCTACAGCTCATCCTGAAAAATGTCCCCTTAGTCAGGGAAAAGAATGGTAAGGCATGTTGAATTCCAGCTGCCCAACCCTTTTGTTACCAGATAGATAAAGATCCACTAGAGGAGTCTGATAGTGTCGCTTACACAAAGCCTGTGCTAGACTATATTTTACCCTAGGAAAGTCAAGCTACTTGCCTAAGGCACAAATGAATACAGGATGTAAGAATCAGTACAGGATAAGTAATATAATGTATGTACACAGTGACCCCACCAGCAGAATAGTGAGTACAGCTCTTTTATTATGTTTTGAAAGAAAATTAGTATGCTTAATTTCTTCAGGACAAAGGGCGTACCTGTACGCCCCTCGCCCGGTCACGGTGTTTAAAACGGGGTCACACCGGGTCGGTCCCGGCTGCTAACGATAGCCGGGATCCTGGACTAATAGCGAGCGGCACCGATCGTTGTTCCGCGCGGCGATCAAACCTTTAGACGCGGCAAAGTTGATCGCCGCGTCTAAAAATGAAAGTAAACGCTTCCCAGCAGCTCAGTTGGGCTTATCGGGGCTATCGCGATAAAATCGCGATGTCCCGATCAGCTAGGACGCGAGCGGAGACCCCCTTACCTTGCTCCGTCGCGTCCGATCAGTGTTTGATTGCTCCAAGCATTAGCTACAGGCTTGAGCAATCGAGCCCCTATCTCGCTGACCTATGCAAAGCTAGGGCTTTGCAGGGATCAGGGTAAGAGATCAGTGTGTGCAGTGTTATAGCCCCCTATGGGAGCTATAACACTGAAAAAAAAAAGTGAAAAAGTTAAAAAAGGTCACCCCCCTTTTCCCATAAAAAAAAAAACTGTAAATAAAAATGAAAATAAACATATGTGGTATCGCCACATGCGGAAATGTCCGAAACTATAAAAATATATCGTGAATTAAATCGCACGGTCAATGGCGTACGCGCAAAAAAATTCCAAAGTCCAAAATTGCGTATTTTTGGTCACTTTTTATATCATGAAAAAATGAATAAAAAGCGATCAAAAATTCTGATCAACAAAAAAAATGGTACTGATAAAAACTTCAGAACACGTCGCACAAAATGAGCCCTCATACCGGCCCGTACACGGAAAAATAAAAAGTTATAGGGGTTAGAAGATGAGAATTTTTTACGTATAAATTTTCCTGCATGTAGTTATGATTTTTTTTCCGAAGTACCACAATATCCAACCTATATAAGTAGGGTATCATTTTAACTGTATGGACCTACAGAATAGGACTCCTCGTCAAAGGCTTTCCTGCCGAAACGCCAGCGTTGGAGTGGTGTCGCTCCGATCTCCTCTTCCCTACTTGGGATATTTTCTGTATGTATACCCCCTAATCTTGCATATATACCTTTGTGGTGCTGTTTTGACTTTTCTTATGGGACACTGGACAGTGCTATCTTTTATTATGTAATACTGTTGCACTTTAGTACTGTTTTGCATTATTGCACATATAGGTATCCTGCTACTTGATTTATGCATATGCACTTTACTGGGGACAGTAATATTTTATAATTGTATATTGTTATAAGGGTTACTGGAGGGGCTCGGAGTGACACCCTTTTGTTTTTTGCCACTCGTTTCTTCTCCCCTTGGGGATTGTTTCCTCTCTTGTTTTTATGTTACTAAATAAAGAAATATATTATTTATATGAATTGGTGAAATGACTCATTTTTCTTTTGTGTGTATATATAGTGTGGTTTTTGGGAGATCATAGAGCATACAATATATTTGGGTCAGTTCTATTGATTATTTCACTTAATGGTGGTTATCCACTAACGTTATTATTAGACCCACAATCGAATACAGGTTTTTAGAATAAAGATAAGGTATTATTTTTACCGAAAAAATGCACTGCGTAGAAACGGAAGCCCCCAAAAGTTTTAAAATTACATTTTTTCTTCAATTTTGTCGCACAATTAATTTTTTTTCCGTTTTGCCCTGGATTATTTGGTAAAATGACTAATGTAACTGCAAAGTAAAATTGGTGGCGCAAAAAACAAGCCATCATATGGAATTTTATGTGCAAAATTCAAAGCGTTATGATTTTTAGAAGGTGAGGAGGAAAAAATGAAAATGCAAAAACGGAAAAACCCTGCATCCTTAAGGGGTTAAAATTGTCCTCTTCTGACCCCTATGAGACTTATTTTTCGGCTTATTTTTTTGCACAGTAATCATTCTTATCTGTTCCGTTTTTGTTTTGATGGAACTTTTTGATCGCTTTTATTCATTTTTTTTCTAGTATTGAAGCGAGCAAAAAATCATTATTTGTGAACTTGTATTTTTTACACATACTGCATTCACAGCACAGATTCACTAACATATTTTAATAGTTTGGACATTTCTGAATATGGTGATACCTCATATGTTTATTTAAATTTTATTTGAAAAATGGGGAAAAGGAATGATTTCAATTTTTATTGGGAGTAGAGTGGGGGGCTTATTCACATTTATTACAATATGTTTCTCACCATAGGGGGATATAACATGTTATCATTCTAATTGCATACACTGAACAATGCTGCGCCATACGCATAGCAGTGATCAGTGTTATCGCTGATCCACATATACAGGTTATTGTGGCTGCCTAACAGGTTAACCGACGATCTGACAGAATAGAGGAGGGTAAGTGACCACCGGTTATCATCCCAGTTGATAGGGACCCTGCGATAACCCTGTAGAGGTCCCTCCAAACCTACTGAGAACAGGAATTTTACCCTTTAGAACCCAGATCAACTTTGAATGTGGGATCTAAAGGGTTAATGCTAGGCATTGACATGATCACTGCTGCCCAGCATTAGAGGTAAATCCTGGCTGCTGTAAGTAGCCAATACTCGCTGTTTTTGAAGCAAGTGCAGCTTCTGTGCTTGATTTAAAGACCTATCCTTCGAATATGGGATAAGATGTCTAGGGGCAGAGTTATCTGGCCATCACAGTTTGGCCCTGTAAAAGCTGCTCATATCCTGTGTATAACAATTTTTCCTGCTTTCAATATGTCAACTTCAGGAACTGTCCACATCCTGCCTAATGTCTCCCAACCCTTAGAAGATGCCATTTTTTACTTCATTTGTCAGTGGAGGTCATGTGAAAGCACTAGTGCATCTTGTGTGACTACAGGATGCTGCTGTTTGCACTTATGATCTTAGGTATCAACACAGTTTTACTCCTGTACTGATTTCTCTTTTTAAAATAGTCCCTGAGGGAAAATTTCTTACTTAAATCTCCCAGGAACTTTCCTCCTTCCATTGCAAATTCTGGATGTTCCTCTCTTATTACATGGCCCCCCCACTCCCTACTTTCTATGAAGGAGAGGGAGAGAGACAGAGAAAAATGTCAGTTCTAAGCCAACACTAGTCAGGAGCAGTGTCCTGTTGGCTCTATGTTGAAAGCAGCAGTACAGTCAGCTATGTGTGTAGAGTTGCTCAGACTCTACATTGGAAAAATGTTATGGCACAATATACGTTTTAGTTTAAAAAATTTTATGTGACTATCCATACTAAAAACACTAAAATAATCAAGCTGTTACTTAAGCCACTAAAGTGCATACAATAAGCTACCTTTACTACAGCTCACTAGCTAGCTTTGCAGTACAGCCTATGACAGCTTAACTCTATTTTTAAGTTATAAAAACCCAAACAATCCTATTTTAAAAATATATCTACAATATATATATATATATATATATATATATATATATATATATATATATACATCGTATATACTCGAGTATAAGCCGACCCGAGTATAAGCCGAGACCCCTAATTTCAACCCAAAATCCCAGGAAAAGTTATTGACTCGAGTATAAGCCTAGGGTGGGAAATACCTCATCCCCCCCTGTCATCATCCAGACCCGTCATTAACATCCTCATCATCATCCCCTTGTCATCATACCACACATCCCCCCTTCATCATCCCCTTATCATCCCACACATCCCCCCTTCATCATCCCCTTGTCATCATCCCGCACATCCCCCCTTCATCATCCCCTTATCATCCCGCACATCCCCCCTTCATCATCCCCTTATCATCCCACACATCCCCCCTTCATCATCCCCTTATCATCCCGCACATCCCCCCTTCATCATCCCCTTATCATCCCACACATCCCCCCTTCATCATCCCCTTGTAATCATCCCCCCCCCCCTTCATCATCCCCACCCCCCTTCATCATCCCCTTGTAATCATCCCCCCCCCCCTTCATCATCCCCACCCCCCTTCATCATCCCCACACCCCCCCTTCATCATCCTCTTCTCATCATTCGCCCTCAGTGGTCTTCAACCTGCGGACCTCCAGAGGTTTCAAAACTACAACTCCCAGCAAGCCCGGGCAGCCATCGGCTGTCCGGGCTTGCTGGGAGTTGTAGTTTTGAAACCTCCGGAGGTCCGCAGGTTGAAGACCACTGCGGCCTTCAACATCATCCAGCCCCCTCTCACCCCCCTTTAGTTCTGAGTACTCACCTCCGCTCGGCGCTGGTCCGGTCCTGCAGGGCTGTCCGGTGAGGAGGTGGTCCGGGCTGCTATCTTCACCGGGGGCGCCTCTTCTCCGCGCTTCCGGCCCGGAATAGATGCGTTGCCTTGACAATGACGCAAATGACGCACCTCTGCGTCGTTGTCACGGCAACGTGACTATTCTGAGGCCGGGCCCGAAGCGCTTAGAAGAGGCCTCCCCGGTGAAGATAGCAGCCCGGAACCACTATCCCACCGGACCACCTCCTCACCGGACAGTCCTGCAGGACCGGACCAGCGCCGAGCGGAGGTGAGTACTCAGAACTAAAGGGGGTGAGAGGGGGGCTGGATGATGTTGAAGGCCGCAGTGGTCTTCAACCTGCGGACCTCCGGAGGTTTCAAAACTACAACTCCCAGCAAGCCCGGACAGCCGATGGCTGCCCGGGCTTGCTGGGAGTTGTAGTTTTGAAACCTCCGGAGGTCCGCAGGTTGAAGACCACTGCGGGTGGGGGAGTTCACTCGAGTATAAGCCGAGGGGGGTGTTTTCAGCACGAAAAATCGTGCTGAAAAACTCGGCTTATACTCGAGTATATACGGTATATATATATATATATATATATATATATATATATATATATATATATATATATATATATATATATTATATATATATATATTAAAAGGACAACAGACAATAATAATGGTTTAAATTTTAAAATACTAGACTACAGTTTACAAAACTTTTTAGTACACTGAATATGTTACAGATATGTTATTGTAACATTCAGGTGAATTATGTATTGTTGTTCAGTTGTTATAAATTATATTTATTTCCCAGATCTGAAGGCATAAGTGAGACTGGAACCTACTCTTTCCTCATTACATTAGACACTGAGATTGGCGATCTCATGATGATGAAATTAAAATGGGAAGCCAGCAAAGACATTAAAAGTCTGTGGTATACCCTGCAAAAGAAGATGGCATGGGAAACACTGCCGGGATTACTAGTAAAGAAAATAAGAGTATTGGTTGGAGAAACGCAGGAGAGGTTAGTATTTAAAAAGCAGCTCAATAATCCATTTTATATGTAGGTAATGTACTTTATTTTATAAAGATAACTGTTCACCATAAAAGAATCTACTTTCTAGGCATCTTGTACTGTATAAAATGGGTTGGTCAACCATTAACTTTGATTGCAAATTAATACTATGGGGGTCAACATTATTATCATTGTTTGCTTTGGTAAGTTCTGAAGTAATTTTTTCTTTTTTGCTTTAGTTGTGCTTATGTGCTACATATTTATCATACTATAACAGGGGGTTGATACATTTGGGGCACATTAACAAAACAAAAATTTGCAGCTGAGACTTTTGTGAGACTTTTTGGCGACTTTTAAAATTTACTTACATATGGGAGGTTTGTACTCCAGGTTAGACCTGGAGTAGACTTGCGACTTTTTGTAATGGGTTTGCGACTTTTTTTGTCGTGAACATGCGACTTTCGCACATCATAAATACCTGACCACTGAAAAGTAAAAACTGAAATTTGCTTAGGTAAGGCTGTTTAACTTTTTGCTTATTAACAAAAGTCCCCCAAAAAAGTGCTTAGGCGCATGTGCAACTTATTGTGCGAATTTTGTATTTGTATATGCAAATAAAAGGCTCTAAATACCTTGATAAATGTCCCCCCAAATCCCTAGGATATGCTGCTTGACCCCTGAATCAAATGATGTAGCCCTTGATTTCAAGGTCGTAATAGTTAGTTTTATTTTAGAGACACTTTAAAAGGAGTATGCTGTAGAATAAGGCTAGGTTCACACTACAGAATCTCCGGGCAGAAAATTTCCGCCCGGAGATTCCGAGTGCAGCCAGACTGAATCAGTCGGGAATCAGTCAGGACTGTGCAGACACTGCAGTCTCTTGGAGACTGCAGTGTCTGCACAGTCCTGACTGATTCCCGACTGATTCAGTCTGGCCGCACTCGGAATCTCCGGGCGGAAATTTTAGCGAATGGATTTCCGTTCACAAATTCACACTTTGGATTTTGTGAAGCAGAATTTGTGAACGGAAATCCATTCGCTATACAGTACATTTTAGTAAGCAGTATTTCTGCCTGCAATTTCAAAGCAGAATTGCAGGCGGAAATTACGTAGTGTGAACCTAGCCTAAGGGGGAGATTTATCAAAAACTCTGCAGAGGAAGAGTGGTGCAGTTGCCCATGCCAACCAATCAGATTGCTTTTTAATTTTGCAGAGGCCATGTCAAAAATATAAGAAGGACCCTGATTGGTTGCTATAGGCAACTAGCAACTTTTCCTCTGCACAGGTTTTAAAAAAAATCTCCCCCTAAATTATTTTTAAATAAGTTGATCCACAAGGTTACATCAATTTGAAAATTACCTCCAGTTAAGAAAAATTCAAGCCTCATCAGCTTCTGGATGATGCAGAGGAAGTTGTGTAGCCCTTTCCAGTCTGATGCGCTCTGCTGTCACCTCTAACTTTGTTAGGAACTGTCCAGAGCAGGCGAGGTTTGCTCTGGCGGTTTTCTCCAGCCAGGACAGTTCCTCACACAGACAGAGGTAGCAGAAGGCAGAGCGGTGTTGGACTGGAAATAACTACACAACTTTTTTCAATAAATAAACTATATAGAGATAATTCATAAGTCTGTATAACTATCTGGCATCAGTTGGTTTAAAAACCAAACTTTTTTTTTTCTCCAGAACACCTTTTTAATTTTTAAGTGAAGCAACTATATTTCTGTGCATACGTGGGTTGCAGACGCATGGTATATCTACCAAAAGGAAGATCATTAAGAGGTTACCATACATCTTATTTTTTATATACAAGTTGGAGTTTTTCTTTTGTGGAGCAGTGATGCCTTGATCCTCTATCACTTACTCCATACTCCGATGAAAAACAATTTTTCTATTCAACTGGTGACAAAAAGTTAAACAGATTTGTAAATGACATCTATTTAAAAATCTTAATCCTTCCAGTACTTACAGTCATGGCCATAAATGTTGGCACCCCTGAAATTTTTCAAGAAAATGAAGTATTTCTCACAGAAAAGGATAGCAGTAACACATGTTTTGCTATACACATGTTTATTCCCTTTGTATGCATTGGAACTAAACCAAAAAAGGGAGGGAAAAAAGCAAATTGGACATAATGTCACACCAAACTCCAAAAATGGTCTGGACAAAATTATTGACACCCTTAACTTAATATTTTGTTGCACACCCTTTGGAAAAAAAATAACTGACATCAGTCACTTCCTATAACAATCAATAAGCTTCTTACACCTCTCAGCCGGAATGTTGGACCACTCTTCCCTTGCAAACTGCTCCAGGTCTCTTACTGGAAGGGCGCCTTTTCCCAACAGCAATTTTAAGATCTCTCCACAGGAATTCAATGGGATTTAGATCTGGACTCATTGCTGGCCACTTCAGAACTCTCCAGCGTTGTTGCCATCCATTTCTGGGTGCTTTTGACGTATGTTTGGGGTCATTGTCCTGCTGGAAGACCAAAGATCTCGGAATCAAACCCAGCTTTCTGACACTGTGCTGTACAGTGCAACCCAAAATCCGTTGGTAATCCTCAGATTTCATGATGCCTTGCACACATTCAAGGCACCAAGTGCCAGAGGCAGGAAAACAACCCCAAAACATCATTGAACCTCCACCATATTTCACTGTAGGTACTGTGTTCTTTTCTTTGTAGGCCTCATTCCATTTTCGGTAAACTGTAAATGATGTGCTTTACCAAAAAGCTCTATCTTGGTCTCATCTGTCCATAAGACGTTTTCCCAGAAGGATTTTGGCTTACTTAAGTTCATTTGGCAAAATGTAGTCTTGCTTTTTTTATTTCTCTGTGTCAGCAGTGGGCTCCTCCTGGGTCTCCTGCCATAGCATTTAATTTAATTTAAATGTCGATGGATAGTGTGCGCTGACACTGATGCTCCCTGAGCCTGCAGGATGACTTGAATATATTTGGAACTTGTTTGGGGCTGCTTATCCACCATCCGGACTATCCTGCCTTGACACCTTTCATCAATTTTGTCTGACCACAGTGCTCTCTGCTAACACCTCTGTCCATGTCAGGAACTGAGAGGTTTGCTATGGGAATTTGCTCCTACTTTGGACAGTTCCTGACATAAAGCGAGGTATCAGTAGAGAGCATTGTGGTCAGAAAAGAACTATACAACTTCCTCTGGAGTATATAGCAGCTGATAAGTACTGGAAGATTTACAAATCTGTTTAACTTTCTTGCACCAGTTGATTACTGATTCAAAAACACGTTTTCCAATTAAATACCCCTTTAACAGAAAATGTTGGTGGTTCTCAAGTACCATATAAAAGTCTCAGATCAGTGGTCTCAAACTGTGGCCCTCCATATGTTGCAAAACTTCAACTCCCAGCATGCCCGGAAAGCCAGCCCTTGGCTGTCTGGACATGCTGGGAGTTAAAGTTTTGCAACATCTGGAGGGCCACAGTTTGAGACCACTGTATTAGATTGTCTGACAGCCCCGTTTTTAGTGAGTGATTTGTTTTGACAACCCTTACAGTTTTTGTGTTGCAATTTTTGGTAGATTGGTGCATGCATGCATGCAATAAAAATGGCTTGATTCAAGCCATTTTTATTGCATGCATGCTCCAATCTACCAAAAATTGCAACACAAAAACTGTAAGGGTTGTCAAAACAAATCACTCACTAAAAACGGGGCTGTCAGACACCCAAATTAACCCATTGACCTTGTTACATTCCCATTCAAGTCTTAAAAGAGGAAAAAAGTATACTTGTGTAGAAGCCACAAGTGTTAGTAAGAATACCTGATCACTTCGTGACGCCAGGGCACCGTTATCCTATACACGGTCCCAGGTTGCAGACAGCTTCTCCTGGGCCAGACACGGGGAATAAATGAAAACACAGACATCAGGTTACGGATAACTGTCTTTACTGAGCTGGGCGCAGATGGTAATACACATACAGCTGACTTTAGTGTAACCCCTTGGGAGCCCTGCTGCCTTGCTGGGTCTTGTGGTGCTTACACTAAACAGATTAATACTGACTTGTAAGGCGGAAAGATAAATCCTGGTAGGTAGGGTCCTGTCAAGGTACTGAAGCCTTCTCCGCAAGGGCATGAACTTCCACTGTGTGAGTAATCCTTGCAGAATGACCAGAGAGATTAGATTTGAGCTAGGCCTTCCCTTAGAGCACACAGAACAACACACCTGAACCACACTGTAGCTCAACTTACACTAGACTGAAAAAATCCTCACCCACTACACTATACAGGGGAGACTTTAGTGGTTCCCATGGCCAGGCAGGGTCACATAGGGTTCACTGCTCTCATTTAAGGGTACAGTAACACAAAAACATATACACATAAGAATAGAATTGATTTAGAAAAATATATTACTTTGCAATAGAATGTAATCATAATGAATATAACAGCAAGTCCTTTGGTGGGTCCAACACCTTGTGCTGCCATGCTGCCCAAGACAGTCCAAAGCTACAGGACAGCTATTGGTGCTGGGACACCACACTTATACTGCTCTCTAGGTAACTGGGATATGAGTGCATAGGTATAGCATGGGGAGATTTCTCCCAGAATTTGTAATTATCTTAAGGTGAAAGAAATATTCTACATAAGGAAGTTCCTTAAAGGGGAATTCCGGTGAAAACAAGTAGAAAACAAGTAGAAAACAAGTGTGTTCAAATCACCTGGTGCCTGAAAGTTAAACAGATTTGTAAATTACTTCTATTAAGAAATCTTAATCCTTCCAGTACTTATTAGCTGCTGTATAAAACAGAAATTTGTGAATTTCTTTTCTGTCTGACAACAATGCTCTCTGCTGACACCCCTGTCCATGTCAGGAACTGTCCAGATTAGAATCATATCCCCCTAGAAAACCTCTCCTGCTCTGGACAGTTCCTGACATGGACAGGGGTGTCAGCAGAGAGCACTGTTGTCAGACAGAAAAGAACTTCACAAATTTCTCTGTAGTATATCTTTAGTAAACATCAGCTGATAAAAAATCTTAACCCTTCCAGTATTTAATAGAAGTGATTTACAAATCTGTTTAACTTTCTTGCACCAGTTGATTTGAATTTTTTTTTCGCACTGGAGTTCCCCTTTAAAGAGGTTATCCAAAGACATAATAATTTTTATATGGCTGGGGGTGACTTAAAATTTTTTTTGTCAAACCCCCACAGCTCTCGATTTGTCCATCTAGTCCCCATTTGTCCTGCTTTCAACACCAGCTATCTATGCAAGAACTACCCGATTAGCCAATCACTGGCAGCAGCTGTGTCCCACCTCAGTCAGTGATTGGCTGATTGGGAAGTCATCTCATAGGTAGGACAAAGTGATGAGGAGTGTGGACCAGATAATGTTCGGCCCTTTTCACACTATAAAGTGTTCCGTTAAGAGATCCGTTATAAACATCTGTTAGAAAAGCCTTAAAAATTAATGTTAAACGTCCGTTACAAAATCCCTTTCAAGTCTATGGGATTTTTTTATTACCCGTTATGAACCGTTATGGCCCGTCATGAATAACGGATATTTGTGACGGAAGAAAAAATGGCACATGCACTAATTTTTCTTCCGTCACAAGAAAAGAGGGTAAATTAACGGCCGTTATTTTTAACATTGAAGTCTATGGCAAACGGATGAGCCTTGAGGTCATCCATTTGCACCTGGTTTATACTATCCGTTATTACTTCTGAGCATGCTCAGAAGAGGTGACATCAGCAGACTCCTGCAGTGCTGAGGGACGACTACTACTCCCATCATGGAACAGACTTGTTTCCATGATGGGAGTAGTAATTCCTTGGCTGCGGGAGTCTGCCGGTGGCTGGGGAGACTACATTAGTGTTTGCACTACTACCCCCATCATGGAACAGACTGAGGGATTGATCGCACTGGGTCTCACTTCTGAAACCCCATGCGATCAGAAGTTATTAAGCAGGGGAGTGGGCGGCATGGTCCGCAACCCTGCAATGTATTGTGTGTTTTTACTTTCATTTTTAAATACCCCGCGGGGAGCCCTGAATGGCTGGTACCGAGGAGACATTCAGGGCTCCCAGCTGGGTTTTTAAAAGTAAACATTGTGAGTGGCAGCAGGGGCCATATCTATATTAAAAGCGCTGGGGGGGTGTCAAAATATACAGCACTGAAGGGGGGGGGGCAGACATATAGCCTATATATCTAGCCCCCTAGCGCATAATATGCCCCCTAGCGCATTATTAAAGATATGACCCCCTGTCGGCGCATTTATAATGTGCCCCCCTGCTGGCGCATTTACAATGTACCCCGCGCCGGAGCATTTCTCATATTATGCCACAGCAGCGCGATATGTGAAAAGTATTTCTATCAGCAGCCGGCCAGCCTGATGATGCTATTAGAAATACTTTTCATCCATGGTGCTGCGGTGGCATATGTATATAGAAGTGCTGTGGGGGGGGGGGGGGGGCAGATAGCGCTATATGTCTGCCCAAAAGCCCCCCCCCCAGCACTTCTATATACATATGTACATATGCCCCCACAGCACTATGGATGATAAGTATTTCTATCAGGATCATCGGGCCGGCCAGCTACTGATAGAAATACTTTTCACATATAGGGCTGCGGTGGCATAATATGATATGGCGGGGTCATATCTTTATTAATGCGCTGCAGGGGGCATATTATAAATGTGCCGGGGGAGCTAGATATATAGGCTATATGTCTGCCCACCACCCCCCCTGCAGCGCTATATATCTTGCTCCCCACAGAGCTTTTAATATACATATGGCCCCCGCTGCCACTCACAATGCTCATTCCTCCTCGGTACCGGCCATTCAGGGCTCCCCGCGGGGGATTTAAAAAGTGAAATCACACGATACATCGCAGGGGAGCAGACCATGCTGCCCGCTCCCCTGCTTAATAACTTCTGATCGCATCAGGTCTCAGAACTGAGACCCAGTGCAATCAATCCCTCAGCCCCTGTACTACAGCTCCCATCATGGAACAGAGTCTGTTCCATGATGGTGGTAGTAGTACAAACACTAATGTAGCCTCCCCAGCTGTCTGCAGACTCCCGCAGCCAGGGAATTACTACTCCCATCATGGAAAGTAGTCTGTTCCATAATGGGAGTAGTAGTAGTAGTCGTCGTCCCGGCTGTGGGAGTCTATAGGCAGAGGTGTTACAGCCATACATGAGGGATGTTATAACGGGTCTTAATGGATGAATATTTATCTAGCCATTAGAACACGTTATTTCATCCGTTATTATGCATCCGTTTCCACACAGAAAACGGACGTTTAATAACAGATGAATACTCAGTGTGAAAGGAGCCTACCGGGAGGGTCAAGGGATTAATGGAGTAGAGAATGTTTTTTTTTTATTATTATTATTCTTACAGTATGTCCAGCAACATTTAAAACATTTGATGTCTCTAGACAACCCTTTTAATGCTATACCCTATTATTCCTTTATTAAAAATATATTTAAATTTTTTTTCTTCTTCAGACTAACATTTTGTGCTGAAAATGCTGATGACTTTGAACTCCATCCTGACCAGGAGAAGAACTATGTGAGATGTTTAAACAGACTAAAAAGGAAAGAGGTGTCCGCTAAAGTGCAAAGAAATCGCTTGAAACAGCGTGCTTAGCCAAAACTGGATAGATCTTTGAAGCCAAATAGCCCAAACTGCTTTAAGAAGTTGCTTGCACCTAATCTTCTGGAGTACAGAAAGACTAGCTCCTTAATGTTCCTTTTGTCCAACCCTGTTTTAAGAGACCATAGCTTTTCATTGTCAGTATTTTACAATGTGTCTCACAGCTGCCTGAAATAAATTGTCATTTTCCATAGTGATTTGTCCAAGTTTTTTGCAGAGCCATAATTTCTGAATATCCTTCCTCAAGAATATCCTTCAGGACAGGAATGCAAAGTTTAAAAACTCTAAAAAGGTACAACACGCAAGCCCCTTACTATGTATAACACTAGTTCCTGGCATTATAGTGTTTCAGAAACACTTTACCAATTGTCAGGAAATATTGTGCAACTTACAGTTTTCTAATAGCCATCCACAGTAAACTTTTTCTACTCCACCCCTAGACATTTCATCCCCTATCCAAAGCATAGGGGATAAGATGTATGATCGTGGGGGTCCTGCTGCTGGGACACCCCGTGATCTCCCTGCGGCACCTGGTGTTCGTGAAGTCATGGCCACACACCCTCAATGCAAGTCTATGGGAAGGGGGTTGGGGAGGAGGGGGTGGACGCCACACCACCTCCCATAGACTTGCATTGAGAGAGGGGGCGTGGCCATGATGCCACGAGCCTCCGGCGCTGCATCGCTAGTCATCTAGTACAGAGCGAAGTGCACCGGATGACTGGGGTGCTGCAGCAGAGATCGCGGGGTCCCAGTGACGGGACCCCCGCGATCAGACATCTTAACCCCTATCCTTTGAATAAGGGGATAAGATGCCTAGGGGCCGAGTATCCCTTTAAGCATAACACCACATCTACTTGGATATACACTAGGAAACCTTATAAAAAATAAAATCTTATATAGATTTCACTGTAGCATGAAGAGTATGGTCACAGACAAAACCTTCTTGCAATAGCACATGCAGGTCAGAGCCAGATAATATTCTTACAAAATGCAATGGTACAATTAAATTGTACAATAAAAAAAGAGACAAAGGACACCAGCACATGCACATTTTCTATTCATCCAATAAACCTCATTTCACTACTGAAATATTATGGTGTCTTTCAGATATTCGATAGCTCAAAATTAAATTGCTGATCCAAACACCAAAGTATTTATAAATGAAAATCATGGAAATTGTCAGGGGTGCCCAAACTTTTGCATACGACTAAGTTTACAGGCAACACATTTAACCTCTTAAGGACGCAGGGCGTACCTGTCCACCCTGTGCCCACTCCCCTGCATCATAGTGGGTTGGTCCCAGCGGCTAGCAATGGCCGGGACCCATGGCTAGTACCGGACATCACCAATTGCGGTGATGTCCAGAATTAACCCCATAGACGCATCGATGAAAGTTGATCGCCACGTCTAAAATGAAAGAAAATGCTTCCCGAAAGCTCAATCGGGCTGATCGGAATCACCGCAGTAAAACCGCGGTATGCCGATCAGCTGAGAGGACGCGAGGGTCCCTACCTTCTTCCTCAGCGTCCGATTGGAGATCTATTTCTCCATGCCTGAGATCCAGGCTGGAGCAGCAGAGTGCTATGCCATAGCATTGATTAGTGTCTGCAATCAGAAGATTGCATGTTATAGTCCCCTATGGGGGCTATAAATCTGTAAATAAAAAAAATAAATAAAAAAGTTAATAAATGTGATTTAACCCCTTTCCCTAATAAAAGTTTGAATCACCCCCCCCCCCCCTTTCCCATTTAAAAAACAAAACATGTAAACAAATATAAACATATTTGGTATCGCCGCATGCATAAATGTCTGAACTATAAAAATATTATGTTAAACGGCACAGTTAATGGCGTACACTTAAAAAAAAAATCAAAAGACCAAAATAGCATTTTTTGGGCCACTTTGTATACCCTAAAAAAAGGTAAAAAAAAAAATCTAAAAAGTCCCATCAAAACAAAAATTGTACCGATAAAAAGTTCAGATCATGTCGTAAAAAAAATGAGCCCTCATACCGCCCCAAACGCGGAAAAATAAAAAGTTAAAGGGGTCAGAAGGACATTTTTAAACGTACAAATTTTTGTTCAAAAAGTTGTAATTTTTTAACAGTAGTAAAACAAAATCAAACCTATATAAAGTTGGGTATCATTTTAATCGTATGGACCAGAATAATGGATACAAAATATAAGGTGTAATTTTTACCGAGAAATGCCCTGCGTAGAAATGGAATCCCTAAAAGTTACAAAATTGCTTTTTTAAAATGTATTTGGTCCCACAAAAATTTTTTAGGGTTTTGCAGTAGATTTTTTTGGGTAAAATGACTGATGTCATTACAAAGTAAAATTGGTAGCGCATAAAACAAGCCATCATATAGGTCTGTAGGTGGAAAACTGAAAGAGTTATGAATTTTAAAAGGTGAGAAGGAAAAACCGAAAAAACCTGAGTCTTTAAGGGGTTAATATTGCGAACTAAATTATTTGTATTACAGTTAATAAGCCACTTTAGCCAAAATTGTTGTTCTTTAGGGAGTTTTGATATTCTTTTAATTGCAAAGTATATTGACAAACTCCACACCTTGACATACCGCATCTGAAAAACCACGGATATTGGAGACAAATACCGACCCTATCTTTCTTTTTACTTTTATTGTAAACACTGGGTGAAATAATATTCCCCAATGTAGGTGCTCTGCCAGATGCACACTTAAACCCATTTTAAAGGATCTTAGCCAATTTATCATCTTCATGCAATACAGGTAAAAATTTGTGATAACATCTATTTGGGAAAACTGTCGGCAATACTGTAAAACCAAAACTGGAACCGATTTGTGACATATCACACTTTTTATGAATTCTGTAAAGATTGGAAGATAGAATCTCATAGATGGATGGATGATGTGCTATAAAGTGAACTATAATATTTTATGATCAAATATAGTATTTATGTCTGGAAATATTGTCAAATTATTTAGCTAGCTCCCGATCCTGTACATCATTATTCGTGCACAATCATTATCCATGCAGCAAATGTATTCCCAGTGCACTTGCCTTTAAATATGTACATTAATGGAGGAACATCCATAAAGTCACATCTTATAACCTAAATCCATCACAGCAAATTCCATAGAAAGATCCCTGCTCTCTTGTCTGACTACTCATTAATGTACTCACTGTATAAAGTCCTTGTTCCATTGTAAACCTTCTCATAACTCCGTTCACCATACAGCAAGATGTCATTGTCATCTTTAGGACTTAATGACCTGTGTGCAGCCTAGGTATGGGGGAACTGTGGTGTGAGAAATGAACGCATTAGCCTTTATGAGAAACATTATGCAGTCACTGCTCAGGCCTCTTGTGGATGGGGTTAATTCTTAGACATTTATTATTTATGTGCTGTTTGTTAAGAATTAGGTTATTAAGCTAATTATTTAGGTTGTTACTATACAACATAACATTCTACAAAGAATATGTATGAAATGGAATTTATACTTCAAAGTACACAGCACAAATAGGATTTGGTGCACTGGAGATAGCAGCAGCTGTAAGGGTTAACAGGGAGACGACTAGAGATGAGCGAAGTTACAGTAATTCAATTCGTCACAAACTTCGCGGCTCGGCAGTTGATGACTTTTCCTGCATAAATGAGTTCAGCTTTCAGGTGCTCCGGTGGGCTGGAAAAGGTGGATACAGTCCTAGGAGAGAGTCTCCAGCCCACCGAAGCACCTGAAAGCTGAACTAATTTATGCAGGCTAAAGTCAGCAACTGCCGAGTCGAGAAGTTTGTGACGAATTGAATCACTGTAACTTCGCTCATCTCTAGAGACGACCATTTACCATTCCTATACGGCAGTAATATGGGAACAGATTTCAAATGCAATGACCACTGCAAAACATTAGCCCAGATTTATCAAACTAGGTGAGAGATTTTTCCACAGCAACCAATCACAGCTCAGCCAACGAGCTCTGGTAAACTGGAAGCTGAGCTGTGATTGGTTGCGGTGGTTAAATCACTCCATTTTTCTCTCATACAGTTTAATAAATCTGGGCCAATGTGTATCAATTAACTGGTACATTGCAATCTGGCTTCCGCTAAGAGACCATGGGTTATAACGATGGATTCCAACTCAACAAGAGCCATCCATCTAATGTCAATAGCTGATGGTTGTGGATATTGGTGGATAGTAAGCTCCGCTTTAGTTACCAGTGTCAGTTGGCATGGCCTGGGGCCCAACATTTGGCCCCCTGCCATCTCCAGGTTGGTTCCCTGACTCATCTGTTTTGAATGGAGTGGTGGGTCAGCACACACACACTGGTCGATCCATTTATTGTCTAAAGAGCCACTCGAAAAAAACAAGTATTGTACACAGCCATCTCTGGAGGCTTGAATGAACACAATGAACAGCCAGAATAGAATAGCCAATGCACTGACCCACCAATTCAAAACAAAGCAGTCAGAATACCCTTCTGGAGATTACAGGGTGGCCCATTGACCGTTTTAAATTAGAGGGGCAAAGGTTTAAAAGTAATATCAGGAAGTATTACTTTACTGAGAGAGTAGTGGATGCATGGAATAGCCTTCCTGCAGAAGTGGTCGCTGCAAATACAGTGAAGGAGTTTAAGCATGCATGGGATAAGCATAAGGCTATCCTTCATATAAGATAGGGCCAGGGACTATTCATAGTATTCAGATTATTGGGCAGACTAGATGGGCCAAATGGTTCTTATCTGCCGACACATTCTATGTTTCTATGAAAAGAATGTTCTAGAACTGCTCTAGAATGTACAAAACATCATGTTTGCTATAGCAAAAACCAAAGCAGCAAAAGACTGAATGCTTAGTCATTGTTCCCATAGCATACACATAGTGGATTTGACACAGATTTCAGAATGGATTCCATGCCAAACTCTGTGTTAAACCCAACGACAATTAGTAACACTGTTCACATGCAATGGAAAATATTCAAACATATTTTGATACTGCCAAAAAAAATGCCAATTTGGAAATTTGCCTCGTCAATGAATAACAATGTTATTAGAAGAATTCCAAGGCTGTAAAAACATATTACTTGCAACCATGTGAACATAGCCTAAGGGCTCATTCGCACTACAAAATCTACCCTTGGAGATATTTCAGGCATAGATCCCTTGGGCAGCAGGCACTTGCAGAGCAAGCTGGGGCTAGGACCATTTGGAAACGCACCATCTCCATTGACAGCAATGCATTTTCGCAAAGATTCCAACATGTTCACTCTTTCTGTGGAGTGTGGGATCCAGAATTTCAGCAGCAGAATCCAATTAAAGAATTGGAGTCTGCTGCACCAGATTTTGACGGAAATATTCTACTTGAACAATACGTTGTGTAAATGGGCCCTAAAGGTTTGCCAGTTACAAATGGCCAAAAAACCCACAGAAGCTTCCCATAGTGTTGGTCACTGTGATCTATATCAATCTGCCTGAAACCCAAACTGTCTGGTTATGCCCATAACAGCCAATCACACCTCAGCATTCATATCTCACAAGCTCTGGTAAAAATAAAAGCTGAGCTGTGATTGGTTGCTATGGGTAAACCCGGCCATTTTTTTGTTTTTGTTTCAGGCAGATTGATAAATGTAGACCATTTATGCAGAATATGTGATGCCTTCTGCTGGTGTGATGCCTTCAGATTCCAGGTATGGGCTCTATTAGGATTTTTGCTTTAGTTCAATTTTGGTAAAAAATTAAACCGGTGAAATACAGGTGTAGACATACAAAGATGAATAGAATAGGCATTACACACTGCAGATGAGGAAGACTGCTGAAGGCTCTTAATTTTAGTGCTTGCAACCACAGTATAGGACATTGCATTCAAGTGTCCCTATCATTAAGAAAAATACTTCGTGTCACAGAGACACGGCAGACGTTTTGATCGGTCAAAGGCTAATCATTAGAATGGGCTGGGAGAAACGCTCATTTAAAACTTTGCTTACTGCCCCCTATACATTAAAACAATAAAAGAGCACATACTTACCTCCTTCCTTGTCAAATCTTCCGGTCCCGACTGCAATCCTGTTGTGCCAGCTTTCGAAGAAAGGAACTGGCAGAATGGGAGTACAATCAGGACTGGAACTTGTGACAGCAGGAGCGGGGGGGGGTTGGTCGTGTATTGGAACGCATTGGAGATATTTTTTTAATTATTTTAATTCACAGGAAGATAGTAAAGCAAGTTTTCAATTTGTGATCTCCGCCTAGCTTTACTAAACAGCCTCAGAGACTTATAGTGGAGACAGCTAGAGAAACTTGATGGATTTAGCTATAACCAAGGAGGTAAAAGGCGCTACCCCGACTGATCAAAACTTTCTACTTGACTGTATGACAGGTACAGGTACAAATTCCTAGTAAAGAAATTCTTTCACAGAAAACATAACATAAGTATATTGTTCTAACTAAAGTCATTAGGACATTCTGGTACAATTTGTGGCAAAAAACAGGTGCACAGCATTTTTTTTGTTTTAGACACATTTTCCACAACAACAAAGGAGATTCGTTAAAAAGATATGGTTTAAAATGCAACATTATTTGCCAAAATTCTGGTGCAGTTAAAGTAAATAAATAGTGTAAACTTAGACAAGACAATCTAAAGGCACACCAGAATTCTCAAACAGCAACAGCCAACGTAACACATTTTTAAAGACTTTTCAAATGGGGCAATTATCAGACAATCCAGTTATGGTGGTTATCTTGTGTAAAAGACCCAGCGATCAGCTAACTAATCAGTAAACACTTGTGCAACAGATTATCACTGGGATGGGCTGCAGTGGTCTCCAAACTGCGGCCATCCATCTCTGAGTACACCGGAGATGAGCGGCCAACAATGAAATAGGTGAAGGGTGGCATGTTCATTGGATCATTCATGGAGCCCTGTGTTTTAGGCTGGATTAGCATAGAGTTTTGACCCTTATTTTAAATATTTTGTCAGAAGTTTTACCAAAAACAGTGGGTCCAAAACACAGAAGATGCAAAGCATTCCATTATAGCTTGTCTCTGTGTCAGTTCCATGACACTCCAGATTCAGCAAATCAGCTATTCAGGAGAGCTGCAAAATAGGATATGCCATCATTTAAAGGAGTTATCAGACAAGTGGGGTTGGGGGGGGGGGAGTTAGAAGAATGACCATTCTACAAAAAAGTAAACCTTTACTTAACTCCAGCGCTCCCAGAGTGTCCAGCTCTGGTCCTAGGCAGCGATCCTCCTCCTGTCAAAAAGCATAATACTTGTGCCCGGAATGATGTCGTAGTCCAGTGTGTAATACTGCTGCTCAGCCAAAGCGTCAGGCTTTTTAACAGGATGTGGATTGCAGTCAAGGACCAGAGCAGGATAACAGAGGCAGAGCAGGAGTGCTGGAGGTAAGTAGAGGTTTCTTTTTTAAATAATGTAGAATGGTCATTATTTAAAAAAAAAAAAAAAAAAAAACACCTGCCGGATAATCCCTTTAAAAGGTATTGTCCAGGATTACACCATTGTTGCCTTGTCCAAAAACAGTGTGACACCTGTCTTAAAATTCTTAGTGATATTCCAGCATATTCTTATTCACTTATCCACTCATCTGTTCCATTTTTAGCTGGTAAATTGTTGAGGGGGATATTTTTTTTATTTTGATGCAGTGTTGAAATGTTACTTTAATCATAACATTATATTGTTTAGAATTTATACCTGGTCTTGTTGCTTTAAAGGGGTACTCCGGTGAAAAACTTTTTTTTTTTTTTTTTAAATCAACTGGTGCCAGAAAGTTAAACAGATTTGTAAATTACTTCTATTAAAAAATCCTTCCTGTACTTATTTGCTGCTGAATACTACAGTGGAAATTCTTTTCCGTTTGAAACACAGAGCTGTCTGCTGACATCACGAGCACAGTGCTCTCTGCTGACATCTCTGTCCATTTTAGGAACTGTGCAGAGTAAAAGGAAATCCCCATAGCAAGCATATGCTGTTCTGGACAGTTCATAAAATGGACAGAGATGTCAGCAGAGAGCACTGTGCTCATGATGTCAGCAGACAGCTCTGTGTTTCAAAAAGAAAAGAATTTCTGCTGTAGTATTCAGCAGCTAATAAGTACAGGAAGGATTAAGATTTTTTAAAAGAAGTAATTTACAAATCTGTTTAACTTTCTGGCACCAATTGATTTAAAAAAAAAAAAGTTTTCACCGGAGTACCCCTTTAAGACAGCTACTATCATGATAGAAAAATAGAGCATATACAAAGAACAAAAGCTAGATCAAAATTAGGAAAAAGCACCTGTGAGTGATCTAAAATAGCTTAGAAGACAGAAAAAGTAAGGTGCTAGAAAGTAGCATTTGCTTCTTCCCACTGCTAGGTTGAATGTGACATAGGGCCATAATTTAACCGTAAAAAAAAAAAAAGAGAGAGGACATTGAAAATGGAATTTCCGTGCAGGAAAATCTGGCACGGAAATTTTGCTGTGTGCACAGCGCAGTAGAATCCCGTTAAATTCAGCGGGACTATGATTCAGCAGAATCTCCATGGTGGTTTCCAATGCGGAATCCGGCACAGAAATTCTGACATGTGAACATAGCCTAAGGCAAATTGATTTAGGTCATTGAATGATGGTCTTGTTTTTACTCTGTATCAACGGAGGTGTCTGAGTATAACATTTATAATTTTCCATTATGTAACACATTCAATTAGATTAAGATCTCTATGGGGAAGAATTATCAAAACCTGTGCAGACGAAGAGTGGCGCAGATTCCCATAGAAACCAGATTGCTTCTTTTATTATTTAGAGGTCCGATTGGGCAACTGCACAACTTTTCCTCTGCACAGATTTTGATAAATCTCCCCCATGTCCTTTTCTTTGTAACATATATGACAGACCAGGGACGGTTGGACATTTGTAGTGCACAACTAAATTAGTTGAAAGGGAATGTCTCATGTACTGTTATTTCATTCGTTTATTTCTAGTTTTGTCTTTTTTAATTAAGCTACTTTTTTCCCTTTTAAAGACCGGAAAGGCTACAATGGAAACACTTGTTTACTGTATTCCTTTTGAAGAAAGCATAGAGGGTATGCGCCAGGGCTCAATCCATCACACTGCCTTCAGCCTATCGCCTGTTAAGACTAGACATTGTTGCGGACGGCGATTAGCTGAACTGCATTGTGATGTGCTGACCATGGACAACCAAAAAAAGTCTGGAGTAGGGCTGGGCGGTATACCGGTTCATACCGAATACCGAAATTTTTGGGCTGCACGATTTTTTTCCCCATACCGCAATACTGGTTGAGCACCTCCCCCTTGGACCACTGCTGTACGCTGTATCCCTATGCCCGGGCTGCAAAAGATAAAGAAAATAAACTTTAACTTACCTACGTCGACCTTACGCTGGGGACGAGAACGTCGGACAGCCGTCAGCCTATCACCGACCGCAGCAATGTCCCGCCCCGGCCAGTGATAGGCTGGGCCCACTGTCATGTAAGAAGCTCTGGCCGGCATCTTACATGACAGTGGGCACAGCCTATCACTGGTCGGGGCAGGACATCGCTGCGGCCGGTGATAGGGTGACGGCTGTCCGACGTTCCAGTCCCAAGGAACAGCGTAAGGCCGACATAGGTAAGTTAAAGTTTATTTTCTTTATCTTTTGCAGCCCAGGCATAGGGATACAGCGTACAGCAGTGGTCTCAAACCTGCGGACCTCCAGCTGTTGCAAAACTACAACTCCCAGCATGCCCGGACAACCGTTGGCTGTCTGGGCATGCTGGGAGTTGTAGTTTTGCAACACCTGGAGGTCCGCAGGTTGGAGACCACTGGCGTACAGCGAGTTCCAGCGTCGGCGGCCCCCAACAAGGAGGAGGTGGGCAGCGCATGCGGGTGACATATGTGAGTAGTACCCCGCTGGGCTGATATTTAATTGGGGGGGAGCAGAACAGCGCTGGCGGGTAACATGATTTGGGGGGGTGAAAGAAATACCGTTATATACCGTGGAACCCCCAAAAGTTACAAAAATACCGTGATACAAACATTTGGTCATACCGCCCAGCTCTAGTCTGGAGTGCTTTTTTAAACCCTAACTTTCCATTGACCCTGTCCTACTGTACACAATAAAGCCAACAAGTGAGCTCCAGAAAACAGAAAGTGTCAGTTTCACTTAATTGGTAATTTTCTGATAATATATAATAAAATATACTCCCTACATATGAACGGTAAAGAAAAAAAGTTAGACAGTATCTACATCAATGTGAGGTCTCAATGACGAGATCCACTTTTTAAAAATTTTAAGTCAGGATATGGATTTACCATAAGTCTACTAGACTTGCAGGGGACTTCCGGCAAACCCGTATTTTTATCACCTAGTGCAGTTTTACACTTGAAAGTTGCAGCAAAATTTTAAAATTTTGCCTCAGAAGCAATCATCGGATTTAGGCTTTAACAATGTCAATCCTTTAGTAAATGCCATAACTACTGTATTTACAGAATGGAAAAGGTGTCTGCTAAGAAATGCAGGATTTGTACATTTTATGAAAATCCTTAATAATATGCCATCATTTTATATTGTAAATCAAGTCAATTTATTAAGTCAAGTTTCATGGGAAAAAATGAAATCTTTACATATGTTTTCACAATACTTTTTATTTTTTTTTTGCAATTTAGTAGAAATTTCAAAAGTGAACAAAAAAAAAATACTGTATAAAACACAGTGGACATTAAATTGACAGTAGTATTAGATTAAATTTGCCACGCTCCTGCTTCGCTTACCACATCATGACGTACTGTGGAGAGGTTCAGTGCATTTCTGTTCATCAAACATTACAATTAAAAAGTAAAACTGGTCATTTTCCTGAAACCTAACCACAGAAAAGAAAAATGTATAAAAAAAATTATAAGACATAAAAGAAAAAAAAAATACACAATTTAAGGATCTATCACATCGACAAACCTACAAATAAACCACCCTGTTCAAAATTAAAATACTTTTTATCCTACCTTATCCATCCAAGAAAAACAAAAAACGCATTCAGTTGCTTTCAGAACTACGATATTTTGTTTTAAAGTATTTTTATATTTTCCTATTTTTTTTTTATTCTTTTTTATTGTTTTAGAATTTATTATAGTCTCCTATCTACCAGACTGGGATTTCATGTACAAAATTGTTTCTAAAGCGTTGTACAAAAAGAAGTAACTTTGTTTTGGAAAAAAAAATAATAATACCACACACTGTACAATTTTACAAGGAAGAAATTGTGTTTTTGTTTTCCTTTATACCTTGCTGGCATGTCAATTTATTTCATCAATAACTATTTCTGCCAGACATAAAACTACTATGAAAATATTACGAATGGTAAGAGTTTAAAGCCAAATCAGAAATACAGTAAATGAATAAGACCAAAGTTATACAGATAAAACTATCCATTTTGTTGCCAATACCATGGCCTGAGAGGTCATTGGAAGTAAAGAAATTAGAAGGCTCTTGGTAATGCCCATACAAAGACATGCATAGCACGGGATGCATGAAAAGTTATGTATTCATTCTCCTCCATATTAGAACGATGGTACAAACATCTGCTTTAGACACGGGTACAGTGGGAAAGCCAGTTATTGGATCTAGTGAAAGTGAATAAATGTAAAATATTTTCACAAAGAAGAATTAGTAGCTATTCAATCAACAGCTTCATGCTGAGGACTCTACCGATCAATGGTGGTTGGACAGAAGACCATAACCTCCTACTCCAGCACATAAGCAAGTTTAAATAATCTACTTCATGAGTTTCTTTCAAGCTAACAATCTTTAAATAGGCTTGATTTTTTTTTTTTTATTCAAAACACATGCCTAAAAAATTCTTGTGACTTGGGAATACCGCAACATTTTACAAGGGACAAAAGTAAATATGGAAAAAAAGAAAACACGATACAAAGAGTCCTGATGTCCAAGGTGGTTGTAGATTTCATACATCTGTAGTCAGCTTGCAGAACATTCAAGTCTGTGAATTAGAAGCTCATTGTAAGAAAAACGTGTGAGCACTTCAACCATCTCTGGTTCTAAGATGTTTAGTAAGGAAAATGCAGATGGATACTTCTCAGCTAATGAAAGCATCTCCCGAAAAAAAATAGATATATATTTTCAGTCGCCTTTATACACCAATTCCTCGGTTATCCTGAGTATGTCACTTAAACAATAAATGTCTTCGTTTACAGTTGAAAAAAAAAAAACCAAAACAAGATTTATAATACAAATTAACATATCCATATTGCAATTATTTGTTTCTACAATTGCACATAGACTTATGCTTGTACATTATAATTACATGTCTGCATATAACAAAGTATGTACATTGGCAGGAGATGTTCTCCAATGCTGAAGTGGCCTCTACCTTCCTAGCCTTCACTGGCAGTTAGGGAAAAAGACAGGTATTTTCTTCAGCCAAGATCCAGTAAAGACAATTTCACTGAAAGTGAACTGGAACTGATGAAAATGAGGGGGGCATAAAAACAAGTGGTAACAATTCGATTATTTTATGCCATTAGATAAGTTAAAAAGAATTTCTTAATCTCTGGTTAATTTCTTCATCAGGAGGTGTAGTTAAACGGTGTTAAAAGGAAATGTGTTAAAGGACTCCTCCTGTGTATAGGGGGATGGTAAGTTCTTGACTTTGCCTCACGACAGGATCCAATTCTTGGTTTTCATACGGGGAACAGTGATGATTTGTAGGTATTTCTTTGGAGTGAATCTTTCCCATGGTAGGCACTAGGAAGAACCAAAGGCAATAAAAGCTGCAGTTAACGTCTCATGTGTCCCATCTGGTATGTTTCCCGAGGTCTCTGACGTGGAGGTTGTTGAGTTGTTTGTGGTGGTCGTCTTCTCTTCAAGGTGCCTGTAAGGAAAACAAAGAATAATGAATATACAGCAGATAAAATAATGGGGAGATTTACCAAACTTGTGAAGAGATAAAGTGGCATAGCGACCCATAACAACCAGATTTTCTTACATTTAAAAAAAAAAAAAATGTTGAATCTGGTTGCTATGGGCAACTAATCATTTGCTTCTCTGTACAAGTTTTAAAATTCCGAATAGCATAGTAAATTTTTTTTATCTACAGCAAAATAAATATAGTTTTACAAAAGTATCTTTTTTTTTTCTTCCATTTTTGTTTAACCCGTTCCCACTACAGGACATATGCATACATCCCAGCACCTGACATGTTCGCGCGCTGGGACATATGCATACGTCCTGCTGATCTCATGCTCTGCCGTGCGCAGCTCAGGAGATCGGCCGCAGCTGCCGAGGCCACGATCGCGCCGGTCCCGGCAGCATTAACCCCATTGATGGTAGGATCAATCCTGATCACGGCATCTATGGTGTTGACAGGGGGAGGGTGCTCCCCCTGTTCACCAACGGCGATCGCAGGGGGATGCTGGTTGCTATGGCAGCAGGAGGTCAGATCATGACCTCCTGTCTACCTGCTACGGAAGCCTGTGAGATCCAGCCAGAGGCTGGATCGCACAGGCTGTAGTGTGTGCAGATCATCAGGTTATACTGTGCTGCAGTACAAATGTATTGGAGAATAGTATAACCTGTAAAAAGTGAAAATTTAATTATAAAAGGTTCTTCAATAAAAGTATGAAATGTAAAAAAACATTAAATGCCCCTTTACAAAACACACACATCATATACATACTAGGTATTGCCACGTCATTAATGACATGTACTATAAAGCTATAGTGTAAATTATCCCGCACGTTGAACGCCGTAAAGAAAAAGAAAAAAACAACAAAAAAGCACGCAAAATTCAGTAATTTTGGTACAAATAGCGGAATTAAAAAAGATCAAAAATGTAGCATGTATCGCAAAAATGATACCAATAAAAAGTACAGCTTTTCCTGCAATAAATAAGCCCTAAGCATTGGACGAATAATAAAAAAAAGTTACAGCTGTCGAAAAATGATAGAACAAAAAAGGAAAAAAAAAAAGAATTTTGCTCAAAAAAGGAAAAAGAACATAAAAAGCTATATAACATTGGTATCGCAATAATCATACAGACCCACAGAATAAACATCACTTTTACTGCACAGTGACCACCATTAAAAAAGCCAGAAATTTTCCAGTTTTTCACAATATTTTGGAGTTTTTCACAAAATGTGCTGCATGTTAACAAAAATGCACCACTTTTGTAAAGTTCAATATGTCACGAAAAAACAATCTCAGAAACATTCAGCTCAGAAAAGCATTCTAAAGTTACCATTTAAAGAGACACATGTCAAATAGAAAAAAAAAAAAGCCCGGTCAACGACTATGGATGTATACTTAAGTCCGTGGCCTGCTCCCGATCTGTGAAGCTTCGTATCCGCGGGGTCCCGAAAGCTATCAGCAACCAGGAACCGCAGCTAATACCGGACATCGCCGATCGGGCTGATGTCCAGTATTAACCCTTTAGACGCTGCGATCAAAGTGGATTGCGGCGTCTAAAACGGGAGAATACACTGCTGGTTAGTTCAGCGGAGCTGTTCGGGACCGTCGCGGTGAAATCGCGGCGTCCCGAACAGCTGAGAGGACAGCTGGAATTGTCTTACCTTCTTCCCGGCTGTCCGATCTGCATTTAATTGCTCCAAGGCTTGAGCAATCAAGCGCAGAAAACACTGACGCCTGCAATCAGTGTATGCTGTATTATAGCCCCTAGAGTGGGCTATAACACTGCATCAAAAAAGTTATTTAAAAAAAAGTAAATGTGATTTAACCCCTTCCCTAATAAAAATCAGAATTACCCCCCTTTTCCCATAAAAAAAAAAGTGTGTAAATGAAAAAAACATATGTGGGCATTGCCGCGTACGTAAATGTCCGAACCATAAAAATATATTGTTAATTAAACTGCAGGGTCAATGGCAGGGTCAAAACAAAAATGGTACCGATAAAAACTTCAGATCATGGCACAAAAATGAGCCCTCTTACCGCCCTGTTTGTGGAAAAATAAAAAAGTTATAGGGGTAAGATGATGAAAATTTTAAGCTTGTTAATTTTCATGCATGTAGTTAAGGATTTATTTATTTTTAGAAGTACAAAAAATAAATCAAACCACTGTTCTGGCCCAATGGGGGCTTCCTAAATGCGACATGCCCCTCAAAAAGCATTTCAGCAAAATTCTCTCTCCAAAAGCCAAATTGCCTCCTTCCCTTCTGAGCCCTGTAGTTCGCCAGCACAGCATTTTAAATCTGCATTTGGGGTATTTCCTTACTCGAGAGAAATGGGGCTACAAATTTTGGAGTGATTTTTCTCCTATTACAAAAAAAAAACCCTCTTCTCCCACTCTTCACACACTGATAGCAACACCGCAGGAGAAATGCTAGCACAGGCTTCCAGTATCCGTAGTTTCAGGTGCTGAACATCTCGTATCTTCACAGCATAGACAATTGCCTTCAGATGACCCCAAAGATAAAAGTCTAAGGGGGTCAGATCGGGAGACCTTGGGGGCCATTCAACTGGCCCACGACCACCAATTCACTTTCCAGGAAACTGTTCACGTAGGAATGCTCGGACCTGACACCCATAATGTGGTGGTGCACCATCTTGCTGGAAAAACTCAGGGAACGTGCCAGCTTCAGTGCATAAAGAGGGAAACACATCAAGTGGATTGGTCATCGTGGGCCAGTTGAATGGCCCCCAAGGTCTCCCGATCTGACCCCCTTAGACTTATCTTTGGGGTCATCTGAAGGCAATTGTCTATGCTGTGAAGATACGAGATGTGCAGCACCTGAAACTACGGATACTGGAAGCCTGTGCTAGCATTTCTCCTGCGATGTTGCTATCAGTGTGTGTTATGAGTGGGAGAAGAGGGTTGCATTGACAAGCCAACACACTGGGCAGCACATTGAACACATTTTATAAGTGGTCAGAAACTTGTAAATAACTCATGAAAGAATAAAGTTACATTAAAACCAAGCACATCATTGTTTTTCTTGTGAAATTCCCAATAAGTTTGATGTGTCACATGACCCTCTTCCTATTGAAAAAACTAAAGTTGGATTCAAAATGGCCAACTTCAAAACTCCCCCCCCTCACATATACTAATGTGCCACAACCAGGAAGTTAATATCCCCAACCATTCCCATTTTATTAAGGTGTATACATATAAATGGCCCACCCTGTACTTGCACACAGCCTTGCTTTCTCCCTTCTTCAATTTTTGCCATTCAAAATTTTTTGGAAGATCCCTTTGGTTTCGCCTAATGGTACCACAGGCCATAGTACCTTTGGCAAACAGGCATTGCAGTAACGGGACACTAGTATAAAAAATTGTCAAGGTAGATATTATAACCTTGACCTAGCAGGGGGTGTGAACTAGATCCCATACTATATTTCCCGTTTTTAGTATAGGGGGGGATGCTCTGGGGGCTCTATTTTTGAGCCTTTCCCCTCATACTCTAAATTTGTGCGTGTAGCCTGTTCAATCTATAACGTTTTACACCATACCTGGCCCGTTTGTTAGGCAGGTATTGCCTAAAGTGCAACCTTCCCTTAAAGAGCACAAGAGACTCGTCTACTGCAATCTCTTTTTCTGGGGTGTACACTTCAGAAAACTTTCGGTTTAACTAGTTGACATGGGGCCGAATTTTAAATATGCGTTCAAAAGTGGGATCACTGGGGGTGGGCAATTTTCATTATTAGCATAATATAAGAATTTGTGGAGGACTTCAAACCAAGCCCTTGGCATGACAGCACTGTACAATGGAGTATGGTAAATCATATCATTACTCCAATAAGAGTGAATTGTGGGCTTTTTAATTTTGCCCATTATTATTATTATTTATATAATATATATATATATATATATATATATATATATATATATATATATATATATATATATATTTTTTTTTTTTTTTTTTACTCCAGTGGATTGGTTGGCACACACTGGTAAGGCCTAGAATGGTATGCCTGTGGATGGGCCACAATCGCCACAATTGCTCGCCATACCTCTTCGTTTCCTCCCCAATCATGCTAATCAACTCTTCTGAAAAAAAAAAGAGCTGAAAAAAATCAGCTTCTCATAATCCTGTGGTGTTAACACAAATGCCTGCAGTGGCCACAAACTCAGGCAAATGGGGTATAAAGCTAGAAGCCAGAGAACACTCAGAGATGGCACTAGGACCTGGTTCAGTACTGGTACTAGGACCTGGCTCAGTACTATGCCTAGGACGGTGACGAGGAGGTTCCTCATCAGAATCAGTAGAGGATGAGGAAGAAGAAGAAGAGGGCAAATATAGCAACTCTTCACCGCTGTCTGAACCGGAGGAAGATGCCAAGAAGGCATATGCCTCCTCAGTGTTGTACATGCGACGCCTTGACATATTTTCAGAAGACACTGTTAGTTTAGAAAAAACTGTGGCGAAGGGTCTCTGATGTACTAACACTAGTACTATATATTTTTTTGTATTTACATTTTTTATTTTTTACAGAAAAAAAAGATGTAACTGCGCTACAAATAACAAAATAGTGGCGAATTGTCACCCCTGTCCTGAACAGATCCCTAGAACTACGCTGGCGGTGAGACCAGTATAGGAAAGAAAAAAAAAAAAAAACTAGCAAGCTGTCACTATCACAAATCAGTGACAAATCACTACCACTGTAATGTTATATATGCCGTATTTATCGGCGTATAACACGCACTTTTTAGGCAAAATTTTTTTGCCTAAAGTCTATAGGCGTGTTATACGCCGATACACCCCCAGGAAAGGCAGGGGGAGAGAGGCCGTCGCTGCCCGCTCCTCTCCCCCTGCCTTTCCTGGGGTCTAGAGCCCTGCTGTCGGCCCTTCTCTCCCCCTGACTATCGGCGCCGCTGCCGTTCTGTCCCCCTGACTATCGGTGCCGGCGCCGATAGCCAGGGGGAGAGAAGGGGCAGCGGCACCCATTGCCGGCGCCGCTGCCCCGTTGCCTCCCCCCATCCCCGGTTGCATAATTACCTGTTGCCGGGGTCGGGTCCGCGCTGCTTCAGGCCTCCGGTGTGCGTCCCCCTGCGTCGTTGCTATGCGCTGCGTGCATAGCAACGACGCAGGGGACGCACACCGGGGGCCTGAAGCAGCGCGGACCCGACCCCGGCAACAGGTAATTATGCAACCGGGGATGGGGGGAGGCAACGGGGCAGCGGCGCCGGCAATGGGTGCCGCTGCCCCTTCTCTCCCCCTGGCTATCGGCGCCGGCACCGATAGTCAGGGGGACAGAACGGGCAGCGGCGCCGATAGCCAGGGGGAGACAAGGGCCGGCAGCAGGGCTCTAGACCCCAGGAAAGGCAGGGGGAGAGAAGCGGGCAGCGATGGCCTCTCTCCCCCTGCCTTTCCTTGGGGTGTATCGGGGTATACACGCGCACACACGCACCCTCATTTTACCATGGATATTTGGGTAAAAAACTTTTTTTTACCAAAATATCCTTGGTAAAATGAGGGTGCGTGTTATTGGCTGGTGCGTGGTATACCCCGATAAATACGGTACATTTTCACTTTTATTAAATATTTTTTTGTAACTAACGGAAAAACAAACAAAAAGCAAAACTTTAGCACCACTAGGAATGAAAACACAGTGGCGAACTGTCACTGCTGTCACAAATCAGTGACATACTAAGGAAAAATTTAAAAGGGTAGTATGGAGGTGTACAAGGTGGTGATGGGATTAAAGGGTGACAGACACGTCAGGGGCACCGTCAGTAATTTTTATTATTTGTTCTTCACTGTCACTGTTATGGTCTGTGACAGACTAATTTCTTCACTGTAGCCTTTTCACTATCACAGGTTACAGCAGCTGGTGAATGAATAAATGAATGGATCAAGGTAGGGATGTCCCGATATGATACTAGTATCGGGGCAGATACCAGGTATTTGCATGGTATCGGGGAGTCGTTTAATGTCCCTCGATACCTGGTGAAGTGCTTTGCTCCGTTGCCCCTTTCTGCCGTCCGCATCACTGCCGCTGCCCCGTTCTGCCGTCCGCATCATGGCGTCTTATGGAGGTGCATGTGACACACACTTCACTCCACTGCGCCCAGTGTAACGCTACAGAGGAAGCAGAGTCACGTGTATGTCAAATGCTCCTCCATAAGACGCCATGATGCGGACGGCAGAACGGGGCAACGGCAGTCATGAGTACGAGGCTGCAGAGCGGCTACACCGGACAGGTGCAAGTGAGAAACTACAAGGGGGAGGCCTGCTATCTACAAGGGGGGGAGGCCTGCTATCTACAGGGGGAGGGGGGTCTGCTGGCTACAATGGGGGGTGGGCTGCAGTCTACAGGGTGGCTGCTCCTAATGTCTGCACCTATCTATATTCCCTACCATTAAAGGCAATCTTACAGCAGAGCCACTTGCACTAACTTGAATTTATAAGAAGGTAGGGCAGGTGACCTGATTTCTATCGCTGCTCACCATGTAATCATCAGCGCAATCGCCCTTGGTCTCCCCGCCAATGCAAATTCGCTGTTCTGCCCAATGGAGAAGAGAGAAATCTTGGCTCTTACTACAGCAGCCGCCTCCATTGTACACAACAAGGAACCCACATATCAGCACGGTAAGCAGCGCCAGAGACCGGGTCACCCTGGTGTCAGATTCCCTTTAAAATATAAGTACTCGTACTTAGTATTGGCAAGTACTAAAATTAAAGTATCGGTACTCGTACTCTGTCTTAAAAAAAAATTGTATCGGGACATCCCTAGATGAAGGAATGAATGAATGAGAAGAAGCATCTGTCAGTGGGAAAGGGGCACTGCTGGCACTGTAACACTTTTATATAACTTTATATAACTGTACAGTAACAGTCACATTGAGTCACAATGCAGAGCTTTACTGCAGCCTGTCAGATCCACAGGCTTCAGTACTAGGGAGGGAGGGAGGGATGGATGGATGGAGGACAGCAGCAGGTGTAATGGGCACCACAGCTCTTTATGACTTTTTCTTTAGCTTTTATAAACTATATTTTCTTCTGCTACACTAAGGCTAGGTTCACACTACGTTTTGTATCTACGGTTCCCGTATACGGCTGGGAAGAGGGGGGGGGGGGGGGGCTTAATCGCGGCGCCCGCACTCAGCCGTATAGGGGAACCGTATTTAATGCATGTCTATGAGCCGACCGGAGTGAACCGCAGCCTCCGGTTGGCTGCGTTTTCGGCCGTATGCGGTTTCCCGACCACAGGCAAAAACGTGGTCGACCGCGTTTTTGCCTACGGTCGGGAAACCGCATTCGGCTGAAAAAGCAGCCGACCGGAGGCTGCGGTTCACTCCGGACGGCTCATAGACATGCATTAAATACTGTTCCCCTATACGGCTGAGTGTGGGCGCCGCCCCCTCCTCCCAGCCGTATACGGGAACCGTAGTTACAAAACATAGTGTGAACTTAGCCTAACTCTGGCTCCGATTGCTACTCAGACAGAAGTGAGAGCATCAGAGCCGGTGTTACTGTAGCAAAGCAGCTGAGACACTGTGGCTGGTCCACAGGGACCAATCACAGTGATTGCTGACCAGGACCAATCACAGATGGTCCTGGGATGTCAGGCAGAAGTTGTCTCCTGCCGGTAACAGCGGGACTTCTGCCTGTTAACCTATGCGATGCCGCGCATCACAGGGTTAACAGAATGCCTTATATAAATAGCGGGATGCGTGAACTAGCTGCATAACCCGCCGTTTATATAAGGCATTGTGCGGGGAGGGGTTAAACACTTGTTTAACAAATTTTTATTTTCACAATGAACAGTGCAAAAATTCACTAGAAACTAAACATTTGAACATATTGCTGCTTTTAGCACAAAGTGTTAACCATTCCTTGTTCTTACCTGGTAGTGGTTTTGGTGGAGGTAACTTGGGGTTGCTACTTGGTGTATGTACACTGCATATCTTAATAAACCCAGCCATTAACATTATCAATGCTATTCCCATTAGGAGAACAGCCCACCAGTGTGCCTAGAAGGAATGAAGACAGCAAAGTCATTAAACTGCAGCATACACTGCATGAATACATTTAACTGGTAACATTTTAATACAATGAACGGGTCAATTTGCAGGAAAAAAATTTGAGTAGTGTGTGGGATAGTATTAGAATGCATCTGGTTTTTTTTGTGTGAAAATCAAATCAAGAAACAGGAATTGATCACAACATGTAAATGCAACACAATATTGTAATGGATATATGGTATGCTATAAATAATATATATAAATAAATATAAAAAAGCTTGACAGCCTTCTCCCATAGACTTGCATTGAGGGGGTGGGGTGTGACGTCATGAGGGGGCGGGGCTATGACGTCAAAAGCTCCCGGCTCATGCGTTCGGAACAATTTGTTCAAAACTCTGAGCAGCGGAGTACCCCTTTAAGGACCCCGTCTGTTAAGGCAATCATTTGACAGCTATTCAGTGACAATATATTTTAATGCACTATTATTACGTATCTACAAATCACCACATATAGGCAATGAACAAAATCATACAATCCTTAAAAACTTAATCTAATATGATCTCGGAAGCTGGATAGAGTTAGACCTGGTAAGTACATTAATGGCGGAAAACATCACATATAAGACAGAAGGTGGGCACGTGATAGAATCTGCAACCTGAAACTTCCCATTTTAGATCTAGCAATATGATTTCTGCTAGTGTGAAACAAGGAATACATATATAAAATTGAAAATCAATGTTTGCAACAAAATTTAACAAGACAATAGAACACACACTCTTCTGGCTTATGACATCATACAGTTTCGGGTATGAAAACTTTTGTTAACCTTTTATCCCTGAATTTGGTTATAATCAGTCCTAGTATTACTTACTCCTATAACTATCAGTTTCTATAGATCAGTTCCCTCCGAACGCGACGCACGTTTCTGATTTCATCTTGATAAAGATCAGAAACAGGCATCAAGGTCGGAGGGGCGCTCAGGTGTTTGTTCCACTATGGTTAAGCGCAATATGCAATGATTTATATTAAAAATTGTATGACCCAGGACCAAATTTGTGAGAGGACTAGCAGGTTCAGTGTGAAACCGCAGTAATACCACTTTGGCACCTTATATGTTGAGATTGATATATTTCACATTTGGGGTCATGAACATCAATATATAGCTGGCATTATGGTTAAAGTGATCACCAGACACCCATTCCATGTTCACTTATGTAGATGTATTGATTTTCATTCTTTATTGTTTAAATAAAAGGAATATTTTATAATGCCAGTTTCTATAGATAGATGCACACATCTGAACAAAAAAACTATTACATCCATGTGAAACCACTGTTAATAGAAAATCTGTATTTAAAGTAACATATACTCAAAGCTGTAGGTATAGGCTTTCAGGTGGGTTATCGCTTGTCATGAAATGTGACCCCTTATTTGTCTGCAACTTTTTACAGAAACTTTGTATGGTCTACTAGAAATCAGCTTAATAAAATTCAATGGAAGTAACGTAATAGGCTTTAGATACAGCTTTGGGACACAACTTTCCATTAAAAAATGATACTACATCTCTCTCACAGATGTTTGATACTTGACAATCTGGCTTTTAGACAGGATTTAGAAAAGGGCTTACAGATTAGAACAGAAGTTATGTGGTTAGAGAGTTTGTTTCTTTGTGTTCTTTGCAGGTCCTCAAATCAAAGGAAGATCATACACAAAGAAACATGTAATTCATTATCTGCAAAAATAACCCTCAAAAAAGGTCTGTCTGGTTTGGGACACCCACTCCCACATAGCTTGTTTGAATATTCGGCGTTTAAGAAAACCTGTCAAGAGTTTCATGCTGCCTGAACCAAGGGCTGTAAAAAATCCCTTATGTTAAGCATTTTTGCAGTGTCCGGACATATTTCTATGGTGAATGCTGTTGAGTAACAACAGTCATATGTAGCTCCCATGTAAACAAAACAACCAACAATGAATAATGTGTGTTGAAGTGGTCATCTGGTGGGACAGGGTTTTTTTTTTATTTATTTATTTATTTTTAAGAATGCTCATTCTACATTATATAATTTGGTCCTGCCTCCAGTTCCTGCCACAGTTCCTGTGAAAGAGGATAATGGCCAGAGTGATGTCAGGGTCCAGAGTGTCATACCACCATTCAGCCAATCACTGGCTGCAGCAAGGTCCCACCTTGGGCATTGATTGACTGAGCGACAGTATGACACTCTAGGCCCAAGCATCATGCTTTTTCACAGGAATATCGCATTACGGGACTGAAGAGGGACATACATATACAATTATATATAGATAGATAGATAGAGAGACACACACAGACAGACAGACAGAGATCGATCCTACAAGGTATATAAAAATTCATAAAATTAAATGTCATTGCCACACCAAATACATGGTAATGATAGAAACTAAGACAATGAGCACAAAAAAGTAACAGAAACTAAATACAGAATTCAGAATATCCATACATACCACAATCCATTCAGCAATGTTCTCATAAAGTTCTGGATTGAAAATGGCTTTTTTCAATCTTGCTAATGGACCATCAGCATCAACCAATCGACATCGCATGAACACATCACAGTATCCTTTAAATTCATTGCATGGGGAGCCAGGCTGCAGAGTAATAGTTTTTCCACTGAAGTGGACTTTCCATACATCAGAACCAGTACTGGCACACGTGTGCGGCTTATCTGCAAGCATACATATAATATAATCAGTTACATTAACTTGTAAAGGAAATTCAACTTAAAAAACAAAGACAGGATTTAGAGCATTACAACAAAAAACAGACATGAGGTACAAGGCTGAGGAGACATGGTAACCGGTGTAGGGCAATTGCTAGGAAGTAAATTAAAAGGGGTATTCCTATTCCATCCCACTTCACTTGACATCCCACTTATTTTTTTCAGAATAGACCCAAAATAGGTCCCCTGCATGTAAAGGGGTATTCCCATCTAAGCGTGTTACCTCCTATCCATATACTGTTTTAGAATGTGCGGCTGCGCCATAGAGAATGAATGAAGAGGTGTCATTTATTAAAAGGAGTACTCCGGCGCGCACTTTTTTCCTTTTATCCCGTCCGGGCTGCAAAATAAAAGAAAACGCACTTTATCTTACCTGCCAACGAGCCCCCGGAGCTCCGGTACAGGTGTTCGGTCCCCGGGCTGTATTCTTCTTACTTCCTGTTAGCCCGGCACGTCACACGGAGCTTCAGCCTATCACCAGCGGAGGCGGGACATCGCTGTGGCAGGTGATAGGATGAAGTTCCGTGTGACGTGCCGGGCTAACAGGAAGTAAGAAGAATACAGCCCGGGGACCGAACACCTGTACCGGAGTGTACCGGAGCTCTGGGGGCTCGTTGGCAGGTAAGAGAAAGTGTGTTTTCTTTTATTTTGCAGACCGGACGGAATAAAAGGAAAAAAGTGCGTGCCGGACTACTCCTTTAAGCTTGTAATCCCCTATCCAATGGATAGGGAATACAATCTGAGATTGGATTACTCCGTTAATTTTACAGCTGTTATAATCATGACCTTAAACCACACGAGGTGACATTTTCCTATTGAATTAAATGCAATTCAAAGGAAAAGAAAACATTTTTTGAGGCACAAAATAAAATAAAGACCAAAATACTGAATATAACACATTAAAGAAAAACTACAAGTTCACTGAGCTGATTACTTTTGGAAGTTGCAATTAGAGATGAGTGTACTTACAGTAAATTCGATTAGTTACGAACTTCTCGGCTCGGCAGTTGATGACCTGCATAAATTAGTTCAGCTTTCAAGTGCTCCCGTGGGCTCGAAAAGGTGGATACAGTCCTAGGAGACTCTTTCCTAGGACTGTATCCACGTTTTCCAGCCCGCCGGAGCACCGGAAAGCTGAACTAATTTATGCAGGAAAAGTTAGCAACCGCCGAGCTGAGAAGTTTGTGATGAATCGAATTTACTGTAAGTTCGCTCATCTCTAGTTGCAATGTCTGAACTGGACAGTTTAACTGTTAGAAAATCTTGTGTTTTTTTATATATCCTAATAGCTATTGGTTGTCTAGTTAATAAAAACTGCATAATCGGCAAGAAGGAAACTGTTAACACATGGTTGAAAATAATGGCGCATGTTATGATCTTCTAGAAATAGGGGAGAATCCAATAAACAGTCATACAAAAAGCTATAGGTTCTACTAGTTCTCTTTTTCAGAGACACTGGAAATGGCCAGTACGTTCCTGTTCCCACATTTTCAGTAGCATAAAACTATTTTAACAGTCATGCATGAGATGCATGGAAATTGGCCAGACCAATGTCTTACAATCAAAAGGTATCAAAATTAGGAAAATCCTCAATCTTTATTTGAAATAAAAGTATAAAAAGACTCACTTCTTTCCATACAGCAGACATGGCACAACTCCTTATCGTCTTTCCCATCTGTACTGGCGCAGGTACATTCCTCCAATTCATACCTTTCACAGATAGATCCTGAACATTGCTGTGTGACAAGCAGAATACAGCCAGAAGTTAAACATTAATAAATGTGATGTTGTGGGCTGTACTTATCTTTTAGGTTGTACAGAATAGGCCGATAATCGCTCTGTGCAATAGGCTCAGAAATCAGCCAAAAAAACTAATTCTCATTCATAGGCTGATCACAGGGTTTTCACAGGTTTCAAAAACAATGTTCTTTGGATGCACACCGCCCTGCATAATGGAGCAAGTGTGACCAGCAATGGCTGTACGTAAGATTACATGTTTGTTTGTGCGGCCCTGGCTGCCCAATACCGAGTGGTGTAATTGGCTTGTGTAATGGGCCCTGTGTAATAGAGCCCTTTGCCCTATGTAGGTCTTGTTAGAGTTCCTCTGGTTTGCATTCCGCATGGTGAAAAAGTGCAAATAAGTGTGAAAAAAATAGAAAAATAGAAAAAAAAAAAAAGAGAGAAACCAGCTCACCACCCTATGGAAATCTTTAGGAGAACTCCAGAAGTCCCATTGGAAGCACGGAAATGAACCAAGCCGCACACTTTGTGTGAACAAATCCAAAAGAGAATTGCAGATTCCAGCTCCCATAAATTAACCATGTGAAAAATTTTGAACTTAATTTTTTCACATCATTTTTGGGAGCTGGAATCTGCTATTTTCTTTTGGATGTGAAAAAATATTGCACTTCGAATTAGCACTGGGAAGAGACAAAACAGACTGTATAGAGCTTTCTCTGGTGGCGAGTTCTATTGCGGTGAGAGCAGTTTGTACAGCAGGTTTTGTACAGAAATTTTATGTAGGACAAACTCAATTGCAACACTGCATGTTGAGAATATGAATATATATATATATATATATATATATATATATATATATATATATATATATATATATATATATATATATATATATATATATATATATATATATATATATATATATATATATATATATATACTCACACATACATACATATACACATACTTCTGGGTACAAAAATATGCAAATTAGCTCACCACACCACCTTCACAGGTAGAGCGTCCTGCAAAACAGCTCAGGCTCCACTTAAGTCTCAGAACTGATTGGGATTTATGCCAAGCCGGAGTTCTGGCTTGGCATAGATCCCAATCAGTTCTGAGGCTTCTTAAGTGGAGCCTGAGCTTTTTTGCAGGACGCACTACCTGTGAAGGTGGTGTGGTGAGCTAATTTGAATATATACAGAAGCAGAGGTAAACTACGGATGTAAAATAGGGTTGAAATTGGTCATCTAATACTCACCCCATTGATACAGACTTGGGTTTCACGGTTGCACTCAGTCAAGTTTACACGTGGCTCAGATGGAGGACACTGTGCAGAAACACCATTGCAGGTTCCCATCTTTGCACAGTCTGATTCTTCACGACATTTCTGAACATTGTTTTTGAAGTTGCACTGTGCTGTACAGCAAGGACCCTGGCTGGGACTGAAACACAGAGTGAAATAAGATATAGAAGCTGTGGTTTTAAAATCCTCATCCTTCTCAAAACTCCAACTATGCCACTGTAATTTAGTGTCGGAGGTTTAGACTGTAACCTGTCTTTATGTCCCTCCCACATTGCTTGTTTAGGTCTGTTAACGTTTAGCAATAAAAAGTTCATCTGGAATATAATTTTATTTTCATTACGGTGTGGACATATGATTGATGACACATGCCAGTAATGTGTGTTCAGTAATCGGTCAGACTTTCAGGGATCACAGGCATATAAAGACATCAGTAAAAGAACAGTTCTACAGTTTTGGTACCAACGATTTGAATCTGCGTAGGGATTTGTCAGACTTGCAATCTTTCAATTGTGAATTTATGTAATACTTATACTGTACTAATAAAAGCACACAGTAAACTTTTTATCCTTTCTAGTGAAGCATAGGTGAAGGCTCGTGTTTGCCTCTTCGTCAATGCCATTTATGTTTTTTGTCATCCTGAAATGGTCTTTCCCACTAATATGGTCCTAACGCAAACTGCATTTCTCACAGTACCTATGGCTAGACAGAGAAGACAGTCATCACACTTCACACACTACTAAGTAGAAAGTTTTGTTTGCCAAAGTGTTTTGTTTTTTTAAGTGAAAAATGTTTCTGAAATATTGCTGTTTTTGATAAGAGATGTATTCATACAAATTCAGTCATCTGGATTTAATCAAAGCCTTAAAGAGGTTATTCAGGAACAGAAAAACCGAGGGCAGGTATGGTGCTGTTTTTAAAGAAATCAGCTCTGTTTTTCTAATCCTGGATAACCCATTCAAACTAAAGTCATATTAGTGACTCACAAAACATATTTGGAGCAAAACTAATTTTTTTTTAAATCAAACTGTATTTCACAACACAATGCAATCATAATGCGTATAATGAATGACAAATTCCATGCCTAACCGTTCCTTCCATTTTATGTAAATAGAAAATGACAATCTGTGGCTATTGTTTTTACAGAGAATCGGCGCTCACACTGTCCAGAGTTTACGAGACTCACTCTGCATACACATACCTGCAGCGTTTTCCAGGTTTTAATTTACACTTCTTGTCTTCTGGCTGGTTGGCATCATAGCAGCAATCCTCTCTACATTGGTCAACATAGCCACAATCACACTCCTCTCCTTGCTCAACCAGGCCATTACCACAGATGGGCTGACCGGACTCTGTAACAAATACATACATTAGTTTGGTAAAGAAATCTACAAACCATGATTGCCATATAGTGACTATGGCTGTAACAAATATTGTGTGGCCAAAGATTGCTGTGTCATTCGTCCGAATAGTGCTGCATCGCCGACAAGGCAACTGAAGAGGGCGCGTTGTGACCCACAAGTGGCATGCAGCCTCAACCCATCAAGCAGCAGAAATCATTCCAGGATGGATTCATGGCCACTTGTGGATCACAATGTGACCCCAGTCATTTACATTATCTTTGATGCAGCATTATTTAGGGAGCATGACAAAGTGATCTTGGGCCACAAGACCCATGTCACGGCGAAGTCACCATGCAGTCTTGGCTTAAAAGTCTATGCCCACAGGACACCTGCAAAATGGGTGGCTCTGATGAGACAAAAAGTGTCTTGGCCCATAGCAACCAAAGCTCAGCTTTCATTTCTCAAACTGCTATGGTAAAATGAAAGCAAAGCTGTGATTGGTTGCTATGGGCAAACCAGACAGGTTTTTCTTTATCTTGAACAAGGCAATAAAACTGGGCAAGTGTATTAAAACAAACCTCCATTTTATTGATGGTTTCAATAAGACATGGAGCAAACATGATACCAAGAGCTGCAAACTGATAGCATATCACTAGGACATCACTTTAAAAAAAAAAAAAAAAAGGTGTATAACCGATGGGACCACAATGGATTCAAAGTTCTGTTCCCTTAATTGAACCATTTTCAGGATCAATCAGACCCAAAGATGAGAAAGTGCTGGCATATTCCATAAAAAAAAAATGTCATTTTCTAGTATAGTAAATCCCTGTTACAAATGCGTAAAGACCTCAACATATCCAAAAGGACAGACGTGAAGAAAATAAACTAAACTCAGAGTTCAATAGTAAATCTCTAGGAGGAGGAGCATTTTCAAAAATTAATAAATAAATTAAAACAAATATACATACCAACAAAACATAAATTCCTTTTTTTATCCAAGACTTGACTTATATTGCGGACACTGCAAATTGAGAACTTGTTGTTGTTAAGCTTGTCTCCAGAAGTTGCTCTGGCATACATGATAAAGTTACCATTCTCCTTAAATCCTGTATTCTTAGACTCTCCTGGTGTGCATTCAGAGCCAGAATCATGCTGTGGAAACAGACATGTAAGAGTCTCCATTATTATTATTAATAATAATAGAAAAGAACATTACACACACACTTAGGTACAATGAGGTTGCAGGAAGCAGTTCCAAGAAACAAAAGCTTTATGGTCATATTTTTTTTATATTCTGGCAGGTGTGAAGGTAGTACCGCTATATCATTCACAAACTACACACCAACACATGCAGTAAGCAAAGCTGAAGAAAACACTGAATGGAGCAAAGTTTGGAGCCTATGCAATAAAATGTTTTAATAATTAAAAAGTTAATATATATATAAAACTCAACGTGTGTGTGTGTATGTATGTATTTGTGTATGTTCCACAAAAACGTCCAAACGGCTAAAGATATTAACATGAAACTTGGCACACATGTTACTTATATGTCAACAACAAACATAGGATAGGTGATTTAACCCTTACTCACCCCCATCGGGATGGGAGGTCGGGATGGGAGGTCGGGATATGACAACAATATATGAGGACAGGATATGAAGTAAAAAGCTTCCTTCTTTGTTTATTTTCCTCCCCAACAAGGATTAGGAAGGAAAAACCGGGCAACGCCGGGTACTCAGCTAGTGTATAAATAAAAATAATTCACAGCATGTACAAATGTATCTGTGTGTTAATCTGTCTTTTAAATAAGAACAATAAAACTGTGTACAATAATTACTACACAATGAACCGGCTTTGTGAAAGATTTGAAGTGTAGGTAACTTTTAAAAAGATATTTAAAAACCTGCATGGTTTTGTTAGATTAACCCTTCAGAGTGGTGACAGGGAAATTTTAGTGCTCTCTCTGTAGTTTGAGCCCTGTATAGTCCCCTTCACGGTATAAAACAATTTCTTATCTCATTTTCAAGGGGCAGGACCAAATCTGGGCTGTTAAACAGGAACTCTCTTTTCCTTACTCATCTTGCCAATAACAGAACAGCACCTACTACTATGCCATGACACATGGCTGGTGAACATGCATTAGACTCAGCAGTATGGCCCTGTGCTAGAGGATGATTTACATGTACACTATTATAATTGTCAAATGGAAGAAAAGGGGGTTATTAATGCATCAGCTTTGTGAGGTGGTATGTTAGCTGAAATTAAAGAAACCGGTGCACAGCAAGGAAGTGGTTGCACTAAGCACTAAACTGATGCTGATAGGCTAAAGGGATAAGGAGGCAAGACATTACATTTAGGAGTCAGTACAGTGTAGACAGAGTAGAGCTAACACTGGTATTTACACAAGGAAAAGTGTCCAAAGCTGAACAGCACTAGCTTCCCCTTAACCATCCCCTTCTTGCAGAGTTCAGCCCTGGCTTCTCTGTTAAGTGCATGACAGATTGCAGAATAGTCGTCTATCAAATAGTAGGTAAGTTGTTTGACATATAACTTATAGTGAATTTAAGGGTTATTATGGTTTCAATGTCAGCACAGCATTAAAGGACAACTGCAGCGCAAAATACACTTACATTTACAAGATAGGGGATAAGTGTTTGATCGCGGGGGGTCCGACCGCTGGGACCCCCCCTCGCGATCTCCCTAACAGGGCGCTGCCATTAGCGCTCATAGTGAGCGCTAAGGTGCGTAGCGTCGACCTAGAGGTCGCCGGTGACGCCCCGTCTCCTCTCCATCCCAATACAGTTCTATTGGGGGATGTATGGAGGAGGCGTGCCGACCACAACGTCATGCTGCAGCTGGCACGCCCCCTGCACGGGACAGCCGCGGCCCCGTACAGGAGATCACAGGGGGTCCCAGCGGTCGGACCCCCCGTGATCAAACACTTATCCCCTATCCTGTGGATAGGGGATAAGTGTTAATCACGCTGCAGATGTCCTTTAAGGAAAAAAAATAAAATTTAAAAAATTATTGTACTCTGCTACATCCATCCAGAAAGGAGTACAGTATAGTTATAAATGCTAATGAAATGTATTAGATTATGCTATTGTGCAGCTTAACCGTCTGTTTATTTGATGTGCTAAGAACCCATAGGGAATTATGGTAAAATAACTCTGGTTTGGTGCAACAGCAGGTGGCCTAAGTGTCACAAGCAAACTACTTGGGTGTGGATTCTGCTGTTCAAATGCTGCAGAACTGCACTAAAAACTGCACCTGGTAGATCCAATCGGAGAACATCAAGTACACAGATACTGTATATAAGCTTTACTTACCTTGTCCCATTGAAGAAATTATAGAAATATATACAGTATATCTATCTTATCATAGAACTATCAGGCCTAAAGCAAACTCTCCAACAGATCAAGCAATTCTGTTCAAAAACATTTTTGCATACTTACTGGTGAGCCAAAGTTATGTCCCACTTCATGAGCAAAAGTGATATGAGAGACTTTGGGAGGAACGTGGGAACCATAATTCTGTACAGTGATGATTCCAGTGTTCAAGGACTTTTTCTTTCCATCTGAGTAAAGCTTACTCTTTTCACATATTCCACCTGAGCTTCCTGAAAGAACAACATTGGAAATTTTCACTCTTAATAAAATACATAACAATATACCAGTAACAATATAACAGAGTTCAAGTTGTCGTCACTTTAATAAATAAAAAAAAATAGTGATCTAAATATAAGTAAAAAGGTCAGCCTGTTCACCCAATACACTGGATTATAGTGTGGGTGAAAAGAATTCCATAGAGGGGTCACTTACCTAAATTGGTCCAGTAGGTCCTGAGATACTGGCTTCTGAAGATCCGTCACTGCATTCCGGTAATTGTGCACTGGAGGCGGGGCCCACCGGCCGGCTGCCTCTGCCTCTCTGTGTCAAGTCCTATTATCGCCCACCTGCTATTTGAATATTCATATTCTTCAACTCCATGTGGAGTCACAAGTCACACACACTGCATACCTTGAGTGAAGCCTCGCTAATCCTGACTTCCGGGTGTAGCGACCCTGCGCAGAGCGCTCACATTATGCAGTGCTCTCACGTCATGAGGACGTGAGAGCAGGGGTGAAATCTTCCGGCGCATGAGCTCTGACGAGTGAGTGCTGCTCCAACGTGACTTGTGACTCCACGTCGTTAGGACATGGAGTTGAAGAATATGAATATTCAAATAGCTGGGGCGGTATTAGGACGTGACAAAGAGAGGCAGAGACCCCGCCACCAGCACGCAGAGACCCCGCCTCCAGCACGCAATTCCCGGAATTCGGCAACGGATCTTCAGAAGCCGGTATCTCAGGACCTACTGGACTAATTTAGGTAAGTGACTCCTCTATGGAATCCTGTTCACCCACACTATAATCCAGTGTATTAGTGTGTGTGAACAGGCTGACAGTCTTCCTTTAAATGAAAGAAAACCACAGGTTAAACTATACCGAAATGGTCAGGATAAGGCCCAATAAAACCAAGAAAAACTCAATTTGTGACAGCCAACAAATTCCACAGGCAAATTCAAGATATTTGACACCTTTGCACTGAAATCTTTTGTTTATTTACTTCCGGAATGCAAAATTCAGCAAAGCTGTTGCAAAACTACAATTCCCAGTATGCCCGGACAGCCAACGGCTGTCCGGGCATGCTGGGAGTTGTAGTTTTGGAACAGGTGGAGACACACTGTTTGAAAAAAACGCTACTTTCACAGTCAAAACCTCATTCTTTTGCTTACTTTTCACAAAAATACAAGGTGAAAGAACCCTGGCATGACAGCCCACAAGCACCCAGAGCTAAATAAATATATATTTTTATATATATACCTATATTTTTTTTCCCCAATAGTCCTGCTTTGTTTTTATTTATTTCCTTTAAGCAGTTCTAAGGCAAGGAAATTATCCAAAATACGATAAGATAGGATTTTTTTTTTTTTGTATAAAGTAAAATGCGCCACTTTATTAGAGCACCCTGAGGCACATCTCTGCAAGAACCTTTGAATAATGGTTTGACCTCCGCTTTCAGCCACTGCATATGCTTTTGTGTAGACCGCAGTGACAAGAATTCAGGAGGATAAAGGAAGCCATTTAGCCAGCAGTCACATGCCTGTAGCATACTGCACTAATGCGCGCTACAAGTGGGTAGTCATAAAAACAGAACATTCATTGTTCGGGAGCCATCTCTCAGAGGCGCTTCCTGTAGCTGCAAATGCAGGAAACAGCATCCCCTGCTGTGAGAAAACACCTGCAGTCTTCTCATTTTTATTTCTAATACAGGAATATATGAGCAGTAAAATTTAAGGGACCCTTGGCATTGGTGAAGTCTATTTTTACCCCTCTCTATTCACAGGATAGGGGATGTGTAATTGCAGGGGTCCAACCACTGGGACTCCCACTTTCTCCCGCTCGGCACCCAGTGTTCAGAACACCAGCTCTTATGTACATCCTTCTGTATCTCTGGCTCTCCCATAGCGATGCATAGAGGTGGCGGGCTGACCACAGCTTCCTGCGGTGGTTGATAGTCTCCTTGCACAGAGCGGAGATTGCATTGTGCATGAGGAGAGCTGGGGGGACCCAGCGGTCGGACTCCCTGCAAACAGACACTTATCCCTAACCTGAGGATAGGGAAAAAGGTGTTACGTACCGGCGTTCTCCTTTAAATGTACAGAGCAGCTAAATCTGTGCAAGCAATATAAATAAAGAACTATTATTTTTATCATCATACATACACAATAGATTTGTTTATTTTTTTAAAATTTTGCGCTGAAAATCCACAGCGCACACTAGTACAATGCAAAAAAATAGTGTTTAGAAAACCCACACATAGTGGAAATTGTCTGGGGTCAATAGTTTGCTGCGGTTTTTACAGTTCCACAATTAAACCAACAGCAAATCTGAATTGTCTGAAGTCTGTATGTACATCTGCTTTTTAGCCCCATACCATTGCTAAATTTACCATTTCAGAAGAGTTTATTCTAACTTCTGTCTTGTCGGATACAGAGTCTAAGTAACATGAAAACGCAAAGTAGAGGCTGCAGACAATGCTCTATGCAACAATGTGCACATCACAGGAAAAGTGCACAGACAGCGAGCGGTAGACTTCTCTATAGGAAATACAAAGAGGCCTGGTGGTGATTCTGTTACCATACATGCCCCACCTGTTACCATACATGCATATTCTGCCTGATATTTTACCCTTCAGAAACATACAGGAAACAGTATTCAGACACCATGCTTACAGACTGGTTTCTCTTAAAAGGGAATACTGTATATATACATACATACATACATATACACACACACATACATACACACATACACATACACATATATATACACATACACATATATATACACATATACATATATATACATATACATATATATACATACACATATATATACATACACATATATATACATACATATATATATACATACACATATATATACATACACATATATATATATACACACACACATACACACACACACACACACATATATTTAGCCAGATCATGAAATAGGTTATTTTTTTCTACTCTATTTTCGGATTGTAATTTTACATATTTTTTTACTACAATACTATAGGATCCGCCATATTACCTGAGCTGTTTTTTATGCACAACTTTCACCAAGAATATGCTTGAGAAGCCGCACACACATCAGGCTGCTTTATACTTACAAAAAAACAGCTTTATAATTCCTCTGAGTAAGGCCAACAGGCACCTTTCTTGGCTTACGTTGCGCAGTAGATTGACAGCTGGAGCGCGCAGCAGTGCTTCTTTGGGCTAGCGCAGGTAAGCGAGCCCCTGTGTGTCAATCAAATTCCAGGACTTAGCTCTCCGACTGTTGTCCTGACTACCAAAGTATAAAGTAGCCTAACTTATTTATAAGGATATGCCTAGAATATGCTTGTGAAGCCCTTGTGCACTGTGTGCAGCTTCACAAGCAGTGCTGTGGAGTCGGACGAAATTTTGGGTACCTGGAGTCGGCAAACAATGCACCGACTGACTCCTACTAAATTTAGATTGGAATAAAAAAAAAAAAGCAAGTTTAAATGTCCCAATTCACAAAAAGTTATAATATTGACTTCTCTACTGTAAGAATAAAGACCAATGCATGCAGTGCCTCACATAACCGCAAATCGAACACGTTAAGTGACCGTGAAGAAGCTTTTCACGTGCTTCACTATATGGCACGCAACGCACAATTAGGGGCGGCAATACTTATACTTTCCATAGTGTTGTGTTCTGCTGTTACAGGGAACCCATGGGTAACCTGGCCTATCACTGATAAGGAATTAAGTAAATATGTTTTTTGCAGGACTAGAGACACTTGTACAAGTGAAGGGAATGGAGGGTCAATAGATCAAGACTGAAACTGTAAACCATTGGAAAACGGCTGCCATTCAGCTTGGGTTACAAAAACTTGTAAACTCCGATTGTTAGCTTAAACTTTAAACATGACTATGGGATTCTACTAGGGAAATCATGCTTTATAATAAATGCTCCTTCCTGGATTCTCCCACTGCCTTATCTTCAGCAGCAGATCAGCACACAAAAAGGAGAAGGCAGCAGCTTCTGCCCAACTACCTCTCTTCTAGGAGAGCTTAGAAGAACTTGGTGGAACAGCTTCTTGGATTCAACTGTAAGTGTTTATAAATACATTTGCATATTAATACAGAGGAGACTGAGTCGGGGAGTTGAAGTCGGAAGTACAAAAAAAACCTGTTGAGTCAGAACATTTATCTACCGACTCCACATCCCCGTTCACAAGCATATTCTTGGTTACATAAACTAAAAGCGGTTTTGTAAAAACAGTACAATTTTTTTAGTACTGCAGTTAAACCTTCATTTCAATGGAACAGAGCTGCAATACCAGACAACATGAGGACAGGAGTGGTGCTGTTTTTTTTTTTTTTTTTGCAAGAAAGAAGCAGGGTATTTCTAATCCTGGACAACCCCTTGAACAACATTTAGATATATTCTTTACAGCAAACCTCACGAACATAATCAATCCTGCCCAGATCGTATTAACATGAAAGGCACCGTTTACTAGGCTTGCTCTGTTATTTGTCAATAGGTCAATCAACAGGAAGGTAAAGGTCGAGCTGTGAGCTATTTTGAATGGTGTTATATCCAGTGTTATCCATCTACTGGTGTCACCTTTTACTCTAATCCAGTCTGGGATGATAAGAAGGAGACTGCTGGAAAGTACTCTGTATAGATCAGTATGTCAGTTTCCAGTGGAATATCAGCTGGTTTGTAAATTATTTCTATTTTAAAATATTAATCCTTCCAGACTTATTTGCTGTATGCTCCACATGAAGTTCTTTTCTTTTTGAATTTATTTTCTGTCTGACCACAGTGCTCTCTGCTGACACCTCTGTCCATGTCAGGAACGGTCTAGAGCAGGAGAGGTTTGCTATAGGGATTTGCCTTTACTTTAGACAGTTCCTGATATGGACAGAGGTGTCAACAGAGAGCACTGTGGTCAGACAGAAAAGATTTTTAAATAGAAGTAACTTACAAATCTGTTAAACTTTCTGGCACCAGTTGATTTTAAAAAAAATAAAAATCCCACAAGAGTACCTCTTTAATCAGAAGTTAAAGATTTTGCAAAGCGAATCCCTTTATTGACATGCCAATCAAAAATACATAAGAGTTATCCTGTAGAAACCGCAATTGCGGACACGACAAGCAACTTCAAATCCACAGTGGAAGGCACCATAATACAATAAGACATTTTATGATGACACATTCCTTTAAAATTATACATATAAGAGAAGACCAAGGAAAAAAGTATTTAACTTGTTTACCCCCTGAAAAGAAAATGGGTATTGGAAAAATGTTATAACCAACCAGGATTGTAAGAAAACTACACAATAACACACATTTAACAACATTATCTTGGCTAGGACCAGGGGTCATATTAGTCTACTGTACAAGCAGAGAGGATGTCAAGCTAGGGCTATAACACACTTATCTATAGGATTGTGCTCTGGTAAAAAGTGAAAAAAATATATAAAAATATAGTACCTGATGGGGCTCCAACCCATGCAAGCCCAAGCACACCATCATCAAAATCTCTGTCTGTAAACACATAGGCCAAGCAGTAGTCATCATGGTTCTGTTCAGAATTAAGCTCCAGGAACTTCTCAACTCCAATATTGGGAAATCGGAAGGGATTTGATGGATCTTTTTCATCAGCTGTAGTGTTAATCTGGGGGGAAAAAAATACCCTTACTATGCAGAATAAGAACTGCTACAAAACATAGCTGCTGAGGTGGCACAAACAATTGGTTCTCAATACAATGACTCTAGAATTGGACTTCTGAAAGCTCTTATTAACGCAACTCGGCAAATTGCTTGTCAAGTCTCTTATGCTATTTCCTGATCATGTGACACAAAGCAGCACTGCCTTGATTTGCATTACTAGTAATATATGGCCAATGATACTGGCTCAACAGTCCATGTGTTACCTTATGTTGGAGTTTGAACATATATTTTTACAGGCAGATGTGCAGGAGGAGGAGTTAAGTCTAGAATTACTATTTTGTATAGCTCTCATGAGAGTGAAAATGGTTCACTGGTCTTTTTCCCGTAGCCAGTCACAATGTCTAAACACAAGTCTAAAATTCACCCATTTGGGCCTTAAGGACTCAGAAAATTTTATTTTTACATTTTCGTTTTTTCCTCCTTGCCTTCTAAAAAATCATAACTTTTATATATTTTCATCCACAGACTAAGATGAGGGCTTGTTTTTTGCGCGGCCAGTTGTCCTTTGTAAAGATATCACTCACTTTACCATAAAATGTATGGTGCAACCAAATAAATACTATTTGTCTGGGAAAATTATAAGCAAACCGAAATTTTGCTAATTTTGGAAGGTTACATTTTCATACTGTACACTTTACGGTAAAATAGACCTATTTTCTTTATTCTGTGGGTCAATACGGTTAAAATGATACCTATGATTACATACTTTTCTACTATTATACCGCTTAAAGAAAATGAAAAAAAAAATTGTGAGTTTAAAATCCCTCTATTTTGCTGACCTATAACTTTTTAATTTTTCCGTATAAGCGGCGGTATGAGGGCTCATTTTTTACGCCGTGATATGTAAATTTTTTTTATACCACATTTACATATATAAAACTTTTAATACTTTTTTAATCAATTTTATTTGGAATAAAATGTTATAAAAAAAAAAAAAAAAAGCAACAATCTTGGATTTTTTTTATTTATTTTTTTTTAACTTTCACGCCATTCACCATAAGGGATAATTATTATATTGTAATAGTTCGGATATTTATGCACGTGGCGATACCAAATACGTTTAATAAATGTTCTAAAATTTTTTTTTTTTTATTTTTATTTTTTTTTATTTTTATTTTTTCACACTTTTTGGGGGTAAAATGGGGGAAAACTGACAATTTACATTTTTATTGGGGAGGGGATTGCTCACATTTAAAAAAAAACTTTTTTCTTTTCTCTTTTTCACTTTAATAGTCCCCATAGGGGATAGCACTGATCAGTGTTATCGTCATCTTCTGATCGGGTCTGCTCGATCTCAGGGCAGAGCAGAAGACCAATGGAAGGCAGCAGAGGCAGGTGAGGGGACCTCCGTCTGCCGTTCTGGATGATCGGATCGCCACGGCAGCTCCGATGCTCGCGGTTATGTACAGGACATAAATGTACCAGGATGTACATTTACGTTCTGCGTCGTTAAAGGGTTAAAGCATGCAGATTCCATTAATAAAAAATGTTTTACTGCGAAAGTGTCACTCGGCTCAAGTTGTCTGGATGATCATCATAAACATGGGAGATCATCCGTGCAAAATAGACGCCTTAAACGAGAACTCCAGACCATAAAATTGGTCCCCATAGTGTCGGCAGTAAAAAAAAATTAAAGATGTACATACCTTCCTCCGCTCCCCCGGGGCCTCCGGTAACCGACTCCAGTCTCCGCCGCAATCCACTTCCTTGTTGCCGGTGGTCGGATGAATCAGCCAATCACCAGCCGCAGTGCAGTCTGACTCGGCCGGCGATAGGCTGAGCAGCAGTGTGACGTTTTCGGCCCCGGCCGCAGGTGCCGGTGTAGTGAAGAATTTTGTGTCCTAAAGCGTTTTCACACTGGCGCTCGCACTATCGCCAGCCGGAGCGGAGGAAGGTATGTACTTCTTTATTTTTTTTTTTTTTTTTTACTGCCGGCACTATGGGGGACAATTTTTATGGTCTGGAGTTCTCCTTTAAATGGGTCTCTACAATATTTTTTTAAAAAAAACAGCCACAAAAACAACCACAGGAAAAAAAAAATGAAAATGTTTAGCAAAAGTCATAACACTACTACTTGGCAATGCCGCAAGCTTAGCGCTTCTATGGTACATTTGCATATACAGTTAATTTGTGGTTTAGCTGCTGCAGTGGATAACAAGACAATATACCACTGAAACTGTTCCTTTACAGAAGGGTTTCCCAACCAGGGTGCCTCCAGCTGTTGCAAAACTACAACTCCCAGCATGACCGAAGAGCCGTTGGCTGTCCGGGCATGCTGGGAGTTGCAGTTGTGCAACAGCTAGAGGCACCCTGGTTGGGAAACACTGGTGTAGAGGATGCCTAGTCATCAAGGTTTAGAATCAGACTTGCCACAATGGGTGGCATGGTATCTTAGTACAGTCATGGCCGTAAATGTTGGCACCCCTGACATTTTTCTAGAAAATGAAGTATTCCAGAAAAGGATTGCAGTAACATGTTTTGTTATACACATGTTTATTCCCTTTGTGTGTATTGGAACTAAACCAAAAAAAGGGAGGGAAAAAAGCTAATTGGACATAATGTCACACCAAACTCCAAAAATGGGCTGAACAAAATTATTGGCACCCTTTCAAAATTGTGGAAAATAAAGATTGTTTCCAGCATGGGACGCTCCTTTAAACTTACCTGGGGCAAGAAACAGGTGTGGGCAATATAAAAATCACACCTGAAAGCAGATAAAAAGGAGAGAAGCTCACTTAAGTCTTTGCATTGTGTGTCTGTGTGTGCCAGCCACACTAAGCATGGACAACAGAAAGAGGAGAAGAGAACTGTCCGAGGACTTGAGAACCAAAATTGTGGAAAAATATCAGCAATCTCAAGGTTACAAGTCCATCTCCAGAGAGCTAGATTTGCCTCTGTCCACAGTGCGCAACATTATCAAGAAGTTTGCAACCCATGGCACTGTAGCTAATCTCCCTGGGTGTGGACAGAAGAGAAAAATTGAAGAAAGGTGTCAATGCAGAATAGTCCGGATGGTGGATAAGCAGCTCCAAACAAGTTCCAAAAGATATTCAAGCTGTCCTGCAGGCTCGGGGAGCATCAGTGTCAGCACCAACTATCCGTCAACATTTACATGAAATGAAACACTATAGCAGGAGACCCAGGAGGACTCCGCTGCTGACACAAAGACCTAAAAAAGCAAGACTACATTTTGCCAAAATGAACTTGAGTAAGCCAAAATCCTTCTGGGAAAAAGTCTTGTGGACAGATGAGACCAAAATAGAGCTTTTTGGTAAAGCACATCATTATACTGTTTACCGAAAACGGAATGAGGCCTACAAAAGAAAAGAACACAGTACCCACAGTGAAATATGGTGGAGGTTCAATGGTGTTTTGGGGTTGTTTTGCAGCCTTTGGCACTGGGTGCCTTGAACGTGTGCAAGGCATTCTGAAATCTGAGGATTACCAACGGATTTTGGGATTCACAAGCCCAGTGTCAGAAATCTGGTTTTGCGTCCAAGATCTTTGGTCTTCCAGCAGGACAATGACCCCAAACATACGTCAAAACGCACCCAGAAATGGATGGCAACAAAGCGCTGGAGAGTTCTGAAGTGGCCAGCAATGAGTCCAGATCTAAATCCCATTGAACTCCTGTGGAGAGATCTTAAAATTGCTGTTGGGAAAAGGCGCCCTTCCAATAAGAGACCTGGAGCAGTTTGCAAAGAAAGAGTGGTCCAACATTCCGGCTTAGAGGTGTAAGAAGCTTATTGATTGTTATAGGAAGCAACTTATTTCAGTTACTTTTTCCAAAGGGTGTGCAAAAAAAATATTATTTTGTCCAGACCATTTTTGGAGTTTGGTGTGATATTATGTCCAATTTGCTCTTTTTTCCCCTCCTTTTTGGTTTAGTTCCAATACACACAAAGGAAAAAAAAAAAAAAAAAAACGTGTTACTGCAATCATTTTCTGTGAGAAATCCTTCATTCTCTAGAAAAATTTCAGGGGTGCCAACATTTATGGCCATGACTATAGTTTATAATGTTTCCTTGTAGTTCCTGGGTTCAAAGATTGGTCAGAGTCTGAGAGCTGAGGCCCCTATAGATTAGTAGAATGAGCTGGGAGAAATGGTCAGCTAAGTGCTTGTCAACCCATTTTTTTACCATGCTGCAGGACACAGATTCTGTGCAAAGTCAAAGAAGCCTGTCTCCTGCAGCAAGTGCTTAGCTTAGCACTTCTCCCAGCCCATTCTAGCAATTTTTGGGAGCCTCAAAATCCAGATCCTGACTGATCAAAACTTTTAAAAATGTCTCTGAAAATGATTATTAAAATTTTTTTTTGTGACAGGGACACTTAAAATGTTCCACTCCACTACATGAAAACCTCACATTAGGAGAGGTTCACACGGAGCAATTTAATTCAGTTTTAATGTCTTTTCTGTAGCCAAAGCCAGAAGTGGATAAAAAATAAATAAATAAAAAATACACAGATTCATCTTCTCATCTTTGTATCCACTCCTTGCATTGGCTAAAGAAAAAACAAATATGCATTATTGGTGGTTTTCAACAGTATGCACTAATGGTAAATTAATTATTACGTCTCCAATAAGCACTTCAAGGGAGACTATATGAAAGCGGGAAAGAGCCTTTAGAAATACTTACTCGAATACGCTTCACCATGAAGCTTATGTTTCGAATCCCCATGAAGTCTGTTGATTGATAAATTGTATCGATGGCTTTCACATGGCTGGATATCTGATAGAAAACAAAAATTATTTCACACAATTAACTGAGAAAGATATAGCGGTTTAGAAAAGAAAAGACAGCACTTGACACAGGTGGACAAATATCTACAGATGTATCTATAGCACAGCTGAGACTGAACGCTGCCTAAAAATACAGCACAAAGAAAAACAAAAAGCTTTTCCTGCACATAAACGTTGAACAAAGTTTGCAGCAGATTTAAACTCTTTTTGTCATAGTAGGTGTAAGTACGTATAAAGGCTAGTTTTAAATCTGACCCGTAGGCTTAATAAGATGACAGTTCCTTATGAAGAGTTCACTTTTCACCAGTCTCCTTATCACAGACAGGATAACAGTGAAAGGTGACACCAGTATATAGATAAAAGTGTGATCAGGCCATTTACAAATAGGTGACACTCAGAGCTCAGACTACCACCCCCTCCCTGTGCAATGACCTCTGTACAGGTCACAGAGCATGCCTAGAAACTCTCCCATTCTAATGAAGAGTGTCAGCTCCAGTCAATTGTTTCCTAGAGCTACAGTATTTGATGTAAAGCATCTCTCATTGCTGTGCACAAACCTCAGGTAAGACAGCTACCCCCATCTAATCTAATCAGTAAAAAAAAAAAACACAAGCTAGGTGACACATTCCCTTTAAGTGAAGCTCTAAATAGGAGTATTTCCCATTAACTGTAGAATCAATGAGAATCTATTGCAGAGCCACCTAGGAAGCAGTAAATTACCGGCTGATTTACAATCTGTAGCCTGGATCCCATGTAGTACACAGCATGCTAATGGATAGCGGCTGAAGGCTTGGTGATCTGAGCAACTAAGAAGCAGTGAGTGAGGTCATTCCCACAGCTAATGGAGGCATTCCTGAGCGCATCACTATAGGGAATTCCCACCACAAACAATTATGGCTATGACAAAGATATACCACTATTGTGTGATGGGTGTGGTTCTCCTCTCTAGGACTATATACAATATTAACCTCTTAATGACTGAACCAATTTTTACATTTTCCCCTATAATAGCTATAACACTTATTTTACCATCTATAGACTTTTTTTTTTTTTTTTTTTTACATAACATTAACTGCACAACCTGATAATAAAAATTTAAATTAAAACTTAAAAAAAAAATTTAAACTGCCCTTTTCTTGTGTCTATAAATTTATTTTTCAGTCTATGGGGCTGTGTGAGGGCTCATTTTTTGAAACGTTATCTGTAGTTTAGTTTTTAGTAGTATGATTTTGGTTTAGATTTTTTATCACTAACACACACATATATATATGTTTAGCTGTGCACCCCTCCCCCTTTCTCAGAGGTGGAGTTTTAAATGGATCCAGCATGTCACCCAGTCAGAGGCTATATGCCCAGCAGAGGTGAGTGGATAGTTGAGTGTTAGGCTCAGAATTTGTGCTAGGTTCCCATCCTAAATGAGGCCACCTCCCCGTGGTGGATGGGGGACACGTTTTGATCAAAAAGTGCGCTAAGAGCCTCAATTTTTTTGACCAATGTGTGCTGCTGCAATCCTCTTTTTTTGTATACTCTGATGCCATGGCAGTGTGCACCCGTGTATTAGGCTGTTGTGCCGGCTATCTTTCTTTTTTCTTGTGTGTACAATTCAGGGGGTAATGGCACCCTGTTTAGCTGTGCACCCCTCCCCCTTTCTCACAGGTGGAGTTTTAAATGGATCCAGCATGTCACCCAGTCAGAGGCTATATGCCCAGCAGAGGTGAGTGGATAGTTGAGTGTTAGGCTCAGAATTTGTGCTAGGTTCCCATCCTAAATGAGGCCACCTCCCCGTGGTGGATGGGGGACACGTTTTGATCAAAAAGTGCGCTAAGAGCCTCAATTTTTTTGACCAATGTGTGCTGCTGCAATCCTCTTTTTTTGTATACACACACATATATATATATATATATATATATATATATATATATATATATATATGTATATATTAGATAACATATTTTAGATGACATATGTTATTTGCACCCTAGGATCCCAAATAGGTTTATTTTTTTGTTTCCTTTTTTATATATTATATTATATTATAATATATATATATATATATATATATATATATGTATATATATAATACAGGCCTTAACAACAGAGCAAATTCTACTACTGCACCACCAATGACTTCCACAGGTAATGTTTAAATGGTGGTGTCAGCATGTACAGCGGTATTACAGCAGTTAAAATAGCCTGCAATGGAGAACGCTCTGTCCCAGCTATCAGTAGCAGCCATCAATGGCTGAAGCCACCAGCTATAGAGACTATAGCCTATAGCTATAGCCTGACCCCCAAGTCCTCTCTACTCCACCCCATGATGTTACTGTACATCAGTGTTAATACTGTTACTGCTCTGCCCGTAATAGCATATTAATGTACACACAAATCTTAAGGAATACTCAAGCTTTAAAGATAATATAAGTAAGTAGTCTGATCTTTTTGTGTAAGTCCCATTGATTCTATTCAGGTTTTAGCAGGATATTTGTCCCTTATTTAAATGGTCATACTCTAAAGCCATGGAAAACTACATAGCCAGTTCAGGCAATACTTAAAAGAAGGTTCCATCATGCTGGAAAGGACTTAATGTACTACATTGATTTAGAAAATACATCCTTCCCTTTATGGCTGCCACTTTCACTTTAGCTTTAAGTGTTAAGATGAAGCATAACAGTATTATTTTATAAGACTTTTACCCAAAAGACTTCCAATCCTAAATGTTCATGAGACTTGGTTATTTCTAGTAAGGAGACATGCTAAATTCATCCCTTGACATCAACACACAAAATGAAGAAGAAAAAGAAAAAAAAACGCTTCGGCAGAGAGGACAAAACGGAAATTCACACTTTTCAATATAAATTACCACTGGAAAGAGAGGCACTGGACTGAGCCTCCAGTCCATTACTATAATGATATCTCATGAGACACAGACTGCAGCTGGATGATAATGTGTTCAGAAATACTAAAGGGTCAGAGATATTAAAACTTTCTGCACTTGTGGAGAGTTGGATCACGGGAACACAAGGAAAGAAGAAAATAAGGCAGATTATAAAGATAGAGGAAAACCTTCAATCTACAGAATAAAGTGGATACAACTGATCGGGACAAGATTTTATATACATAAGTGAAGGCCTTCAATTGTCAGTATAATTATAGGAGATAAGGTACTCCCAGAGAAATGCCAGAGAGCACAAGCAGAAAAAAAACTGTTTTTATTAACCTTGTGTTTTGTTTTAGTTCAGCAAGAAACTAAAGCCCGTTTTTAAAAGGGGTTATCCAGGAATAGAAAAACAGAGCTAATTTATTTCAAAACCTGCTCCTGTCTGTCTCCAGGTTGGGTGTGGTTCTGCAGCTCAGTTTCATTGAAGTGAATGAAACCAAGGTGTAATACCACAAACAACCTGGGGACATCCGAGGAGCTGTTTTTGAAAACAAAATTTGCTCTTTTTTTCTATTCCTGGATAGCCCCTTTAATTTACATCACGCCAAAGAAAAAATAGCATCCCTCTGGTGATGCTGGAAAGTTCTAACTATCTGTAAAGTACCATACAGTATTTATTTGTACGAGCCATCTCCTTTATAGAGGAGAAGGGTGAGATTCTGAGAAGTTTAGGTCATCTTTCTGTAAGACTAGAATTTAGAGGTGTGAACGGCTTAAGGGGCACATTTATTAACCCTTTGATGACACAGGACATAAATGTACATCCTGGAACAGTGCTTGCATCATGCGCTATTTTAAACGTGCTTTTTTTTTTTACCCCTTTACTCAAATCTTCAAAATCTCACATGCATCCACTTGTTTGCTAATAATTTTGGAACGCCTTTATGTATGAAAGAGATTCGGAGATAGTTTTTTCATGACACGTTTTACTTTACATCAGTGGTAAATTTTGATTGCTATATTTAGCGGTTTTTGTAAAAAAAAAAAATATAAAATTCTGTGAAATAAAATTGAAAAATTTGCATTTTTCTAGACTTAACATTTTCTGCTCGTACAATAAATAGTCATATGGCACCAAATGAATGATTAATTCACATCTACAATATGTCTTCATTTGATAAACATTCTTTTACTTTTTTTTAGAATGTTAGAAGGTTTTTAAGTTTAGCAGCAATTTTCCAGATTTTCAAGAAAATTTCTAAAATCAGATTTTTCAGGGACCAGTTCAGTTCTGAAGTGGAATTGAGGGGCCGGTATGTTAGATACCCCCATAAATAAGATAGAATGACATTAAAGACGTTTATTAACCCTTTAGGCATTTCACAGAAATGAAAGCAAAGTGGAGGCTGAATTAGAAAATGTCCATTTTTGCTGATTTTTCATTTTAACCCATTTTTTTCTTTAACACAGTGGGTGTTGACAAAGAAATACAACTCAAGATTTATTCCCCGAAGTCTGACATACTTAGAAATATACCATATGTGGCCTTTGTGGCTACGTGTCTCTCCACAGGCCTCAGACATGAAGGTGTGCTGTGTGGATTTTGGGGCATCCTTTTAGTTTAGGATATTTTGTTGGCATCATATAAAGTCGCAGAGGCTTTGGGGTGCAAAAATATTTTTGGGAGACAAGTTGACGCTTTCATTTGTACCATTCTGGGGTACATATGACACTGATAGTTTTTTATTTTATTTTTTATGAGGCAGTATACATATATACTTTTTTTTTAGGTCGTTTGTCATGCAGTATAAATGACATGTTAACTTTACTCTGCAGGTTGATACGGTTATGGCGATATCAAATTTCTATACTTTTAATATTTGAGTTCATTTATAAACATAAAAACTATTTTTGTACAAAAAAAAAAAAAATCACATTTGTCGCCGTATTCTGTGAGCCATAACTTTTTTATTTTTTCACTGACGCAATTGTGTGAGGACTCTTTTTGCGGGACATGTTTTTGGGTGTGTTTTGGGGTGTGTGTGTGTATATAATATATGTATGTAATATATGTATGTATGTATGTAATATATGTATGTATGTGTGTGTGTATGTATGTATGTATGTGTGTGTATGTATGTATGTGTGTGTGTGTATGTATGTATGTGTATATATATGTATATGTATATATGTGTGTGTGTGTGTGTGTATGTATGTGTATGTATGTGTGTGTATGTGTGTGTATGTGTGTGTATGTGTGTGTATGTGTGTGTATGTGTGTGTATATATGTATATATATATTATATATATATATATATGAAAAATGAAGAGATGTCCAGCGCAGGTTCCAAGCAATACGAAATAATTTATTCAGCGGTAACACGACATGACGACAGGTAGGTGACGCGTTTCAGCCACAATCTGCGGCCTTAGTCATACAACAATACATTACAAATGAATCTCTTTTATAAGGGAGAGAGGCAGGGTTCTATCCAGCAGGAAGGGTGTGCCCGGTGAGTAAAATCACCCTCAGGGTTAACCCGTTGCTGGAAGTTAACTCGTTCATCCCCCGTGCAATTGTGGTATAAAAACGCATGGTTTGTGTGAACACATGCTAAAAATTACAAATATTACAAACAAACCCATATTGAATGGGATTCACAATTATAAAAGGTTCTTATGTACGGATTAAATAATGGTGTCTGTAAATTAGTCATAAACCAATATTTGATGGTCACAATATGACTTATGAAAATAGCAATTTCATATGAAAATAATTATCAAATGTATATAATGCAATAATTTGCTAAATTTTATACGACAAACACCATGTCTTAGAGAAATGGGAAGACCAATGTGAAAATACGAAATATTGAAATAGACTCATATGTGTTAGTGTTGCGAATTTATCTGGATTTTCTTCATACGAACAAGATCACATGTTGATAATAATTTAGTCCTAAATAATTAGATAATATTCATTATATTGCACAGAGGGCATAAGGCAATATAAATTCAATTTGATTATCTGTGTATTTTAAACATTAAATATTTTAACTACTAAATTCGTAATATATATAAAGAGTCATAATTTCAATAATGCAATATCACATCTTGTCTTTGATTCAGGCCTTGGGGGTACCTAGTTTGTAATTTTATAATCCAATAAACTTCCCTATCCAGTAGTTTTTGTTTAATATTTCCACCCCTAATTGTGTGGGCAACTTTTTCTATTCCCTGAAGGCTAAGACCGAAGAAATCCCCCTCATGGTTTTCTGCACAATGTCTACTGACCATGGATAAATGTCTAGTTTGGAAATGAGGAATATCAGACAGGTGTTTTCTGATCCTCGCCTTCAGGGGATTTGTGGTACACCCAACATATTGAACTTGGCATAGTTCACATGTCATTAGATACACCACGTTATTAGTGTTACAATTTATGTATCCAGACATGTTAAATGTTTCTTTTGTTGTAGTGGAGTGTATGACATACATACACACACCCCAATATATAATATATATATATATATATATATATATATATATATATATATATATATATATATATTTTTTTTTTTTATTTATTTTTTATAAAATTTTAACTTTTTTCACATTTTACATTTTTTCTTCTTTTTTTTAAACTATTATACACATAATTCAATGGAGTACACATCTGTACTCCATGAAATTATGCCCATGTCTGTCAATGACATCAGTCACTACCTTAGGTAAAGACTGATCTGTTGCCATGACAACGGAGGCCACTGTCAGTCAGGCCTCCGGTTGCCATGGCAACCATTGGCGCTCTGCTTTCACTTTGCAGAACGCCCTTCCTCTGTTACCCTAATAGATGCTGCGGTCACAGTGATCGCAGCGTCTAAAGGGTTAACTCCGAATCGGAGCGCAGTTCCGAGCATGTGTGCTGCGGGTGGCCTCCTCTGACGGGGCCCCCCTCAACACCGATCGCTTCACTGTGTGAAGCAACGGAGGAGAGCGGGAAGGAGGCGACCCCTGCCAGATCCCTGCTATTGGTCCGTCTGTACTGACAGACCAATACGAACGATAGTCAGCCAGGGACCGCTGCGATTGGTCCCTGGCCAGTTTCAGTGACGCTCTGCTGTGCAGCACATCCGAGCTCAATAAACTGTCACTTAATTTCCATCAGGTACATGTACGCGATGATGTGGGAAGTCATCCCTAATCACCATGTACCCGATTTTGCGTAAAGGGGTTAAAGCAGTACAGTAAAAAAAAAAAAAGTATGTAATCATGGGTATCATTTTAATCGTTTGACCCACAGAATAAAGAAAACATGTCAATTTTACCATAAAGTGTACAGTGTAAAAGCAAAAGCCTCCGATAAGGTGCAAAATTGCAGTTTTCATTTCAATTTCCCCACACAAATAATATTTTTTTTGTTTTGCCATACATTTCATGGTAGAATAAAAGGTGTCATTACAAAATACAATTGGTCACGCAAAAAAATAAGCCCTCACATGGGTCTATGGAGGGAAATACAAAAGAGTTATGATTTTTAGAATGCGAGGAGGAAAAAACTAAAATGCAAAAATAAAACTTCCTGTGTCTTAAATGTTGACAGCACTAAAGAAGATTAGTCAGGAAGAAGATGTGGTGCATGCAGTCTGATCGATTTGGTGCTAAACCCTTTCATAGAAACTTTTCAGTTGGGTCTACACATGATAATTGTGGCACATATGACATGTTTTTGCTGCATTTTGAGCCAAGGTGGCACTTAAATGAGTAACTCTGCCAAGGGTCTTATAATTAATAGGCTTGTTTTATTGTCCCTTATATATAGTGGTATTGGTAATACTAGTGTGTGAATAGTGATTTTTATTCAGTAACAGTATGTTGGTGCTATGCAGTTACTATGTGGTAGGGCTAATATGTGGTTATGGTGTGGCAGTATAATCCCCTGTGTAGTGGTAATCTTGGTCTCGGTATACTGGTTGGACTGTAATAGTATCATGGTAATAAGTATAGTGACATTATTTTCTCCTTGTATACTGGTAACATTTGGTAACTAAATGAGATATAGATATAGATTTAGAGATAGGGGGAGATTTATCAAAACCTGTGCAGAGGAAAAGTTGTCCAGTTGCCCATAGCAACCAATCAGATTGCTTCTTTCAATTTCATGAAGGCCTGTGAAAAATGAACGAAGCAATCTGATTGGTTGCTATGGGCAACTGGACAACTTTTCCTCTGCACAGGTTTTAATAAATCTCCCCCTATACAGTATTGTCATATGTAAACATTTTCCTACAGCTTTTTTTGTCTTGGAGATATACTGTATTTAATAGAAATGCATGTTTTAGTTTTTTTATGAGTTTAATAAATGCTGCATTTTTCAAAGCCTGAGGCTGATACCTATAAATGCAGCATTGGCTCAAAAATTTGCCCTGCGGCTTATGGGATTCACATTATACCCTGAACACATGCTAGTATAAGTGCAGAAAAAGTAGAAATGCTGTATTAAATATTTATTTTTAGAGATGTATGCATTAGGCATGCACCTGTCAAAATGGGATGCAGACTTCTACCAAGGCATACTGAAGTAGGACCACTCAGTTTAATGGCCTGAAAGGAGGCAACTATTAACTACATTTGAACCATGTAAGAAACCTACAACAAAAAAACTCTTATATGGATGACCAGTGGAGCTTTAGATGCATAGCGCTTCTGATGTCTTAATTTCTTAGAATATTGTTCAGAAATATAAAGACGAGGAAAAGAAGAGAAAAAAAAACAAAACAAAAAATGCCATTTAAAATCACTTACATATAGGAAGGTAGCAAATATGATTTTTCTTACATTTGGTTATAATCGTATCTCCAACTAACCCCCCATGAGAGAAATTTAAACAATTTTTACGTAGCACGGCAATCTCACCATGCAAGAAGTGTTACCTGGGCAATCACAGCTTCCCTGGCGTCTCCATATCTCTTGAAGAACAGATGGTCAGTCTGAATGTAGAGCTGGCAGGTATTTTTCTCAGCTTGTGCTGCTCGCTTCTTTCTAAGGATGACTGGACCAGTCTCTTCATGCTCTTCTAAGTGCTCCTAATAGCAATTAAATAGATGTATATTGAAAATCTGACTGCTTCTACTATATACAACACGGTATGAATGGATCAGTCAGCGCTAGTGTAACTGGTATTATTTAGGCCAGAAACAAACTGCTCAGTAATGTCATGCTCAACTACAAAAACACCCAAATATATAATAGAATAGACTGTAAATGGCAGCAAAAATACAATCTCCTGCACTCACCGCTCAGTATGAGCCTCAAAGCTCCTTCCCGGAAAGCTGGGGGACCAGGATTGCACACGTGTGTGGGTGCTCAGAGGCCGTCTCCTCTGAACGCCCACTCACGTCTGAGGTCCTGGTCCCCCGGCTGTCAGAGAAAGAGCTTTGAGTGTCATACTGAGCGGTGAGTGCAGGAGATTGTATTTTTGCTGCCATTTACAGTCTATCCTGAAATTACGTCCTAGCACCTCCGCAGACTAATTGTTTGTGTTGCGTACCAGCAGCACTGTTACGTGCCATTCCCACATGTGTATCGCTGCAGAATGCATTTCTAGTGGTGCCATCCCATATCTTCCTACAGACATCTAATAGTATATATCATTGACGAGTTGAAATCTTAAAGGGAAATCTTGTCGGGAGTCATGCTGCGCAAACCACAGGCTCCACTCATAACTAGCATATATATATATATATATATATATATATATAAAACTCAATGTGTGTGTGTGTGTGCCATTGTATGTGCGCATGTGTGTATGTTCCAGCATCACTTCCAAACGGCTGAAGATACTACCATGAAACTTGGTACACGTCAACAACAAACATAGGATAGGTGATTTAACCCTAACTCACCCCATATGCATAACTTCCAAACATCTGAAGATATTTCGATAATACTCGGTCACGTTACTTATATGTCCACTAACAATATAAGATAGTCAATTTAACCCTTAACTACCCTCATTTGTGAGGGTCAGGGTTTTTGTTTAAAGTCCCATGCAAATCTACGGGAAATGCATGTTCCCACATAACTTCTGTACGGCTGGGGAATGGATATGAGGACAGGATATTAAGTCAAAAGCTTCCTCCTTTGTTGATTTTCCTTCCCAACAAGGATTAGGAAGGAAAAACTGGGCAACACCGGGTACTCCGCTAGTTTACTCTAAAGCAATGCAGAGCTTCAAAGCAATGCAGAGCTTCAAAACAATGCAGAGCTTCAGAGAAATTATTATTTAAATATGAGCTGGGAACTTTGGGTGGTCATGTCAGATTCTCCTCACCCTGCAGGGCTTAATTGACAGGTCTCTCGATATATACATATAGGGAGAGACTTCTCAATCAAGCCCAGTGGGGTAGGGAGAAGCGGGCTGGAGACGTTTTCAAATAATGACTTTTCTAAACTGTACAGTATTTCGGAATAAATCATGTTTGGCTGAAAGGGCAACTATAGGCCAAATAGTCTGGTGTTGCCCTGTGACAGGGCCAGTGATCAGTCCATGAGTGAGTGTTTGCGTTGTTCTAACATGCTAAAAATGAATCTGCTGCTGGACACACATCTTCCTGTGTAATAGGGGATTGCAGCCGATTGCAGAAAAGGGCCACAAGAAAGATCCTTTAATAGTTGAGCCTTGTAACCTGCAAGAATGGTGCATGTATACTACACTTGTCCTGTGTACTACGGCCTGTATATGGGAGCCTGTGTCTGTTTCATGCTGCGAGTGGTTTAGGCACCACTCTGTGCTTACAAACAAACCCCATACAAAGACTATGGTCTGGAGATATGCATTATGTCTATGTCCCTGGGGCTTGCTGTAAAGCATATGTCTTAATGTTTATAATTGCAGCTCAGGCAAGATGGCTGACCCCAACAATGTACAAAAAATAAAATAAATTACAAAACATAGAAACAGATTTTTATAAAAAAAAAAAAAATATATGTTTCTGTACCTGCATCCAACCACATTCACTTAGGGTGCTATGAAATAAGAGTGCCATAAAAATTGCCCTTACCTGTTTGGTCGGTTCACTTTGAGCGGACATCTGATATGCTTTCATCCTTTCAAACACAGAATGATCTGCACATCCCCCCTGAGCTCCATATTTATGAGGATATTCTGTAAAGCAGAGATTCAAGATGGTTAACATAAAACTTCCAAGTTTGACGAAGAACTGAAACCATATTAAAAAAACACATTTTCCACATTTTTATAATGGTTTGTTTTTATTTTCATTTGTCAGGAAATGTGAAAAATGTAATAATTTTTCAGATTTACCGCTGTTGACCAGCAGAGGACGCTAACATGAGAACGTGGAAAAGGCAAGCAACCTTTAACTTTGTTGCTTCAAATTTGGCCTCCTTCTCTCCATGCTGGTGAACTTCTATCTTCCATCTTATTTGTGTCTGTGTGCAAAAGGAATGGCGGAAGCAAATATTTGAAATCACTGTGCAGTATCATTTTGTTGGTGTCTATACAGTGGTAAAGTACAGTAATGTTCTTTTAACCCATTCCTCACGCCCCAAATTTAGATTTTTGGCTTATGTTATATTTCTCCTTGCCTAACATTCATGACTTTTTCACTGACCGAGTTTACAGCAATCTTGCCTGGACAGTACGCACCATCCCATTCAAAACAGAGTACTGATGGGACTTCTCCGGCAGATTCCACCAGAAGATTGAACATATTCAACCTTTTGGCGGAATCCATTTCCACATTGGAAGTTATGCTTTCATAGCGTGAACTTCACAGCAGAATCCTATTGAGCTCAATGAGGGACATTTATCAATGTTTGCTTATGTATTCTTTTTTTAGTAATTTTTTCCTTACTTTTTTTTGCTTATGTGTGACTTAATTATCAACTGGTTTCAGCCTGTTGATAATTTTCTTTCACGTAAGCAATTTTTCCTTTTTTACTTTGGTAGTAGCTTTTTCTGCTCCATGTTTGAGCTGGAGTAAATTTAGTCAATTTTTAACCCTGTTGCAACTTTTTTCTGCGCAGTTGCGACTGTCGCAGTTAATAAATACCTGACTACCCGTAGTCCATTTTAAAATTATTACTACGTAGTTAATTTTTGGAAAACTTGCTTTTCTCGCTTTCCAGTCAAAATGGCGCACGAAAAATATAAAAATATAAAAAGTAGGGGGCAACACCAGCATGTTAGTGTAAACATTTTTTTTTTACACTAACAGGCTGGTGTTGCCCCCAACATTTCCTTTTCATAAGGGATAAAAGGAGAAAAAGCCCCCCAAAATTTGTAGTGCAATTTCTCCCGAGTACGGAAATACCACATATGTGGCACTAAACTGTTTCCTTGAAATACAAAGGGATCTGAAGTGAGAGAGCACCATGCACATTTGAGGACTATATTAGGGATTGCATAGGGGTGGACATAGGGGTATTCTATGCCAGTGACAGGGTGCCTCCAGCTGTTGATAAACTCCCAGCATGCCTGGACAGTCAGTGGTGGTACAGAAATGGTGGGAGTTGTTGTTTTGCAACAACTGGAGGCTCCGTTTTGGAAACCCTGCCATACCATATGTTTTTCATTTTTCTTGGGGGGGGGGGACTGAGTAAGGGGAGTATATGTAGTGTTTTACCCTTTATTTTGTGTTAGTGTAGTGTTTTTAGGGTACATTCACACAGGCGGAGGTTTACAGTGAGTTTCCCGCTAGGAGTTTGTGCCGCATCTAAAACTTAAAGCAGGAAACTCACTGTAAACCCGCAAGTCCTTGTCATTAGTCAGTCACTAACTGACTGACTAATGACAATGATCAGCAGCAGGGGAACATTCTGATTGGTCCCCAGCTGCATAGTGTCATCGGACATTGTGATAGAAAATGTATTGGAAGTTTATGAACGCCCATTTGCGTTAAGTCACAGGAAAAATGCCATGGGGGGGGGGGGGGGGGGGGGAGTTGGAATGCCAATACACAAAGGTAATCATTTTGCAGACAGGTATACTTTAAAAAGGGGTCATGCACAAGTTCTCAACATCACTCAAAGGTCAAGGAATTCATTTAGCTGCTTAGGTTTAATCCACCAAAGTTTGTGACATTTCAGCAGGTCATTCACACTGTGCTGCGAATTTTTTTTTCTTTTTATATTTGTTGGTGTGAATTGGAAATCCAGCAGATCATGTGTAAACCCGACTGCTTTTCTCAGGTTGTGTCAAGGCCAGATTTTTTTTTTTTACGCATTGTGTCAAAATTAACCTACAAACCAGAAAAGGGGCGTGGTTTCGCAACCCAACCTACCGGTATTTACTAATGAATTCATAGTAATAAAAATAAAAAAAAGTGTACACACGTATGGGAACACTCAATCGCCAATTGAGCACTGGTCCGAGGCCTCAACCCAGTCATACACAAAAGTCAACAAAGCGACAGACCATTCAAAGAAATGCCGTTCTTCTCCCTGAGTTTGGAAAAACTACAGAAAATCTTGCAAAACTCTGGAATCAAAGTGGTGTCTTCCAGAAATGAATGAGAAGAAAATGCTGAAAGGTTTAGTGTTCCCTTAAGTATAAAACATAAAAGCAATTGTTTTAAAATGAATTTTCTCTCATTTGGGAACAGTCTCTGATCTACTGCTGAATCTGAGCTGAAGGCATCCTGCAGATATAAAGTCTCTGAATAACACAGACTAGTAAATGTTCTGTCTTCCCTATTAGAATTATTATAAATCTGTCCACAACACGTATCTTGTCTCCATCTATAAGTATGAACTGGGAATGTGTCACCAGCATAGCGGATAAGTCTTACAAAGTATGTTTTTGTGCTAACAATCAAGTAAAAAAAAATTATTTACAAAGTGCGCAGGCACATTTTTTTACATACTGTATATACTCGAGTATAAGCCGATCCGGATATAAGCCGAGGCCCCTAATTTCACCCCAAAAACCCAGGAAAAGTTATTGACTCAACTATAAGCCTAGGGTGGGAAATACATCATCCCCCCCCCCATGTCATCATCCAGACCCCCGTCATCATCCTCCCCCCCCCCCTTCATCATCACCGCCAGTCAATCCCTTCATCAGTGGTCTTCAACCTGCGGACCTCCAGATGTTGCAAAACTACAACTCCCAGCATGCCCGGACAGCCATCGGCTGTCTGGGCATGCTGGGAGTTGTAGTTTTGAAACCTCTGGAAGTCCGCAGGTTAACCCCTTAAGGACCAATACAAATAAACCTGTACGCCCCTGAAAGACCAGGCCTGTTTTTTCAAATCGGGGATGTCTGTCTTTATTAGAGAATAACTCTGGTAACGTTTTGTCAATCACGATAATTCTGACATTGTTTTTTTGTCATAAGTTGTCCTTCATGTACATAGTAAAAGTAAGCCGTATCATTTGTAGTTTTTTTTTTACAATGCAAAAAATCATGAAATTTTTACAAAAAAATTACGATTTTTTGCTATTTTAACACTAATAGGTTGCATATATTTATACATACTGACCAAATAGTTTATGAAACTTATACTTTCAGATATCTACTTTATTTTGACATTTTTTTGTTTTTAATTAACATTTTTAATTCGTTAGAAGCCTAACAATTTAACTTGAAATTTTAAAAATTTGAAAAGTACATCTTTTTTTTGTGTGCTATGCAAGGTGTGCAGAAATTAAAAGGTAGTAGTAGAACATAGGAACACCCCCCAAATGACCCCATTTTAAAAACTAGACCCCTCAAGGTATTCGCTAGGGGGTACAGTGAGTATTTTAACACCATAGTTTTTTGGCAGGAATGATTACAAAGTCAGTGTTAAAAATTTGAAATTTGCTATTTTTCACAAATGCATCATTTGGGGGGCATATTTTTTGTACATCACTTCTGATAGTCTAGAAATGCACCCTATATTTTATTTAGCTGCTTGTCCCCCGCTTTGGCCATATATGGTTCCTTGGCCGCGTGGTAGGACTCAGAAGGAGAGGAGCGCCATTTGGCTTTCAGGGCAGAACAGTACCCCCACCCCCACAAGTGACCCCATTTATATACCACACCCCTACAAGTTATTGGCTGGACCAGGGACCACTCTGATTGGTCCTTGGTCGGCTGGCAGTATAACGCGTCTGTCTGTGACAGTTAAGGCTCCTGATGGATATATCCGCCATGTTGTGGGAATAAGCACCCGCTCATGGCGAATATATCCATCACTGCTGCGGCTGGGTAGCTCAGTGTGTCCGCTCATGACTGCTGGCGGAAAATCCGCCGCTATGAGTGGACGCACAAAGCTACCCAGCCGCAGCAGCGAGCTCATTACCGTGACTGCTGCATAATGTGTAGGATCACATGGTGGACATCCGCAGCATATTACATGCTGGGGATGTCCGCCAATGCGATCCTACACATTATGCATTTTTTAAAATTAGATTCACTTAATAAATGTATTTTTAATATATATATATATATATATATATATATATATATATATATATATATATATATATATATATATATATATATATATATATATATTAAAAATACATTTATTAAGTGAATCTAATTTTAAAAAATGCATAATGTGTAGGATCGCATTTTTTTTTAATTTATTTATTTATTTTACACTTTTATTACATTTTTATTTATTTTTACACTTTTTAATGCTTTGGAATACTTAGTATTCCAAAGCATTGCAGTTATATGCTGCCTGCCAGTTTTCACTAGCAGGCAGCATATTAGGACGTGCCTCTGGCACGTCCTTTCAGGCAATACCCAGGGCAGACCTGGGGGTCTTTGTAGGACCCCCGGCTGCCCAGGTATGCAGCAGCACCCCGCGATCGCGCTGCGGGTGCTGCAGAGGAGACAGAGGGAGCCCCCTCCCTCTGTCAGAACTCCTTACAGCGCGCGGTCACTTCTGACCGCGGCTGTAAGGGTTAAACTGCCGGGAGTGAAGTGAACTTCACTCCCGGCAGTGCGGCAGGTCCCAGGCCAGCCGCGTATTACACACAGCACCCCGCGATCGCGATGCAGGGTGCTGCAGGAGTGATAGAGGGAGCTAACTCCCTCTGTCATAACACTTACAGCCCGCGGTCACTTCCAACCGCGGCTGTAAGGGTTAAAACTGCCGGGACCGAAGTTTACTTCGGTCCTGGCAGTGCAGCAGGGTCCCGGCTGTGTGATACAGCAGAGTCCCTGCCGCGATCTCTTGGGTGCACTGGGTTAAAGAGCTCTGCAGCCTTCGTCATCATCCAGACCCCCCCCCCCCTCTTGTTTTTTACTCACCTCCCCTCGGTGGGAAGGAAGGGTGAAGCTGGTCCGGGCCACCTATGCTGCAGGGACCGTCCGGTGGGGAGGGTTAGTCGTTCCGGGCTGTCCGCAGGTTGAAGGCCACTGCGGCCTTCGTCATCATCCAGACCCCCCCCCCCCCCCCCCCGAGTTTTCTACTCGCGACTCCTCGGTGGGAAGGAAGGGTGAGCTGGTCCGGGCCATCTATGCTGCAGGGACCGTCCGGTGGGGAGGGTTAGTTGTTCCGGGCTGTACATTTTCACCAGAGGGACCCTCTTCTCCGCGCTCGGGGCCTGTCCCGGACTAGTGATGTTGCCTTGACGACGACGCACAGTGACGTTCATGCGCGTCCCTGTGCGTCGTCGTCAAGGCAACGTCACTAGTCCAGGGCAGGCCCGGAGCGCGGAGAAGAGGGTCCCTCTGGTGAAAATGTACAGCCCGGAACAACTAACCCTCCCCACCGGACGGTCCCTGCAGCATAGATGGCCCGGACCAGCTCACCCTTCCTTCCCACCGAGGGGTCGCGAGTAGAAAACTAAAGGGGGGGGGGGGGTCTGGATGATGACGAAGGCCGCAGTGGCCTTCAACCTGCGGACAGCCCGGAACGACTAACCCTCCCCACCGGACGGTCCCTGCAGCATAGATGGCCCGGACCAGCTCACCCTTCCTTCCCACCGAGGGGACGCGAGTAGATAACTAAAGGGGGGGGGGGGGTCTGGATGATGACGAAGGCCGCAGTGCCCTTCAACCTGCGGACCTCCAGAGGTTTCAAAACTACAACTCCCAGCAGGCCCAGACAGCCGATGGCTGTCCGGGCATGCTGGGAGTCGTAGTTTTGCAACATCTGGAGGTCCGCAGGTTGAAGACCACTGAGAAGGGATTGACAGGTGGAGAGTTCACTCGGGTATAAGCCGAGGGGGGGCGTTTACAGCACGAAAAATTGTGCTGAAAAACTCGGCTTATACTCGAGTATATATGATCATGTATAAAGTAGACAAAGGCGCACAGGATAAAGAGTCTGCTGGGGTATATTGTACTAAATGGGAAGGAACGTTCAACAAATGTAAAAATGTTAACTGGAGCTATGTGTAATGTACAGCTCCTGCTATAAGATTCAGAGACCTAAGTCTCACATTTTTCTTTTCAATCCATTATTTCATTTCAAAACACTTTACATACATATGGTTTGGAAAAACAAACCAACATGACAAACATTCAAGCATTGCAGGTTCAATCTTAAGTATAGGAGGAAAAATAATCAAAAACTATTTCCGAGAACATTATGGAAGTTTGACAGACTGTTTCAAATTTACAGGATTCCCCTCTATTATTTACTAGGGGGATTCACAGATTTACAAGTCAGGAAAGTTTTCTGACCAGCTATTTCTAGGTGGAAATTTCCAGCCATTTATTTACAGGATTTTCTCTTAATTCAATAGTAAATAGGCCGGGTTATAAAACCATGCCACCAAATGTGCGGAATGTCTGCCCAGAAAACACGGGCAGACACTTGAAAGTTCTGGCGGGCACAAGGACTACACTATGCACACTCTCATAGACGGCAATGCATTTCAGAGCAAAATCCACAGAAAGAATAGAAAGGTCTATTCTTTCTGTAGACCCTGGAATCGGGATTTCCATGGCAGAAACATCCGACGCAGAAATTCTACAGTGCGCACAGTGTGGGTGAAACCTATTGAAAATAATGGCACTCTGCTGCAGCAGATTTGCATGTGGAATATACCGGATTATCCTGTTGCAGCAGATGTACGTGCAGAATATACTGGCAGAATTCCGCACGGACATTCCGCCATGTGAGCATACACTCACCCTCTCCAGCAGTACTAGTGGGCCTTTCCTTGTTCACTACCAATCATAGCAGCAGGAAGTTACTCCTAGGCCATCCCTTCCCCCATAGCAGTCATTGTAAAACATTCTCCTACATGGTCCCGCAATGTGCTCTTTGCTTTCAAGAAGCTATATACTGTACAAATGGCTTCCTACCTGCATTTGCCGCTGCTACCAGAGACCGATGTAAGAGGAGCCAACCATGTCATTATATGACACTGGCTATTCCTGTGATGGTTGTCAACACACACAAAAAGTTAGAAACAAAATAAAACACACACATATACAGTGAAAGGACCGGGGGCAAATTAGTGGAAGGAGTGTACATATGACCCAGGTTCCTGTCTTACAGGAACGTGAATTAACCTTCCCCATTTGTCCTCTCCTGGTATTTGGGATGGATGTGTCTAGTTCACCTACAATGGTGAGTTGTGTTATAGAAGGACAGACAGCTCAAAAGTAGTTGGCGCTCTTCTCCTGAGAAAAAGCTCCATGTGAGTAACTACCGTATTTTTCGCCCTATAGGACGCATCGGCATATAAGACGCACCCAATTTTAAAGGTGCAAAATCTAGAAAAAAAAAAAAAAGATTCTGAACCCAACAGTGATCTTCAACCTGCGGACCTCCAGATGTTGCAAAACTACAACTCCCAGCATGCCCGGACAGCCAACGGCTGTCCGGGCATGCTGGGAGTTGTAGTTCTGCAACATCTGGAGGTCCGCCAACGGCTGTCCGGGCATGCTGGGAGTTGTAGTTTTGCAACATCTGGAGGTCCGCCAACGGCTGTCCGGGCATGCTGGGAGTTGTAGTTTTGCAACATCTGGAGGTCCGCAGATTAAAGACCACTGGTATAGGAAGTAATACTCACGTGTCCCCGCCGCTCCGGACCAGTCACCGCTGCCCTGGATGTCGCTCCATCGCTGTCGCCGTGTCCCCGACGCTCCGGACGTCTTCTTCCCACGCTCTCTGTCGCCGTCATCACGTCGCTACGCACGCCGCTCCTATTGGATGACGGGACGGCATGCGTGACGACGGCGAAGGAGAGCGCCGGCCATGCAGGAGATCCCAGCACGGAGCAGACACAGAGGAGGCAGGTAAGGTCCCTCCCGGTGTCATGTAAGCTGTTCGGGACGCCACGATTTCACCGCAGCGGTCCCCAACAGCCTGACTGAGCAGCCAGGTAAGTGTCACTTTCGCTTCAGACGTGGCGGTCAGCTTTGATCGCCGCTTCTGAAGGGTTAATACAGGGCATCACCGCGATCGTGATGTCCTGTATTAGCCGCGGGTAGAAAAAGTGTGTCTTATACGGCGAAAATTACGGTAAGTGTTGGATGCTTTGTTTGTGGGATCAGCTTGGGATAGTTAACTGTCTTGTACATAGTCTGTGGCCAGACGGCCTAAGTTTTGGTTTTATCTTGTTTTATTTTCCTGTTTTGGAAGAAAATAAAACTGATGCAGACTGTTGCACCCTACTTGCTGGAGTGAACTGTATGTGGGTGCTAATCCTGTTAATATATATTTATTACACTCAGTCACACACATGTATTTATTCACAGGAGGGAATTTAGTCTCCTGGCAGATGCTTGTCAAAGTTTTCCCCTTATCAAGCTAGGCACCACCCATCAGGTTCAACACCACAAAGGCTATGTCTGTAAGCGCACATTATCTCTGTTCTCCGCTATGTAAAGAACAAAACCAGAGGTTGAGTCATCAGCGTATTACCACTTACACACACCACACGCTGGGAAAACAGATCAGTTGACCTGGGAGACATCATTATTATTAGCTCTAATTGGACTGCTATCCCTCCTATCCATCCTGTCATGGCAACAGCTGATTCTTCTTTTAGCAGACATCTAAAAAGTGCACCCTTCAGGTGCTGAAATGTACATTTACATTCATATGGCCTTTATCCTCCACAACGATTTTGGCAGAACCTTTGGTCACACCAATATTGTAGCACAGTCTTAGCCTGGAGGCTACGTTTCTACATTGTATTTTTCTGTCTGAAGAGTACAATGCAGAATACGTCACAGAAATCGGAGATACACTGATCGTTTTCTGCCTAATGCCACTGTTATGGTCACTTTTCTGTGATATGAATTTCTAATCTAGGTGGAAAAAAAAATAGGGAAGATAAGCATCTTAGGTTATGTACAGATGTGTTACAGAAACTTACTATTAGAATTGAGTTGTTTCTGCACCATGTGCATGGACTTGTTAACCCTATTAAATGAACAGTATAGCTGCAGCTATGTGTGTAACAAGTCTGCCACATGTAAAAAAATACCCCAAGTAAATTGGTTATAGGGCGGTTACAACGTACAGATAGTGGACACTAAAAGAACTGCGGCGTGCCCCCTGCAATCAGACTTCATATCCCCTATCCTTTGGATAGGGGATAAGAGGTCTTTGGCTGGAATTCCCCTTTAAGCCACATTTACATATTAAAATGGATTGCCGAGAGGCTGAATTTCTAAATATGCATAGATTATATACAGAGGAAAGAACTACTACTTATATGCATCTTGGAGTAGAAAAAAAACGTTGATTTATTACTAGTGGGGGAAAAAGGGTAAATATAGCAGGCGATCAATGCAATGTTCTGTAAATCAGGGTGATAGTGGATGGGAATTGTTTCTTTTCAGGGCTGTTAGGTTTATCATGCAGTACAATTCCTGATTTTAGAATGCTTTTAACATTTAAAAAAGTTAAAACACTTTTTTAAATTAAAAAAATGTTTTTGCTTGCAGTTATGGGTACAAACATTTTGAAGCAAGATTTTTTTTTTTTTTTTAAGCAGAGTAATAAAAACTTTAAAATTCAGAGTATTTTTCAGATGACTCCATGAAGGAAAAATTTGCCAAACCTTTATTTTAAAAACACCCAGTCCCAAGTAGTGATTTTTTTCATTTCTATCAAGACTGACATATGGAGTGATTTTTTAAATTGATTTTTCAGAGACTCTAAGGAGAACTTTATAAATTACCAACATTCTTTACGCCAGTCTAAATTAAGAGACAACTGCAAGCAAAATGTATAAAGAAAACCCATCTATTAAATGTGGTGCATTTTTTACTGTATTTGTGCGCCACATGTAGATTTCTGGCATAACCTGTATTAATTTCTAGTGTATCTTTTAAAAAGTAGTCAAATAAAGCAAAACACATACATACACATTAACCCCTTAAGGACGCAGCCCTTTTTCACCTTAAGGACTGAGCCCTTTTTCGCAATTATGACCACCGTCACTTTACAAATTAATAACGCGAAAATGCTTTTACCGAATATTCTGATTCTGAGATTGTTTTTTCGTGACATATTCTACTTTATTTTGGTGGTAAATTTTCTACGTTAATTGCATCCTTTTTTGGTGAAAAATCCCAAAATTTCATGAAAATGTAGAAAATTTTGCATTTTTCTAACTTTGAAGCTCTCTAATTGTAAGGAAAATGGATATTCCCAATAAATTTTATTTTTCTTCACAAACACAATGAGGGACATTTATCAATGTTTGCTTATGTATTCTTTTTTTTAGTAATTTTTTCCTTACTTTTTTTTGCTTATGTGTGACTTATTTATCAACTGGTTTCAGCCTGTTGATAATTTCTCCTTTTTTACTTTGGTAGTAGCTTTTTGTGCTTCATGTTTGAGCTGGAGTAAATTTAGTAAATTTTTAACCCTGTTGCGACTTTTTTTTGCGCAGCTGCGACTGTCGCAGTTAATACCTGACTACCCGTAGTCCATTTTAAAATGATTACTACATAGTTAATTTTTGGAAAACTTGCTTTTCTCGCTTTCCAGTCAAAATGTCGCACAAAAAAATCGCGCAGTTGCGACAATTTTGCGACAATTATAGTAAAGAAAACCTGACTAAACCCGTTGATAAATGTCCATAAATATGTCCACTTTATGTTGGCATCATAAAATGGACATATTTCAAGTATTTCAAGGCTTCAAAGTAGAGCAGCAATTTTAAAAAATGTCATGAAAATTGCTAAATCTGAAGGGACAGATGTTACAGAACTACAACTCCCAGCATGCCTGGGCAGTCGAGGCATGCTGAGAGTTGTAGTTTGGCAACATCTGGAGGGTTACTGTTTGGGCACCACTGTAACAGTAGTCTCTAAACTGTGACCCTCCAGATGTTGCAAAACTACAACTCCCAGCATGCCCAGACAGCCTTTGGCTGTCTGGGCATGCTGGGAGTTGCAGTTTGGCCCCCCTAGTGGTTGCCACAGTAAAGATCGATTTACTTTCACTTTCAATTCCCCTACCCCCCCCCCCCCCCCCACTGCCGATTCCCTACCTGATCAGGATCCTGCAGGCTCCAGCGAAGATCCCAGGTCCCCAGGCATCTTCTCCTGCAGGTACGGCCTCCATCTTCTTCCCAGAGCCCCTCGACATCCAGGGGCGGGCAGAACGGGGGGTTGCCATGGCAACCCCCTGTCCTGCGCTGCCATTGGTCAGAGAACTCCGTTCTGAGTAATGGCAGGGGATAGGAGTAGATCGCAGCTTTGCGATCTCGCTCCAATCCTTAAGGCTGATCGGGGCTGTTGCTGACAACTCCGATCAGCCCTATTTTCCAGGTGATCGGGTCACCAGAGACCCAGTCAGCCCGGAATTGGAGAAAATCGCATGTCTGAACTGACATGCGATTTTCTCCGATCGCCGACATGGGGGGGGGGGGGGGGGGGGTGAATGATTTCAGCAGGCATCCGGCTCCGGTCCCCAACCATTTCCCACGGGCGTATGGATACGCCCTCAGTCCTTAAGGACATATATATATATATATATATATATATATATACACACACACACACACCTATCAGGTATCCTTTTAAAGGGGTACTCCTCTGCTTAGCGTTTGGAACAACTGTTCCGAACGCTGGAGCTGGCACAAGGAACTAATGACATCATAGCCCAGACACGGCTCCAGCATTGGGAGCAGTTTGTTCAAAACGCTGAGCAGCAGAGTACCCCTTTAATCATATGGACCTATAAATTTTAGATAATGTGTAATTTCTACTGAAAAATGCACTGCGTAGAAACAGAAGCCCACAAAAGTTGCAGAATGCTTGGGAAGGGGTGGAAGGGTTTCAATTTTGCCCTACACATTATTTGGGGGATTTTACCATAGATTTTGTGGTAATTAAATGAGTGATTTCATTACAAGGTACAATTGGTGGTGCAAAAAAATAAGCCCTCATATGTGTCTGTATGTGGAAAATTGTAAGCGTTATGGCTATTATAAAAGTGAGGAAAGAAAGGAAAGTGCAAAAATGAAAAATCCATGGGACGGTCCGGATTTGAAAAACTTTCTGAATGTTACAAAAACCAAATATGGTTTTTATAACATTGCACTGAATGCAAAACACATTGGGGGAGATTTATCAAAACCTGTGCAGAGGAAGAGTGGTGCAGTTGTCCATAGCAACCAATCAGATTGCTTCTTTCATTTTCCACAGGCCTCTAAAGAGGCCTGTGGAAAATGAAAGAAGCAATCTGATTGGTTGCTATGGGCAACTGCACCACTCTTCCTCTGCACAGATTTTGATAAATCTCCCCCATTGAGCATTAAAATACATACAGTTGCGTTTGTTTTTTCTTTCCCGTTTAGAGAAACCTAAAACGGATACGGCTACCAACTGTCATAAATATGATGTGAATGGATGTGAATGTAGCCATTTAAGGTTATAATTAAATAAATTTAAAAGAAAAAAAGTGCCAAAATTGCACCCAGGAGAATTTTATTAATAAAAGAACTGAAGCAACAGTAAGACTGTAAAGCTTACATAACAAATTCAGTTTGCATTCTTTGCAGACAGTAACCAAAAGAGCAAGTATGAATTGAGAGCAATTTACCTCCTAAGGTGGAATTTTCCTACCACAAAAAGAATCATACAAAAGATAGCTGGAGAACAAGACAAGTACCATTAATCTGATATCAAATGCAGCATGCCAGCACTGACAATTACCTTTGGTTTATCTGCTCACATCAAACAGAGGTCCTTCAAGCCCCCATAATGTCATTTTAACTTGTGAAGCAATACAAGCTGCTCATGTACCAGAGGCTCTTAACTACCATGCAGGAGGCCTAGACAGAGACCGGAAAGGAAGATATTCACTATGTAATGTGCAATTTATTTTTGCCTTTTTCTACTGTTCCTTACAGTCAGAGAACTACTGCACCGCTATGAAGGGTCTATTTGCTCGGTATGAAATACATATGCTTTAGTCCCTAGGTATAGATTCAGTGTTTTTGTTTGTTTTTTTATAAAATAAATAAATGGGCAGCCTCTAACTATTTTGCCTTTTCATTCATAAGTGTATAGGTGTACATATGCATTTGTTGTGTATTTAAAATTTTCTGGATACAAGGTTCAGAATCCTTTTACCAGCCTCTGCTCACCATGTTGCCAAAATGTAGTCACTAGCCAACTACACTGCTCCAAAAAATAAAAAGGAACACTTAAACAACACAGGAAGCAGCACTGATTGACAATCCATTTCACATGCTGTTGTGCAAATGGAACAGACAACAGGTGGAAATGATAGGCAATTAGCAAGACACCAATAAAGGAGTGGTTCTAACGGTGGTGACCACAGACCACATCTCAGTTGCTATGCTTCCTGGCTGATGTTTTGGTCACTTGAATGCTGGCGGTGCTTTCACTCTAGTGGTAGCATGAGACGGAGTCTACAACCCACACAAGTGACTCAGGTAGTGCAGCTCATCCAGGATGGCACATCGATGCGAGCTGTGGCAAGAAGGTTTGCTGTGTCTGTCAGCGTAGTGTCCAGAGCATGGAGGCGCTACCAGGAGACAGGGAAGTACATCAGGAGATGTGGAGGAGGCTGTAGGAGGGCAACAACCCAGCAGCAGGTCCGCTACCTCCGCCTTTGTGCAAGGAGGAGCAGGAGGAGCACTGCCAGAGCCCTGCAAAATGACCTCCAGCAGGCAAGAAATGTGCATGTGTCCAATCAAATGGTCAGAAACAGACTCCATGAGGGCCTAACGTACACAGGTGGGGGTTGTGCTTACACAGCCCAACACAGTGCAGGACGTTTGTCATTAGCCAGAGAACACCAAGATTGGTAAATTCGCCACTGGTGCCCTGTGCTCTTCACAGATGAAAGCAGGTTCACACTGAGCACATATGACAGAAGTGACAGAGTCTGGAGACGCCATACAGAACGTTCTGCTGCCTGCAACATCCACCAGCATGACCGGTTTGGCAGTGGGTCAGTAATTGTGTGCAGTTGCATATCTTTGGGGGGGCTGCACAGCCCTCTATGTGCTTGCCAGAGGTAGTCTGACTGCCATTAGGTACAGAGATGAGATCCTTAAAGGGGTACTCCTGTGGAAAAAAATTTTTATCAACTGGTGCCAGAAAGTTAAACAGATTTGTGAATTACTTTTCTTAAAAAATCTTTAATCCTTCCAATAAATTTTATGGGCTGTATACTACAGAGGAAATGCTTTGATTTTGGATTTCTCTGATGTCACAACCACAGTGCTCTTTGCTGACCTCTGCTGCCAATTTTAGGAACTGTCCAGAGCAGCATATGTTTGCTATGGGGGTTTTCTTCTGCTCTGAACAGTTCAAAAAATGGACAGCAGAGGTCAGTAGAGAGCACTGTGGTCGTGAAATCAGAGAAATCCCAAAAGAAAAGCATTTCTTCTGTAGTATATAGCCCCTAAAAAGTACTGGAAGGATTAAGATTTTTTTTTTTTTAATAGAAGTAATTTACAAAATCTGTTTAACCTTCTGGCACCAGTTGATTTAAAAAAATAAATAAATAAAACACCCACAGGAGTACCCCTTTAAGCCCCTTGTGAGACCATATGCTGGTGCAGTTGACCCTGGGTTCCTCCTAATGCAGGACAATGCTAGACCTCACTTGTCTGGAGTGTGTCAGCAGTTCCTGCAAGAGGAAGGCATTGATGCTATGGACTGGCCCGCCCATTCTCCAGACCTGAATCCGATTGAGCACATCTAGGACATCATGTCTCGCTCCATCCACCAACGCTGCGTTGCACCACAGTCCAGTAGTTGGAGGATGCTTTAGTCTAGGTCTGAGAGGACATCCCTCAGGAGACATCCACCACCTCACTAGGAGCATGCCCAGGCATTGTAGGGAGGTCATACGGGCACGTGGAGGCCACACACACTACTGAGCCTTATTTTGACTTGTTTTAAGGACATTACAGCAAAGTTTGTCCAGCCTGTAGTGTGGTTTTCCACTTTGATTCTGAGTGTGACTCCATATCCAGACCTCCATGGGTTGATAAATTTGATTTCCATTGATAATTTGTGTGATTTTGTTGTCAGCACATTCAACTATGTAAAGACGAAAGTAATTCATACGATTAGTTCACTGTTATCTTAGTGTTCCCTTCATTTTTTTTTTTAGCAGTGTATTAAAGTTAATCCACCCGTATTGACATGAATGTGTGTGTGTGTGTGTGTGTGTGTGTTATGTATGTAATTATGCATGTACACCAGTGTTTCAAAACCAGGGTGTCTCCAGGTGTTGCAAAACTACAACTCTGAGCATGTCTGGACAGCCAAAGGCTGCCCAGGCATGTTGGGAGATGTAGTTTTGCAACATCTGGAGGTACCCTGGTGTACACACACACAAATTGCATTTCATAGAGAAATTTTCCAAAAATTATATTAAATGGGTAAAAAGAACCAGGAGGGATCAACTACAAAATTTTATTTCTGGAATATTAAATCCCAAACCATCTGGTAACACACGTGCACTTACACATTTCATGCACCAACTGCATTTATACAGTGTCTATTAGAGAGGCAGTAGCATGTGTCGGAAAGGCCTAGGTGTTCATGTTTGTTAATAAGTGATTCTAGAGGGCGTGGCCTGGCAGCCGAAGCGGATGGTCGCATGTTAGGAGAGCTCCGCTACAGATCCAGGTAAAGCGACCTTTACACAGCCGGTCACTTCTTAAAAAAACACTGATAAACACTCCTCAACTCCTGCCTGACATGCCCGTCTGCCGCAAGAAGCCGGTAAGGCACAGTTCCCTGGCTAAATTCAGTATCAAGCCGCTAGATGCCCCGCTCCAAGATGGCACCGGCCGTGCTTACACCACTCCACCTCGGGAACAACACCAGCAGCACAGCACAAAGAGCGGCTCTCCCAGACCATCACTCACTGCTGACTGCCTCTCAGCTACCCGCTCAGCAGACGAGAGACCTGAGACCCCAGCATCTATGAGGCAGAAGATCCAACTGCTCCTTGCCTGGAGCGTTATGAAAGATACCCAGCTGGCTCCCCTTCCCTGAGCCCTGCAAAACAAGGACAAGGACTGGTCTACCGCATGAATCTTCGGCTGGTGAATTTACTAATTGCCTGCTTCAGTGGCGGGCTCTGGTCGTGTGCCCACGTCAGAGTGGACTCAGACCCCCACCCACCTGAGGATGTCTCCTCTGAAGATAAGACATCCTTTTCCCTACTGTCTTTGACACTGTTTTCTAGTATACTTTGTGCACCAGAGAATTAATAATGAAGAAGCGCCAACATAAGTACTAAACAGTAACCACTCTGTATAAGTATGACAGATGCACGCTGGCTGGGATGTGCGTTCTGTCCCACCGTATCCAGGCATGTGGAATTCCTGTCGCCCAGTTCCGTGCGCCGGGCAGGTGAATTTTTCTGGTCCTTGGCCCTGCTTCGGGCAAGCAGGGCCGGACCTGACAAGCACAGCGGTGCTCAGCAGTCTGTATGGAGTGGGCTCCCGACTCCTGCCCGCTCCATACTCTGCAGTCCCCAGCTGTTTTCAGTAGCTGGGGGCCGCTGCTAATAGCTGCGCCTGGCTATTAACCCTTTAGATCGCTGTTGTCAAACCTGAGAGCGGCAGCTAAAGGGACATGTGAATGCTCCCTGGTGGGCTAGTGGGGCTGGTCGCCCGACCCAACACCCCCACTAAAAGCCCGTAACCCAATCCCCCCCCCCCCCCCCCCTATGGACCTTCATTGATCTGTATGAGGAATCTAATGATTCCTCCTAAAAGTCCCTTAAGGGACTAATAAAGTGTTAAAAGTTTTTTTTTTCTTTTTTTTTATTAAAAAGTTTAAAAGACACACATAAACTCCTTCCCTATTAAAAGTTCAAATCACCCCCTTTTCCTATATATAAAACATATAAATCTAAAAAAAAAAAAAACATATCTGGTATCGCTGCGTGCATAATTGTACAAATTATTAAAATATAACTTTATGTATCCCGTATGGTAAATGACAAAAGAAGAAAAAAAAAAAATGACAAAAGAAGAAGAAAAAAAAACAGGATTGCAATTTTTATATCCCAGAAAAAAAAAAGTTAAAAGCGATTAAAAGTCAGATCAATATTAAAATGGTGCAGATACAAACAAAAGATTATGGTGCAATAAATTAGCCCTCATACAGCCCTGTATGCAGGGGGGGGGGCGGGATTAAAAAAAAGCTACAGGGGTCAGAAAATGACAATTAAAAACATCTAAAAAAGTTCTGAATGCTTTTTAAATTAGTAAAACATGATGGAAATTATACAAATTTGGTATTGCTGTAATCAGGCCGGCCTAAAGTATCAAAATAACATGTTAGCTTAACCTCAAGGTTAATGGCGTAGAAAAGAAAACCACCAGATATGCTAAATTATCCTTTACTATTTAAACTTCACTTCCAATATTTTTGTTTCGGAGCATATGTTATGGAGAAATGAAAAAGGTAGTTAGTTATGACTGTTATAGGGGGTGGAGGAAAAAACAAGAGTGTAAAAGCGAAAATTGGCTGGACAAGTGGTTTGTCACAAGTATATTTTGCTCTGTTTTACTCCAGTGGACAAGTAGTTTTTTTTTTTTTTGTTTTTTTATTAAATTTCCACACCTCTGCGTATTATAGGTCATGCTACTTTTCACTGCATCTCATGATTTTTAAAAATGGTCATAACTATTGCTAGCCTTAATGTAAATGGACTGAACATTCCTCAAACGCTCAGTCTCTAAGGTGCGACATTCTTTGCACCCAAGAGACTCCCCACCTCTCCAAGGATGCTGCTCGTTCACATCATCCTGCTTTCTCACATATCCATCATTCACATTACAGCACAAAGTCTAAACGGGTTGCCATCGGCATCAAAAACTCAGTTGCTTTCACTTTTCAAGAATGTGTATCAAAACCCCAATGGAAGGAATGTGATCCTTCGGTGTACTGTCAATGCCACGCGTCTCACCATAGTGTCAGTGTACGCTCCAAATGTAGGTCAATTTTGCTTCTTGGGGCTCCTTGGTCATCTGTGGGGACTTCAACACCCTATCTGATGCTGCTCTTGGAATACTTGTGAGAAAAAAGACCAATGGATCCAGGCGCTGCTCTATCCAGGTATACACAGGATGCAGGTAAGTGTTCTTAATAAAGCAATTTTATTGAACACAAAACAACAAAAGGATCATGACGCGTTTCGGGGTAAATTCCCCTTCCTCAGATGATCCTGAGGATCATCTGAGGAAGGGGAATTTACCCCGAAACGCGTCATGATCCTTTTGTTTTGTGTTCAATAAAATTGCTTTATTAAGAACACTTACCTGCATCCTGTGTATACCTGGATAGAGCAGCGCCTGGATCCATTGGTCTTTTTTCTCACAAGTATTCCAGTTTCTACAGGGCGTTGACACGCTCCTGTGACCATCAGGCTCGGCAGCTCATCCAACTCTATCTGGTACCCCAATCAAGGGGTGATATGCGCAATTCTTCTACTTTAAGGTGAGCGGCCACCCTGACTTAAGTCCTGGGTGTACATTCAGCATACTTTTTGGTTCCCTCACCTGCCAAGGGTAATACACGAGGCGCTGCCTCCCGGTTGTCTTTTTTGTCTTTATTTCTTTGATGCTGCTCTTGACTGTACTTCCTCCTCTTTCTTTTCTTCTGCTACTCTTTCCCCTTAATTACTAGAAGAGGACTTATACAACATTTGGAGGATACAACACACAACAGAAAGAGACTTTACTTTTCATTCAGGAGTGCATAATACATAGTCTTGCATAGATACGTTCCTGATAGATAGGTCCCTCTTTGCTAATTCATTGAAAACCACAATATAACGGGAGAAAAAAATTGACACCTTGTCTGCCTTACGTTTAGCGGAGGACTCCAATACATCTTCTCCCTCTACGGACACAGCTGCTAACATAGCTGCTCTCCGTCGCAACTTACACTGCCTCTTGCTATCCGCATATGAAAAGTCATATAGACTGACTGAAGAAATGCCAACTAAAATCCTGTATTCCATATTTGATGCACCCTCACACAAATGTTAAATTGTACACCCCAGATGATATTGCAAACAGCTTTCAGGCCTTCTATTCTTGGCTTTAAAATTTAAGTGAAACTATTACCTCCCCAACGGATCTCACTTCTGCTTACCTTACTCGCCTCAACCTCCCACGTCTGTCTGCCCCCAAACTGGCCTCCCTAAATAAAGAGATTACTTGTGATGAAGTCCTGCAGGTCATCAAGTCCGTCCCCCGACAAAGCGCCTGGTCCCGATGGCTTTATCACCTCTTACTACAAGACTTTTAAAGATATCCTCACCCCGCACCTAAGGGCATTTTGCCAAGCTGCAACCCTTGCAGGTGATATGCCTGCTGAAAATTTGCAAGCTGCTACAGTTACTCTCCCCAAGCCAGGGAAGACAGCGGACTCCCCTCAAAACTTTAGACCCTTCTCCCTGCTAAACGAAGATATAAACATTTTTGCTAAAATATTAGCCTCCCGTATCTCTTTACTTCTCCCATCCCTGATCAATCCCGACCAGTCTGGTTTTATAGCAGGATGCCAAGCCTCTGATAACACCAGATGCCTTCATAATGTATTTTCTCATCTTGAGTGCACCAAGAGCTCTGCTTTAATTTTGGCACTTGACGCCAAGAAGGCGTTTGACCGCCACCGGTGGTCGTACGCCTTCTCTGTTCTGGGACATAGGCTATGTTCCCATGTCGGAATGTCTGCAATGAAAATCTCTGGGAATTCCGTGTAGTGTGGTTTTCATTCTTTCTGTGGACAACGTCTGGTGCAGAAATTTCCTGTTGAATTCAACGGGACTCTGCTGCTGCGGAATCCCCATGCAGAATTCCAATGCAGAATGACGCACAGAAATTCTGATGTGTAAACATAGCCTAAGAAGGTAGGGGGAAATACCATACAGCCAACATGGCTGATTCCATATGCTACTGTACAGAGTCTAAAGCAGTGTACATGAGGGTTATATAACCATAAGAAATTCATGTACATCAATATTTGATGAGATATGCAAAGCTTTAATGGTAAGGAACAGAAAGCTCTTCATAAATATACAGTAAGCTATCTGCATCGATTCAAAAATGTGATAAAGGACATTTCATTAAATGATCTTGGACAATACTTACTGATATCATCTTCATGATACATAACAGAATGAAACGGAACAGCTTTGCCTTTGAAATATCTTTCTGCTGGCTCCACGTAAAAGGTGCCTTGAGGGGTCTTAATAAAACCTTCAAATCTACCATTCAGCACAGATCCATGAGACACAGTCCCACGTTCACCTATTAACACATAATAGTGCAAAGGAAGCATTACACAAAAGAAGTGTACAACATATTAATTAGAGTCAAAGACTAATCTGAATTCTATCATGTTTTGAGCCTGAGCACCAGGAAGAAGTTTCGGCCAGAGCTCAGTAGGGTTTACAGAGAATGGTCCAAAAAGAGGTCCATCCAGTGAGCGGCATTTGTGTAAACGAAAATGCCTTGTTGATGTCCGAGAATGTGCAGACTGGTTTAAGATGACAAAATCAACAATAACTCAAATAACTACTTGTTACAACAAAGTTATGCAGAATAACATCTCTGAATGCACAATATGTCAAACCTTGAAGCAGATGGGCTACAGCAGTAAAAGACCACACCAGTTGCCACTCCTGTCAGCTAAAAACAGGAAACTTCTGCTACAATTTGCACAGGTTCACTAAAACTAGAAAATGGAAGACTGAAAGAACATCTGATAAGTTGTGACATTAAGATGGCAGGGTCAGAATTTGGCATAAACATCATGAAAGCACAGATCCTTCCTGCTTTGTCTCAAGAGGTCAGGCTGGTGGTGTAATGGTGTGGGGGATAATTTATTTGCACACTTTGGACCCTTCGTATCAATTGAGCATCTTTTCATCTTTCGACAGCCTACCTGATTGTTGCTGACCATGTCAATCACTTTATGACCACAGTGGACTCATCTTCTGATGGTTACTTCCACTAGGATGAAGCACCATGTTACAAAGGTCACTATCTTAAACAGTTTTTTGTACATGGCAATGAGTTCGCTGTACTCCAGTGGCCTCCACAGTGACCAGATCTCAATCCAACTTTTTGGATGTGGCAGAATGGGAGATTCCCATCATGGATGTGCAGCTGACAAATCTGCAGCAACTGTGCTGTCATCATGTTCATATGGACCAACATCTCTGAGAAACGTTTCCAGAACCTTGTAGAAGGTATGCCACAAAGAATGAAGGCATTTCTGATGGCAAAAGGGGTACCTAATAAAGTGGTCATTAAGTGTATATCATGACATCATTCAAGAATTTTCAAGAAGGATTGCATCAGGTCCAAAAATGTGTGTGTGTGTGTGGGGGGGGGGGGGGGGGGGGGTTAGGGCATATAAAATAAGTTATCAGCTCAGAAGAAACATATTATGCCTTGTGGCATGCTCCACACCGGAAGGCCCCGCATCTTGGCATGACACAATGTATTGCTCAAATTGCTTCTTTATTGCAAATTTGCAGCATCAAAAACACTGTAAATTCCTTTTACTTACCAAAAAGCTGCCCAGTGTATATGTGAGAGGTATCATATTGTAAAACTTCTCCTCCCATTTCTAGCTGGAAATCAGGAGAAAATAGAGATGTATCCTTCTTCATCCGAATATTAAACTGTCTGAAATATAAAAAAAAATGTCAGTGGAAGATGTATCCTTCTTCATCCGAATATTAAACTGTCTGAAATATAAAAAAAAAGGTCAGTGGAAGAAATTATTGTGAAGGGATCAGACACAGGGTGACAATTCAAGAAACAGAGCAAGCTGACTTTCTATTTACCAAGAACCTTGTGACACCAATGCATCACCAGCAGCATCTGCCAACATGAAGCACAAGAGTGGGTGCTCTAAGCCCATTCACCTTACAGTATAAGAGTAATATATCATAGACAAATATACAGTATGCAACTATAATCCAGTCAGTCACTGAAGAAAATACAATTTTCCCCACATAATCCAGTACTATGACACCTTAACTCTCCCACAGAACAGCCTTTCCAGTGAGTAGCAGATAACTTTTGATGTTGGAGTAAACACTTTAGGGTACATTCACATGTGCAGATTTTTGCTGCATATTTGGTGCTACAGATTTTGCTGCAAATCTACTAAAGAACTGCAGCAGATAAAACACGTGTGAACTTACCCTTAAAGGGGTACTCTGCCCCTAGACATCTTATCCCCTACCCAAAGGATAGGGGATAAGATGTCTGATGGCGGGGATCCCACCGCTGAGGACCACCACGATCTCTGCTGCAGCACCCCAGACATCCGGTGCATGGAATGAACTTGACTCCATGCCGGATGATTGGCAATGGGGGGTGGAGGCTCGTAACGTCACGGCCATGCCCCCTCAATGCAAGTCTATGGGAGGGGGCGTGATAGACTTGCATTGTGGGGGCGTGGCTATGACATCACGAGCCTCCAGCACTGCATCCGACCCTCTAAATGAACGCCAGGTTCAGCAGGGAGATTGTGGGGGTCTCCCTCCAATCAGACATTTAATCACCTATCATTTGGATAGGGGATAAGATGTCTAGGAGTACCCCTTTAAAGGCTATAGGGCAATGTTTTCCAACCAGTGGGCCTCCAGCTGTCTGGGCATGCTAGTTTTGCAACAACTGGAGGCACACTGGTTAGGAAAGACTGCTGTAGGGAGATAGGAAACATATATATGGGGGTTTTACTGGCATCTTTCCCATAGGCTTCTCTATAGAAACACAAAAGAAAATCACTATACCAGCTAGCCCTAAATAGAAAACCACCAACATGTCAAGTGTTCTTCAATGCAAGAAAAAAAATTAAATAAAATAAATAAGTCTGTGTAGACAGTTATTTTCTATTTTTATTATGCTGTTAGGCTAATTCAGGAGACCCCTGGACAAGCCCTCTAAGGACTCTGCGCTGTGATCTAATAATTAGCCGGACACAGTTTTGCTGCCCTACATTACCTAAGAGCTAAAGGTACCTGAGAATAGTACAAGATGAAAGCAGGCTTCCCAGCCGCGGACAATTATCATGCAGATGGAGAGGGCTTGTTTATCAGACGTTATTTGCACGTCAGCGTTGGCCACAAATTGATGAAGCCAGGAACATTGGTAGCCTGCAGCTGCTTATTAACCCGGGATGTGGAGGCAGTTTATCTAATGTTTATTGAAATGCAGAGAAAATAACAGAAATGGATTGCTGAAGTCACTGAATTGTTATTTACTACGCAATTCTCTAAGGTTTTCCTTTTAATGGAATACCAGCTGAAGTACTACAGCGATTTCTCCACTGGTGGCTGCCATCCACATCTGAAGAATATGTTGGGGGGGGGGGTGGGGGGCATGCCCTTACATAACAACTCTTTGACAATATAAAAAGGGCTACATTTTTTGCTTTCTTTTTTCTCTTCATTAAAGCAAAAGTTAAAATATCTATCTCATATCATTTTTGTGTATTAAATGCTGCAGACATTTTCCAAAACAAAAAGGGTTTTAAAATTTGTAACATTTTTGGTGTGAATTTTCACCATGGATATGATCGCTACCTAATGTTAGTACTTAAAAGGGGTACTCCGGTAACATTTTTTTATTTTTAAATCAACTGAACATAAAACAGATTTGTAAATTACTTCTATTTAAAAACCTTAACCCTTCCAGTACTTAGCTGCTGTATGCTCCATAGGAAGTTCTTCTCTTTTTACATTTCTTTTCCATCTGACCACAGTGCTCTCTGCGTCTCAGGAACTGTCAAAAGCTGGAGCAAATCCCCATAGGAAACCTATCCTGCTCTGGACAGTTCCTGACACAGACAGGTGTAAGCAGAGATCACTGTGGTCAGAAAGAAAATACATTTAAAAAGTTAAGAACTTCCTGTGGAGCATACAGCAGCTGATAAGTATTGGAAGGGTTAAGATTTTTGAACTAGAAGTCATTTACAAATCTGTTTAACTTTCTGGCTCCAGTTGATTTAAAAAAAAAAAAAAAATTTCACTTGAGTATCCATTTAAGCACAGGTGTTTTTTTTAACCGTTTCTTAACCATAATGTACAGTATTTACACCATATGGTTGAGAAGAGAACATTAAGGCAATATTCAGATTACACTATTGTCATGACAGAGGCAAAAAGAGTTTCTATTAGGCACCTATCTGGACAAAAACTTATATTGTCCGGTTGATTCTGAAAAGGTAATAGAAATATAACATATAAAGTTTAAACGTCATCATACCACCTAGCAAATACTTATCACAGTATTTAAAGAAGCAGGCCGATCTATTAAATTTATTTCTAAAACAGCTCAGAATGGTGGAAAATAAGTCCTAGTCACTTTACTGAAGCCCAGTGCTTCCATTCTAATGCTTTTTAGGTCCTTCCATCAGTCTTTACTTCCTGGACCCTTTCGACATGGGCATGTGGGTACTGCTGCCAGGGCATATTGGTCACACATGCACATCACCAGGGACCAGAAAGCAGAAACTGATGGGGGACCTGAGAAGCACTGGAATAGGAGCAGCAGAGAATGGCAAGGTGACAGACTTCTTTTATTACATTCCACCAGACATTTAAATGGATTGACAACCCTATAGGTGCCCTTCTGAAGGTGCTCACTTCCTCCTTTAGGTGTCAAAAACAAACAAACATTCTGTTCAAAAGTCTGGGTGGGGGCTGCGGGTGGTGCCATGATGTCACGGCCTTGCCACTCGTGATTTAGTGCCACGCCCCCTCCCCTAGACTTGCATCGAGGGGGTGTGGTGTGATGTCACGACCCCTGCAGTCCGCACCGAGCATTCGGAAAAAAATAGGGAAGCAGAGTACCCCTTTAAAGCTATCTTAGCCCTGGCCCTTTTGGTAACATCATATAATGTGCACTAGGGAGAAGCGGAGACAGTCGGAAGCCTCATGAGTTATGCACATCAGTATCATGCTAAATGACTAACCCCAAAGGATCCTATTTGTCGGAGTAGTTTGTGTTCTTGATAATAAAGCACACGCTTGTAACTCATAAATTGGCCAAACAAGTCATATCTCATATAGTGTTTTATTTATTAAACAAAAAACAAAAAAAAGAATCAACTCAATTATACCAATTGCCAACACAGCACAAACACCTTGGGCAAGCAACAAAGCATAGCCTCTAGCCCTTACAGATGTTCTATTAACATGCCAATTCCCCGTATATTCACTGGGGAGGTAGAGGAAGAGATACATTATAAGCCTGAAATAACAATTTTGGCTTTTATGTTAATTCACAATACTCCAAAAGGAATAATTCCCTTTCAATGAATATAGTTGTGTCACCTGCACGACTGGAGCTGCCAGATTTCATTTTTGGAGATGTAACAGTTAAATTTGGACTCCAGAAGCGTAAGTGATGTCTGAAATAAATAGGCGTACATCCAGACAATTATTAAGCCTTCCGTAAACACTCAAATATAGACATGGAAGCTACAATTACATAGTGCCTCTCAACTGAAAGGAGCAAGGTGCTGGAGGAATGGAGGAGTCCCCCGAATCATTCTTCAGCACTAGCCCCTCTCGTGTCCTGCCGTTCCAGATTACAGTAACAAAGCTCCAAGGTATGACGGTCCGGCCCACCGAAGCCCTCTTCACAGCAGGAGAATATTTCACAATCTACAGCCCAGCAGAAAGAGCAACAAACGCTGCTGCCATCTCCTCCCAGCAATACAGCATCCATCATATTTATATACAGGCCAGCAGAGACTGTCAAAGGGTAAGAAGCTGTAATGAAAACATGTACAAATAGGTTCAGGCCAAACATTATTTAGGAGACTCGGTACGGTTTATTGATTTGACTTTAAAAAGGTCAATAAAAACGTTTTTCTGAATCACCTTTGGATATTCCTTAAAGAAAAAAAAAATTATAATTGAAAACGTGCCGTAAGTAATTTCTCTTCTTTGGAAAAAAAAACGTGAAAGGAAGAGCCAGTGCAAACGTATTCTCCGAAGAATGTTATCAATTTTACAATGTCTTTCAGTAAGATCTCATTTAGGGTTTCTGGACACCACAATATTCTTGGTTATTAAAGACGTGGTAAATAAACAAAAGACATGGCAATATTATGTAGAAACCAGCATCTCGGCAAAATCAATACAACTCGTTATTTACTGTTGGTATATGAAAAGGGCTCCAGCTACTGCGATAAGCCTGCCTTTCTACTATGGAGAATGGCCTTGTATTCAAGCCAAGCTCACAGCTGTGCTAAAACACAGCTATGCCACATCCCAAAATGGCAGAATGCAGGGAAGCCGCAGTGGGCATGATGGAATCTGTTAATGAAGAACTACATAACTTTTGGCGGTGATAAGTGAAAGCTATATATCAGGAACAGCGTGGAAACCATAAGGAGACTAAAGTGAACACTTTAATTTGTATTAAACAACTATATAAATTATTAAGATACAGAAAGAAAATATTGTATAAACGTAATTATCGAAAACTGGAAAAAAAATTGTAAGATGCATGAAAGGCTATGTTTATGTTGATGTGTATGTTCTATACAAATACTCCCAATTTACCTTGCAAGTTAAACAATTCATGCATAGATATACAACAAATTATGGTAAATGACCAATAGTAAATTCTTTACTTATAGGGATTGTATGACCAAATTTTTATCCTAATTTTATGTAACTGATTATAGGGCTGACAATTTGTCTGAGCATCTGTTAAAAACAATCAGAGATATGCTTGTACAGCATCAAAATGGACTGCAGGAACCTGTGACCCTGAAATAACTCATTGACCTCTATGGGAGACTTTTCTAGGCATGCAATGGAACCAATGCAAAGGTCATTATGCAACGAGGGGAGCTAAAACTATTATGGTACCTAATGTCAACGGTGTGAACATGTGTTATCTCTACATAGGTGTTATCTTTTATTGTAATTCTGTCGGACGACAAGAGAAGACTGCTGAAAAGTTCTCTCAACAGAAAGGAAGTTTCGGCCTATTCTCAGGCTTAGGGCCCTTTTACGAACAAGCCGATAACCACCATGTGTAATAAGGCCGGCGAACAGCCAATAAACAAGCAAACACTTTAACTGGCTGATAACTGGGTTTTGACAAGTTAAATATTGTCGGTGGCACATCACTTTATGTAACAGAGCACATGTGGGCAGATGGCAGAATAAAGGGGCAGACGAACTATGATTATTAAATGATTAGCTACATGGGCATTCTCTATATCACTACTGATAACAGAAAGTTCCGACAGCCAGGACAGGCACCAATGAGTGATTGGTGCCAGGCAAATTCCTAACCACCTGAGCTCTTAAAGGGATACTCCGCCCCTGGCATCTTATCCCCTTTCCAAAGGATAGGGGATAAGATGTTAGATCGCCGCGGTCCCGCTGCTGGGGACCATGGCATCATTGATGCACAGAGCGAGTTCGCTCTGTGCGTAATGACGGGCGATACAGGGGCCGGACGTCATGGCTCCACCCCTCATGACATCAGGGCCCGTCCCCTTAACTCAAGTCTATGGCAGGGGGCGTGACGACCGCCACGCCCCCTTCCCACAGGCTTGTATTGACGGGGCGGGCCGTGGCGTAACGTGGGGCGGGCCGTGGCGTAACGTGGGGCGGAGCCATGACGTAACGATGCTTCGGCCCCTGTATGTCCCGTCATTACGTGCAGAGCGATCTCGCTCTGCGCAGTAATGATAGCGGGGTGCTGCAGCAGCGATCCTTGGGGTCCCCAGCAGCGGGACCGCAGCGATCTGACATCTTATCCCTATCCTTTGGATAGGGGATAAGATGTCTAGGGGCGGAGTACCCCTTTAAAGGGTACATTCACACAGGTGGGATCTACAGAGTTTCCTCTGTAGCGGATCTTGCCCGTGTAAATGTACCCTAAAAGCTTAAAGTATAACTCCAGAATAGTCCTTTAATTCTCAGCTTTACTACCTTCAAGATATTCTACTTCAATACAGTTTGAGTGCATTGTCACAATCTAAGGCCTCTCTCCGGGATCACAATATTTTAACTAGAATATTCACTTTTAAATATTAATATATATTCATACGTGGTACAATTATAGTAGATATCATTTTAGCAGGAATACTAAAATTGATAAAAAATTACATGAAATAATCCCTTTGCTTCCTATTACTTGCTGATAACTAACTTCTAAAAATGGAGAATGTTTAAGTATCTGGAATAATAATACATTTTACTAAATATCTTCAAACATATGCAAAACGTTAGTGCTATTAACATCAAATAGCAGCACTTAAGAAAAAGACAGTTTTAATTTGAATACAACTGTACAGTGTTTCTTCAGAAATCTCATTTACCAGAGCTTATCCTGGTGGAATTGGGAAAATCACAGGGTTGCCTGCAGGAAAACAACTTGATTTTATGTACGTGTAGAGTCATTCCCCAGAGCCTTGTCATGCCGTCTCCCTCTAGAATTGCTACTGGTGAATGAATTTTCTCATCTAGGTTTTTTAAGTTTACCTTCGAAAGACAAACAAAAAAAAAACTCTACCATTTAACCTGAGATCTACCATTTAACCTGTTAAAGACGTGATTCATTTTGGTTCTGTTATGTTTATTGTGCTGACAAACACTAATGTTGTGTTAAAGGGGTACTCCAGTGGAAAACAATTTTTTTTTTATATCAACTGGTGCCAGAAAGTTTAACAAATTTGTAAATTACTTCTATTTAAAAATCTTAATCCTTCCAGTAATTTCAGCTGCTGTATGCTCCACAGGAAGTTGAGTTGTTTTTCTAGTCTGACCACAGTGCTCTCAGATCAGGAGAGGTTTGCTATGGGGATTTGTTCCTGCTCTGGACAGTTCCTGACATGGACAGAGGTGTCAGCAGAGAGCACTGTGGTCAGACAGAAAAATTCAAAAGAAAAGAATTTCCTGTGTAGTATACAGCAGCTAAGTACTGGAAGGGTTAAAGGGATTATCCAGGAAAAAATTTTTTTTTATATTTCAACTGGCTCCAGAAAGTTAAACAGATTTGTAAATTACTTCTGTTAAAATATCAATCCTTTCAGTACTTATGAGCTTCTGAACTTAAGGTTGTTCTTTTCTGTCTAAGTGCTCTCTGATGACACATGTCTCGGGAACCGCCCAGTTTAGAAAGCAAATCTCCATAACAAACCTCTTCTAAACTGGGCGGTTCCCAAGACACGTGTCATCAGAGAGCACTTAGAAAAGAACAACCTTAACTTCAGAAGCTCATAAGTACTGAAAGGATTAAGATTTTTTTATAACAGTAATTTACTAATCTGTTTAACTTTCTGGAGCCAGTTGATATATAAAAAAAAAATAACCCCTTTAACCCTTCCAGTACTTAGCTGCTGTATACTACAAAGGAAGTTCTGTTCTTTGAGTTTCTTTTCTGTCCGACCACAGTGCTCTCCTCTGACAGCTCTGTCCATGTCAGGAACTGTCCAGAGCAGGAGCAAATCCCCATAGCAAACCTCTCCTGCTCGCTCTGGACAGTTCCTGACACATACAGAGGTGTCAGCAGAGAGCACTGTGGTCAGACTGGAAAAACAACTCAACTTCCTGTGGAGCATACAGCAGCTGAAATAACTGGAAGGATTAAGATTTTTAAACAGAAGTAATTTACAAATCTGCTTAACTTTCTGGCACCAGTTGATTTTAAGAAAAATTGTTTTGCACCAGAGTACCCCTTTAACTTTATTTCTTACTATTTGTTATGTTCAGAACAACAAGAAGTTTTATAACTCTTGACCATTAATTCTTTAAGGATTTTTTCTTCTTATTTCACCACTATATGGTAAAATGTACTAATTCAACACGTTGTCCTAGATATACTATTAAACTTCTAATGGTATGCCATGGAAGAATGTGTTTAAAGGGGTACTCCGCTACTCAACATTTGGAACAAACCATTCCGAACGCTGGAGCAGTGAGCGTGTGACTCCATAGCCCCGCCCCCTCAACGCAAGTCTATGGGAGGGGGCGTGACAGCCGTCACGCCCCCTCCCATAGACTTGCATTGAGGGGTGTGTGGCTATGACATCACAAGTTCCCGGCGCCGACTCCATCATTCAGAACACTTTGTGTCACTTATAAAACATCTGTACTTTGCAGTTTTTGCGAAGTTTTCCCCAAACTGTAGACTTTTTTACTAAAATTGAAACGGCATATTAAAATCTACAACTATGAATATAAAAAATACACATAGGGTAAGTACAACTGAATTTTGTTTTGGTTTGGTAATCCAAAGAGTTACAAACTTACCTAAGTGACCTTGTGTAACATACTTCTAAACATTTCAAGACCTTTTTTGGTTATGTCATGCAACTGTGAGAAATTAGACTGAATTTCCCAAATTTTTGTGTTGAAATAATATTTTACACAAGGCCTTATCTGTACTAAGCACTGTTCTACAATAATGAATTAAATTGATAAAAGTCTAGAATTTAAGGGGGCTGCTCACGGACAAACAAGTGTTAAGCATATATAAAAAGACTAAAAACTTGCATACTTTATTACGTAACTGTCAGGAATTCCAAATTCCAGCTCCCTCCCCTTTCTTAATAGGGTCCCATTTCCACGCATTCGTTGTGACACAGGCAGAGAGATGTGCTAGAAGGGGGCTGGAGCATTAGGAAAGCACACTGCCTGTGTTACAAAAAGTGCAGACATAGAGCTGCCAGGAACAGGAGATGGGCCCTGAAACTTAAAGGGGTACTCTGGTGGAATATTTATATATATTTTTTTTTTTTTTTAAATCGACTGGTGCCGGAAACTTATAAATACTTCTATTTCAAAATCTTACCCCTTTCAGTACTACTGTATACTACAGAGGAAATTTGAATTTCTTTTTAACCTGACCACAGTGCTCTCTGCTGACACCTCTGTCCATGTCAGGAACTGTCCAGAGCAGGAGAGGTTTGCTATGGGGATTTTCTCCTGCTCTGGACAGTTCCTGACATGAACAGCAGAGAGCACTGATCAGACAGAAAATAAATTCAAAAAGAAAAGAACTTCCTGTGGAGTTTACAGCAGCTGATAAGTACTGGAAGGGTTAAGATTTTTAACTAGAAGTAATTTACAAATCTGTCGATTTAAAAAAAAAAAAAAAAATATATATATATATATATATATATTCCACAGGAGTACCCCATTAAGTATTGCTGCAAAGTTGAACAATACAGAATACTAGGAAATTCTAAGAATTCAGATCATTACAAAAGATTTTTTTTTTTTAAGTATATAAAAGGGGTACTCCACTGGAAAAATTATTTCTTTTAAATCAACTGGTATCAGAAAGTTAAGATTTGTAAATTAAATTATTCATGCATCTGATGAAAAAGGTCACATGACCTGAAACGCGTCATGCTGTACACTTCATGAGTTTTATCCATTGTCATTGTTTGAGACGGATCCATGTCTACATTTTAACTTTGATGAAATAAAGGGGAAGTTACTTTTACCGCTGGCTTCAGCACTTTTGTGTAACAGTTGGAGGTGGTCTTTGCTGTGCTGAAGGACTGGGTGAGCTGAAGTCTCCTGCTCTATACAAGATTTGTAAATTACTGCTATTAAAGAAATCTTAATCCTTCCAGTACTTGTCAGCTGCTGTATACTACAGAGTGTTCTCTGCTGACCCCTCTGTCCATGTCAGAAACTGTCCAGAGCAGTATAAGTTTGCTACGGAGATTTCCTCCTACTCTGGACAGTTCATAAAATGGACAGAGGTGTCAACAGAGCACTGTGGTCAGGCAGAAAGGAAATTCAAAAAGAAAAGAACTTCCTGTGGAGCATATAACAGCTGATAAGCACTGGAAGGATTAAGATTTTTAAATAGAAGTAATTTACAATTTTTTTTAATTTCTGGCACCAGTTGATAAAAAAAAAAAAATGTTTTCCAGCAGAGTACCCCTTTAACTACTAGACACCCACTTTGAAAACTTACAATTTTGATCTTATGACCAGAAACATCTGGTGTGGATTGACACTGCTGAACACTGGGTGGTATAGTGTCCATGGCAATTGTACTACAGCCAGAGAATACTGGTCGACGTTTATCATTGTCTTAAGACTCTTTTTGTGTCTAGAAAAGGTGCAAAAAAGGCGCAAGCAGGGTTTGCGCCTTTTGGTTTACACATTTCTGCTAATTTTGAGTTGCAATCCACCGATATTGCCAATACACATGATATGGAAGGGATTTATGAACTACGCCTTTGTGTAAAAAGGCGCAAAGCCACTGAAAAGTCTCAAACTACACCAGCCCAGACTTGGCTTAGATTTTTGGTGTATGCGAAGAGAGAAATTTCTGAAAATGTGACCTGCACACACTAAGCTTAGAGACCATTTAATACATTTGGTGCTCCTCCAAATTACCAGCACACAAAAAAAGGTGAACCAAAAATAAATAAATTTAAAAAATGCTTCACCTACAATGATAAATGCCGGTCACTGTGTACGGGGGGGGGTCCAACTTTACATAATTGTGCCCATAAAAACTGCCTGGGCAAGGCATGGTTACCACAGAAACGGTGCCATTCTGCATGGAGTGTCGCTCCACAACACATAGGTCAGTGATTAAAAGGATAGGTATGTATTAAATGCAAATGCTGATTGTATCGTATATAAAAGGTATGAAATTTATTCCATTTGTTTGTTTTTTCCTTAAAACTGTGCCAAGAGAAACTTTTCCTGTGCGTAGCATGCAGTACTATTTTGTCTTGGAAAACACTGGACATCAAGACAGAAACCAACAGACCCCATTACGGTTCAATAGGGCTCATCAGGCATTTAGGCCTTTATAAATAAAGGGAATGCAGGCATTTTTTCTTCTTTATCAAAGCAAATCAAAGACTTCATTTTTTTCCATAGGGAGCTCTATAAGGATAGGTTCACACGTTAGGAAAATTTGCAGAATGTCCGCCCAGAAAACTTGGGCGGACACTCCGCACATTTACACATCAGGAGGGAGCAAGGACCACAGAAATAATCCGGATTTCCACTGCGTAAAGCAGAATCCCATTGAAATTAATGGGACTCTGCTGCAACAGAATGTCTGTGGGGAAACAATTTTTGCAATTGCTACTTTCTAATGTATTTTGTTTTCTATGTTTTGTGTTTAAAAAAGCTGCCACTAGGTGTCTCCCTACTTGTGCAGAGCACATTTCCCCCTATCTCTTGCACAGAATTTGGACTCCTGCTGGCCTGGCAGAAGTCCAAAATCAGGAAATGCTAAAGGAGGTGTGTGCAGCCTTAGCCAATCATAGCTCATGTCCCACACTGAACTGCTCTGGGCTGAGGGTAGCAGAGTGAGGAAGTTCTCCCCAGTATGGCTTCAGATGAGGTCACACCTGCTGGTTAATGCCCCTTCCCAGTCTGTGAATCTGACTGAGACTGAGCAGACAATACAGAGCAATATCAAGGTAGAAAACTAACAAATAATAAAAATAAAGGCAGGGGGTGGTTTATCATGATGGGGGCAGTGAACTGGGAGGATTATAAAACTTAACAAGATCATGAGAGGTATTCTTTAAGAGTTCAAAGACAAGCCTTGATATTGAAGTGGTAGTAACAAATGTCCATGACTATAATGCACCATTATAAGGTGGTATTATGGGATTATCAACAAATTTCTAGGAGCAGGGAACTGGGCGCAAAAAAGAAAGTTTTTTTTTTTTTTTTTTTTTACTCAACCCTAAGGTCGTACACTTGGCCCGGCACTGCTGCTCCTCGGTCTCCGGTAGAAGTACACCAATGACAACACTGCATACTATGCATTGGACTATTCAGCTAATCACTGGTCCCAGTGGTCATGTGCACTTGATTGCACAGACTCAAGAGCAAAAGCACTGGACCAGGAGCAACCCCTTAATCTATACACTGGTCCTTCATTCTTGCTTTATTCATTAAAAACACATGCACACTATGCTGACAAGGACAACGCCATAACAGCAAGGTCCAAAATAAGGCAATGCTAAAGCGACCAGTAGATTGTTTTCCACATACCTATTTTATTTTTATTTTATGTTGTGATGACAAAATTTAGTTTCAAACTGCTAGTAATGAGATTCCTTCAATGTGACCTATGTTAACTACACTGCTCAAAAAAAATAAAGGGAACGCTTAAACACCACAATGTAATTCAAAGTCAATCACACTTCTGTGAAATCACACTGTCCACTCAGGAAGCAACACTGACTGACATTCAATCACATGCTGTTGTGCAAATGGAACAGACAACAGGTGGAAATGATAGGCAATTAGCAAGACACCGCCAATAAAGGAGTGATTCTGCAGGTGGTGACCACAGACCACTTCTCAGTTCCTATGCTTCCTGGCTGATGTTTTGGTCATTTTTGAATGCTGGCGGTGCTTTCACTAGTGGTAGCATGAGATGGAGTCTACAACCCACACAAGTGGCTCAGGTAGTGCAGCTCATCCAGGATGGCACATCAATGCAAGCTGTGGCAAGTAGGTTTGCTGTGTCTGTCAGTGTAGTGTCCAGAGCATGGAGGCGCTACCAGGAGACAGGCCAGTACATCAGGAGACATGGAGGAGACCTTAGGAGGGCAACAACCCAGCAGCAGGACCGCTACCTCCGCCTTTGTGCAAGGAGGAGCAGGAGGAGCACTGCCAGAGCCCTGCAAAATTACCTCCAGCAGGCCACAAATGTGCATGTGTCCAATCAAATGGTCAGAAACAGACTCCATGAGGGCCCGACGTAAACAGGTGGGGGTTGTGCTTACACAGCCCAACACCGTGCAGGACCTTTGCCATTTGCCAGAGAACACAAAGATTGGCAAATTCGCCACTGGCGCCCTGTGCTTTTCACAGATGAAAGCAGGTTCACACTGAGCATGTGACAGAGTCTGGAGACGCAGTGGAGAACGTTTTACTTCCAGCAACATCCTCCAGCATGACCGGTTTGGCAGTGGGTCAGTAATGGTGTGGGGTGGCATTTCTTTGCCAGAGGTAGGCTGACTGCCATTAGGTACCGAGATGAGATCCTCAAATCCCTTGTGAGACCATATGCTGGTGCGGTTGGCCCTAGGTTCCTCCTAATGCAAGACAATGATAGACCTCATGTGGCTGGAGTGTGTCAGCAGTTCCTGCAAGAGGAAGGCATTGATGCTATGGACTGGCCCGCCTGTTCGCCAGACCTGAATCCAACTGAGCACATCTGGGACATCATGTCTCGCTCCATCCACCAACACCACTTGCACCAGACTGTCCAGGAGTTGGCGGAAGCTTTAGTCCAGGTCTGGGAGGACATCCCTCAGGAGACCATCCGCCACTTCATCAGGAGCATGCCCAGGCGTTGTAGGGAGGTCACGTGGAGGCCACACACTACTCATTTTGACTTGTTTTAAGGACATTACATCAAAGTTGGATCAGCCTGTAGTGTGGTTTTCCACTTTGATTTTGAGTGTGACTCCATATTCAGCTCTCAATGGGTTGATAAATTTGATTTCCATTGATCATTTTTGTGTGTTTTTGTTGTCAGCACATTCAACTATGTGTTAAGACCAAAGTATTCCATATGATTAGTTCATTCATTCAGATCTAGTATGTGTTATCTTAGTGTTCCCTTTATTTTTTTTGAGCAGTGTAATTGGCAAAATAGATATGAAATCAAAAAGAATAAAAGTTTTAGCTTCCATTAGGAGGGATACAAAATACTTAGCCATTCATAATGCAATCTGTAACCTTTAAACGAAATGTCACTTATTAGAGAGCAGAGCGATGCCTGCATGAGGTGTTAAACTGGAATAGAAAATCCACCCGTCTCAAGTATACAATTGACATGAGGCACAGAGCACTACTGGCAAGTCAGTTTATATGCAATTCATGCCTTTGTTTCCACAGTCTCCAATTGCCAGCTGCCTGAACGTACACGGTTACGCCCTCAAATGACAAGCCAGAAAAATATAAATAGCTCCGTGTTGCTAATGCAATTCTAGAGAAAAAACGTGAGGACATTAAGATTGATAGAACGATGCTGGAAAACGTAACCAGACTATATGGTTAACCTGGATTGCACTCAATGGTGAAAACAAATGCCTTAATATTTACAATGCGAATTGCTTAGAATCTATACCAATAGAATACAACATTTACTGTTGGGCTCTATTGTGCAATACGTATGCTTTTTAAAAGTGGGGTTGGCCTAATGGGAAACCAATTTCACAGACTGTAGGTTCATATGATGCAGTTAATTCTGGTGATCTGAACCCGCGGTTGGGCCTGGATTTAAAGCGGTTATACGTGTGCAGAAATGTGTTTGCATTACACTCCGGTGGAAAACATTTCAGAACAAACCATTAAGAGAATCCCCTGCGGCTCTGTAGAACGTGCTGCCATATGACATATCATGTGCTATATGTTTGAGGTATTCTTACCTAGAGGCAATGCTCCCGAGAGATGAATACCTCGCAATACAGTATACAATGGAACATGGCACAATTTTCTGAGAGAGTCATACAGCATATGAAATCGTACAAAATAAAGCCATGATACAACGGTGTATGTATATAAAGCTTAAAATTCAGTATTTCAGCCCCTAAAAGGATTAGTATAAATGTGCTGTTAGGGGATCTCCCATTAGCTGAAGTTTTTATAGTTTCTTACATGATCATCATCACTAAATTCAGGAAAGCGTTGCATGAGGGTAAGTACACAAAGGCAGTGGGGGGGAACGGAGCACCACCGCTGGACCAGGAGACCTAAGTGTGCTTTATTTTATAGCCCTAGTAAGCTGTAGTTTTTTTTTTTTTCATTCTAACATGTTAAGGTCTACTCCCAGTTTGTGCTTCATTGTCATAATTTAGCAAAAAAAAAAAAAATGCACTGACAGCAAGATAACCTACCTGTCTCTTAGCTGGAAGCGGGTTTTAAAGTTATAAAATTATGTTTGCCTTCCAAGGGCTTAGTGCTGGAAGCCAATACAGGGAGAGGTTGAGGAGTGAGGAGGTAATGCTGCAGCTCAGCACCTTCTCCTATAACACTTGAGCTTAGAAGAAAACATGACTTTACGACTTTGCAAACAGCCATCAGCTTCGCGACAAGTATATATATAATTTTTTATCAGGCATCTGCCCATTACTGCAGCTCTAAGCATAATATAGAGCTGACAGATTCAATGAAAAATCAAAGCTCTTAAGAAGTTACAAAATTATAACCTCTGTACTTTACTGAGGAGGCAGAAGTGCTAAAATGCTACATAGTACTTTTCAGCTAGGTTGACCTAGCCCTTAAAAGCACATCTGCAATAAGGATCCATGATATAGCGATCATACAGTTCTAATGGCCATTACAGATCAGTGGTATGATATCTGCACAGAAGGTTAATAGCAAAAGCACAGAAAACAAAATTGATCATGTTATATTACTTATGGAGGTACTGCCTCCAAGTGAGACTATAGAGCAGAAAGCTGACTTCACAATACATATTTGTAGACTATGAAACACGGTCAAGATCTAAGCATTTTTTTTTTTTTTTTTTTTTTTTTTAATTCCCAGAGACTGATGCTTACTATGAAACATCACTTAACCTCTTAATTGTCCCACTTCCTATCTATGACATATGCTCAGATCGGTGTCCCAATCAGCTGAGAGGATGGCAGGAGTGCTCTTACCTGCCCCCTTGCTGTCTGACCAAGCCTGGAGTAATCGACCACTTTTAACACTGATCAATGCTATGCTATGACATAGCATTGTTCAGTATATGCAACCTGAAGATTGCACGGTATAGCCCTCTATGGGGACTAAAAATAGTGTTAAAAAAAGGTTAATAAATGCAAATTAACCCCTTCCTCAATAAAAGTTTGAATCACCTCCTCTCCCTACAATACCCATAACTAACTACTATAATGATACCTTTTAATTTTTCCATAACATATGCTCCAACACAAAAACAAAACTATTGGTGAAGTGAAATTGAAATAGTAAGAGATAATTTTGCAGATTTGGTGGTTTTCTTTTCTACGCCATTTACCTTGTGGTTGAGCTAATATGTAATTTTGATACTTTAGGCCGGCCTGATTACTTGTATAGTTTCCGTCATGTTCTACTAATTAAAAAAAAATAAAAATTCTGAACTCTATTTTTTTTTTATTGCAATATTCTGACCCTCGTAGCTTTAAAAAAAAATAAAAATAAAATAAAATAAAATTTGCATACCAGGCTGTTTTAGGGCTCATTTTTTTTGCACCATAAACTGTTTTGTATTGGTACCATTTTGGTATTGATCTGACTTTGACAATTCTGTTTGGTATTTTTTTTTATACATTAAGTCGTTATTTACTGTACAGGATACATAATGTTATATTTTTAAATAGTTCATACAATTATGCACGCAGCAATACCAAATGTTTATTTTTATTATGTTTACATGTTTTTATATAGGAAAAGGGTGATTTGAACTTTTAAGATAGAAGGGGTTAATGTGAATCTTTTAAACTTTTATTAAACTTTTTCACACTTTATTAGGAGGAATCATTAGAGTCCTCATACAGATCAATAGAGTTCTATTGAACTCCATTGATCTGTGTGCTCTGCGATCCATTGATAGAGCCTGGCTGGACTGGGCTCTATCAATGACAGAGCCACAGACACCAGGGAAGCAGAGGTAAGCCTTCCGGCTACCGCTATAGTGGATCCACCTCCCTAGCCCACCAGGGAGCATTCACATGTCCCTTTAGATGTCAGGAGCCCGCTCCATGCTCCCCTGTGAGCGTCGCCGTGCTTGTAGGGGGCTATCAGGTCCGGCCCTGCTTGCCCGAAGTAGGGCTAAGGGCCTGAAAAATTCACCCGCCCGGAACTGCATGTCCCGGGCATTGGGCGATACAAATGCAACATCCCTGTAAGGTGTTTTGCATTTTTACCGAAAAGTGCCCTGCGTAGAATAGGAAGCCCCCAAAAGTTACAAAATGGCATTTTGCTCCACATATATACATACATTTTATATACATACATTTTTATATATATATATATATATATATATATATATATATATATATATATATATATATATATATATATATATATATCACACATACATATACACACACTTTTTTTTTTTTTTTTTTATTAGCCTGAGATTGTGTGGTGATTGATTTCATTACAAAGTAAAATTGGTGGCGTAAAAAACAAGTCCTCATATAGGTCTGTTGGTAGAAAATTGGAAGTATTATGATTTTTTTAGAAGGGGAGGAGGAAAAAAAAACGAAAGTGCACAAATGAAATATGGCCTGGCCCTTAAGGGATTAAAGCAGCAGCTATTGGACCATTTTAGTTCCCATCCATCTGCCATAAACATCATGACCATGCCGCTACTGGTAACTAACCATCATCTTTGAGCCCCTTTTACATGAAGTTATCTGGTTGAACTGATTATAGGATAACGCGGCTAATAATAGAAAGACAACGACCTAAGCTTCAATGTCAAATGCAGACACTTGCTCGAATTACTGAAAAAGGAGTATACGACATGATCACAACCTGCATATTTTGTAATATGCACAAGTATAGTGCAGCAAAATATTAGAAATCATTACCCTGAGGCTTTAGTCGTAAACAACGTTTATTAACACTAAAGCATAAAATCTGAGCTCTTTAGTTAAAACAAAGTTATAAATACAAACAAAACAAAACAAAAAAAAGTGTTTGTTCCATTTAATGCTATATCATGCTTGGGAAGAATTGTCTCCAGAGGAGAATAAAATTAACTTGAGGAGGCACAGTATAACAGTACACATAATACAGCCCCACAGGCAAACAATAACCATAAAAGCTGACCATACACAAGATAAGTATTTCCTAAAGGAGAGGGCATAATAGTAATTTCCTAATAAATATTCTGCAGCACTGTTGTCATCACTCATACCGGTCCCAGTCTCCAATGGTGCTCACAATCAATAGAGTGTGGGAGGAAACCCCACAGTTTACACTGGCGTGTCACTAGTGGAATCACTTTTACAAAAAAAAATCCAATAGACTACTTATAAATAAACATTACAAAGCACATGCTCACTATATACAGTGATTTCCGTTACCCTTTGGTCTTTACATTTCTTGCATTCATAAAACATATATGACTTGTGGACAGAGTCAAATTGGCCAGTCTTCTAAAAAGAGGTCCCCTTCTGGCACATGTGATTGCTTAAAGGGGTACTCCGCCCCTAGACATCCTATCCAAAGGATAGGGTATAAGATGTCTGATCGAGGAGGTCCAGCTGCTGGGGACCCCCGCGATCTCAGCTGCGGCACCCCAGACATCCGGTGCCTGATGACTGGTGATGCGGAGGCTTGTAACATCATGGTCACACCCCGATCGTGATGTCACGGCCACGCCCCCTCAATGCAAGTCTGGGGAGGAGGCGTGGCGGCCGCAACACCCCTTACCATAGACTTGTGTGGTAGCCCTTGGAGGGTGTATGGTAGGGATGGTATGATGTTGGTATATGAGGGGTTAATATTAACCCAGTCACTCGTGACGCCAGGGTGAGGGCTGGTATGCTGAATCTATGTTCCGGCCTATCGCCGCCCTTCCCAGAAGCGATAGGTGCAATGAAATGACTGAAGGTCCACAAGCAGATTTAACTTTAACTTCAATAACTTTACTGCAGTGCTTGCAATATCCAATACGTAATAACAGTCTCTTAATACAGTTCTTTGGTTGCTTAGCGATTGGTAGAAGTTGCGGACCTTGCATAAGACCTATAGTCTCTGAATTTAGGGAATGATGTGCAGATCCGTCCGGATTTAGGGGAAATATTGAGTCCGGTGATGCTGCAGAGTGCTTAGGGGATGACACACTATAATTTATATCGTTCTGCCGTTGCCGCAAGGCTCAGGCCTAACTCACTGCGATTACTGCAATACAGGTCCTTCTCTGATGAAAGCCAGGAGCAAGAGCGGTGTTGCTAGTTTGGTTGCACAGTATCAAGAGAGCGATAAGATGGCCGCCACTCCCTTATATGGGCAGGGTGCGTGGCGATTTTGATTGGTCCGAACGTCTGCCACTCACTTTACATGGTGAGATGGGATTGCTTACGTCACTGGCTCTATGTACAATGCAGAACCAGAACGAGGCTACAGATACCAGAATGAGGCCTGGAACGCATCCAGAGCGAGGCTTGGAACGCATCACATGAGCCGAAGGTCCTGCAATGCCATAGAAACAAGCAAATAACCATTTACATGCAGAAATAACACTATGTACATTATTTTATAGATAAATTAGCAATCTATACACTATAATGGAGGTGACTAGGGGTGAACTGACCAATAAAGACTACTAAGTCCTAGGGACTCTAGCTATGGGGACCCACAGATAAACAAGTACCGTGTGAAATGTGGTACTGGGACACCACACTTGCATTGAGGGGGGGTGTGGCCGTGACGTCACAAGCCTCCAACACTGCACCCGGCACTCTAAACGAACGCTGGGTGCAGCAGGGAGAATGTGGAGGTCCCCAGCGGCGGGACCCTTGCGATCAGATACATCTTTATCACTATCCTTTAGTTAGGGGATAAGATGTCTAGGTGCGGAGTACCCCTTTAAGTCGACATATATTCTTTTTCAATTGTTTAGAAGCTGTTCCGCATGTTCTTATTTTCAAAACAAATGAGAATGCCATGAAAAGCATAAAACACCTGATTTTTGATTAGAAACACACACAAAGAATATAACCCCAAAAAAAAAATGAAGCAAAGTTAAACATTTGTATAGTCAACCAGCAGCTATTCTGGGAAGGAGGCAGGGAGATGTCATACACAGTGATCCACATTGGTTTTTTTAAAATGCCAAACATGTATAGAGCGAAACGAGAATGTGCATATTATTCCGTGTAATGAGAAAATCCATTATTCAGCCTGTGTACATAAGAATTAGGAACAGTGTGGACAGGATCAGAAAACGTAGAATAAAAACAGAGTCCTAATCCAGAGAGCATAGCCTAAATACATAGCAGGCAAAGATCCGCTATAGACAAAGCCAGAATAACGCCATTTGCAGCAACACATCAAGTTTTAATATAACAAATAGAGTCTCATAACATTATACATTCACATTTACAGTATAACTGGATTTTTATAAAGAAAAAATAAGACTTCAGTTTAATCCGCAAGACAATGTGTAGCTATGAGATTGCTGCTTGTCAGACTGTCTGTACATCGATGCTTCTCACATGTGCGTATGAGGAGCTGGAACACACTGTACCAGGCAGAACAGTACCATCTCTAGAGGCCTCATTTGCTACAGTGTACAGCATGTTCAGTAGTAGGAATGGAAAAGAAAGTCAAATTAAAATAAAAAGGTTCATAGGGCATGGTATGCGATTAAAAGTTGTAATTGTGCATTCCCTTTATTGGGAAGGAAACCTATAACAAGTTATGGTGAATCTGCAGATAGCCTAAGTTATCTTAGGGATCAGAAAATGATGAAAAGCCAACAATGCTATACACACTTGATTTAATGGTGTTAACATCAAACAGTCCAATCCAAAATAGAAGTTAAAAATGTACCTGTCAGCAACAAAAACTTGTTGTATAACGTAGATAATACCATTATATGTATATTTCTAATATACATTCGTTAAAAAAAAATATGTATATTTTTGTCCCTGCAGCTATTGCCTGTGTGTCTCTATGAGGAGACCAAATACAGGAAGTGAGGGTGGACAAGCAGGGCCCTGGGCCCAGTGGACAAGCAGGGCCCTGGGCACTGAGGCTCCGTGACATGCTACAGGGCTCACACATTAAGATGATTGACAAGCCAGGAGCCTGCACAGAGCCCTGCTTGTACTGTCCTCACTTCCAGTATTTGGACTCTTCATAGGCAATAGCTGCAGGGACAGCACTATTTCACCCATAAATATATAAAAAATTTTAACCAATGTATATTACAAATATACATATAATTGTATTATATAAAAAGTTTTTGTTGACGACACATACACTTTAAATACCGTAGTAAAATGACATAAAAACTTTACATTATTGGTGACTAGACGTTAAGAAAGCTAGCTCATACCCAGCAAACCCCAAATACCAAGTATTTTAAACAGCAAGCAGACTATATTCTTCATCAAAGAATAAAATCTAAAGGACTGCACAAAACCTCTAGGAGAACAGACACGACGTTCCATTGCATGTTAGAATAATGTTCACTAATTACCACATTATAGGACTTAAATAGTTCTTGGACTATAGTCAGATCCCAATCAGAAAGAAAAGAAGGAACAAGGAACTGTACAAAATTGCCTCGGTTCAAGCTTTTCTTTTCCTCCAACCTATATAATACAATAATGAGCACTGCGAATAAGAAATCAGTCATTGCAAATCAGATGAAACAGGAGCTTTGATGTAAAATGCACTGTAGGTTTTTTTTTTAAACACCTGATTAGAACACATGACCTGGAATCCCGTCACCTCTCCGATGCAGCGGCGGTGCAATAATAACGATCGGCCTGATGAAACGATAGAAGCTGATTAAACACATCTTGATAAGGCGCCAGTCACTACGTGCATTTGGTACAGTGCAGATTAAACAATGTCAAGGTGACTGAATGATTTATGGATATAGAATTTAACCAAACTAAGTTTTACAGGATTACAAAGTATTGGAATGCATTATATGCCACTAACAATAGATTGATACTAATACTTTTCTACTCGGATATAGGCTATGGTATAGGCAAGTGTAAATAGCATTACAAAAAATGTTACCTTCCAAACATATGGTTCAGTCATCACTATGTTGACCAAAAAACACAGAATAACCAGATATTACTACATTATCCCATAATATGTTTATCCCAAATGTACTAAAATAGTACATGTAAGTCATCATCCACTCTGTACAATGACTAACCGGATGCCACACGATCATTTTATAATACAGCAGTACTGCTAAGTTTGTGCATTCTTTAATAGGCTACAATCATCCCTATACAAGTAGGATCAAACCAACAAAGCCAAAGTCAAAACCTCAATTTATAGATCAAATCTGAAAAAACAAACTGCGTGAACAAAGCTTTAAAGGGGTACTCCGCCCCTAGACATCTTATCCCCTATCCAAAGGATACGGGATAAGATGTCTGACCCCCCACGATCTCTGTGCAGCACCCAGCGTTTGTTTAGAATGCTGGGTGTGGGCGGTAAAGGTCATGATGTCACGGCCACGCGCCCTTGTGATGTCATGTCACGCCCCCTCAATGCAAGTCTATGGGAGAGGTGTGACATGATGTCTCGTCCCACGCCGCCCACACCCAGCGTTCAGAACATAATGTTCCGAATGCTGGGGCAGTGGAGTACCCCTTTAACAGAGTAATGCAATACCAGTGCCACGCAGACAGTTCAGCAGAGTACAGCCTGATGAAAAGCAGTCAGGGATTCTCCTCCAGATCCCCAGTTCTATCACATACCCCAACTAATGAAGAGAGAGTCTGCTAGTTGTCTAGGGTCATGTTTCTACTGATTTTATTGGGCATATATTGGTATATATTCAGGGATGTGGAATTCCTATCGCCCAACGAACGGGACATGCCGTTCCAGGCGCCGGGCAGGTGGCTATTAACACTTTAGATCGCCGCAGGGCTTACCTCTGCTTCCCTGGTGCCTGTGGTTCTGTCACTGATAGAGCCTATTCCAGCCAGGCTCTATCAATGGATCGCAGAGCACACAGATCAATGGGTTCAATAGAACTCTATTAGACTTTTAGGAGGAATTATAAGATTCCTCATACAGATCAATAAAGTGTAAAAAAATAAAAAATAAAATAAAAAAGTTAATAAAAGTTTCAAAAGACACACATGTTAATGTATTCCATTCCATGTTAAAAGTTCAAACCACCCCCTTTTCCTATATAAAAACATGTAAACATAATAATAAACATATTTAATATAGCTGCGTGCGTAATTGTATTAACTATTAAAATATAACATTATGTATCCCATACGGTAAATGAAGTAAATAAAAAAAAAAAATATACCAAAATTGCAATTTTTATAATCTAGAAAAAAAGCTATTAAAAAGTCAGATCAATACCAAAATGGTACCAATACAAAAAAAAATGATTATGGCCAAAAAAAAAGTTAGCCCTCATACTGCCTGATATGCGAAAAAAAAAAAGTTAATAAAAAAAAAGCTACAGGTGTCAAAATCTGGCAATGAAAAAAAAATCCCCCAAAAATGTTTTTTAAATGAGTAAAACATGACGGAAACTATACAAATCTGGTATTGCTGTTACCAGACTGGCCTAAAGTATCAAAACAACATGTTGACTTAACCACAAGGAAAATGGCATAGAAGAGGACCACCAAATTTGCAAAATTATCTTTTACTATTTCAATTTCACTTCACCCTTGATATATCATTTTTTTTTTTTTTTTTTTTTGTTCGGAGTATGTGTTATTGAAAAATTAAAAGACATCATTATAGTAGGTAGTGATGGCTATCATGCGCTGCTAATAGAAATACTTTTCATTCATATGGCGGCAGGGGAATATGTATATAGAAGCACTGGGGGGGGGGGGGGGGGGGAACATATATAACGTTATCTGCCCCCCCACAGCGCTTCTATATACATATGCCACTGCAGCGCTATGTATGAAAAGTATTTCTATCAGCAGCATCGGGCGGCCGATGCTGCTGCTAGAATGCTTTTCACATATATCTGCTGCAGTGGCATAGGTATATAGAAGCGATGTGAGGGCACATATACATGCTCTGCAGGGGGGTATATATTTAATGCACCGGCGGGGGTCATATCTAATGCGCTGCTGGGGGGCTAGATATATAGGCTATATATCTGCCAGCCCCCCACCGCGCTTTTAATATTGATATGGCCCCTGCTACTCACAATGTTCATTTTTAAATCTCGCGCTGAGAGCCCTGATTGGCTCCTCCGTACTGGCCATTCAGGGCTCCCCGCAGGGGATTCAAAAATGAAAGTTAAAACACACCGATACATGGCAGGGTTGCCGAGCTTGCCGCCCACTCCTCTCAGAAGTGAAACCCGGTGCGATCAATCCCTCAACCCCTGTACTACAACCCCCATCATGGAACAGACGGTTCCATGATGGGGGTTGTAGTACAAACACTAATGTAGCTTCCCCAGCTGTCTGCAGACTCCAACAGCCAGGGAATTACTACTCCCATCATGGAAAGAAGTCTGTTCCATGATGGGAGTAGTAGTAGTAGTCCCGGCTGTGGGAGTCTGTAGGCAGAGGTGTTCGGCCATACATGAGGGATAACGGATGAATATTTATTCAGCAGTTTGTACCCGTTATTTCATCCGTTATTTAACAACCGTTTTTACACAGAAAACGGATGCTTAATAACGGATGAATGCTCATAGTGTGAAAGCAGCCTAACAATAAACACCCGCACCACCTCCTCGCTATCCTTTACCTAGTTGTAAGTCAGATGGCTGCAGCAGAAGCCTCCCCCCTGCTCTGTCTGCAGTAGGACACAAAGACTGATAAGACATGCCCCTTAACTGAGCCCCACCCAAAAATGGAACAGATGCAAGAAGTTGCCAGAATTTACTGCACAAATTTTAAAAAGACTGTTTCAATATTGGGCAGAAGATCCTGTATACGGAGAACAGTGCAGGCCAGATTATCCTGTGTGTTATCATTCTATTCCTGGGTCAGTGTTCCTTTAAGATCTATAATATCACAGTTTAGCAGTATTCTACTTCTGGTACTTTATCAGCTACCATCATTTTCCAATTAGACTGTAGTCTTAAGACTTTGAGGATCTTGTTAAGAACTCCGAGTGACCTTAGTTTCAAGCTACAAATACACCAGGTAGAAAAGAAATAAAGAAGAGATCTTGCTCTTGCCGTGTAGCACGGGTGTGAAATTTTTATGTAGCCGAACTCTCAATAATTCACAAGTCACTTTAAGCTGCAAAGTAACATCAGCGTTCTCACTTGCTCTAAGCAAAAAACAAGCTACATGAATCAACTCCATATGATTGCTTCTATTAACAATGCACCAGACAGAAGACAATCCAGAGTGTTAGACTGTTCATATACAAGTGCCTTCCAATGGTCACACCACCAATTCTCCACCAATAACACTGAACCCATTGTGGAGAACTGGATACAGACTTTATAAACCAACAATCAAATGGTTATTTACAAATTAACAAAATGGGATAGGGGTCAGGGGTAGAAAAAGAGACTCCATACTAGAAATATAAAGCTCTAACACACCGTCATTGCCGGGTATCTCACCGACATGCTTGTAATTAACAGACACGTAGTACATGCTAGATAACAGAGCAAGGTGGAGAGATGAAATGGCAATGGTTTCACATGATACAGCCATAAGTTAAAACAATAATCACTTTTACAGACAGTTTTCTTTTTACATCTTGTTTAAACCTCCCATCACACGAACATGTTGAGAACATACCCTAATGTATACCTCTAACACTAGATGTAGACCAATGCTGTTTTATAGTTATACAGTGGCACACATATCCCAGAGGCCTTAATATTAAAGGGCATATGGGCAACACAGACACATGGAATGCCCAAACACACCCAAGAAGTGCAGCACAGTGGGGAGAGACACTGACAGCAGTACGGTAGGTGAGCAAGGCAAGTAGGTGCTCTTTTGTCCCTTTAAAAAAAAAAAAAAAAAAGGACCCCAAGTCACTGTACTGGAAAATGCATTCCAACGCAATTTTCTAAACAATGTAGGTGGTATAGGGTAAGGGTGCATGCACACCCCGTTTTCACTCTATGCGTGCCAGATCCGGCTGGGGGAGGGGAAAATTGTGCACTCCGGTACCCCAGCCAGACCGACACCCTAATCCATTGACTTTAATGAGCCGACTGGAGTCACCGTTTTATTCCAATCGGCTCATTTTTGACCCGTATACGGTTTTCTGACCGGACCTCAAAACGTAGTAGTAGTATACTACGTTTTGAGGTCTGGTCAGAAAACCGGATACGGGTCAAAAAATTAGCCGACCGGAGAAAACCGGTGACTCCGGTCGGCTCATTAAATTCAATGGATTAGGGAGTCGGTCCGGCTGGGGTACAGGAGCGCACGGTTTTCCCCTCCCCAGCCGGATCCGGCACCCGTAGAGTGAAAACATGGTGTGCATGCACCCTAACACATACAAGCCAGAAAGGCCACTGCAGTCTTCATTGAACGCAGTGGGTCCTTTTATGGTGCATATACCAAACATATGTATAAAAGAAAAAACTAGATGCAAGCAAAATAACCTAACCGCAAAAGACATTGATCAAAAGACAACCATTCGAAATCTATAGAGTAGAGAGAACCTAAAGGCTATGGACTACGTACAATGCAGTAATTCTGAATTTCATACATGGATGTGACAAGATACTCTCAGTTTCTCTTCTGAAGTTCAGTGCTACACTGTTTACACAGCTCCCCTTAAGATCAATGATTGGTCCTTTGCTGCTTACTGTTCCTCTCTGCTTCCAATTTAAGACATTGAAGCAGGACTTGCCGCTTAGTCCATCACTGGAATGGAAACTTTGGGGGAACAGGGGTAGGCAAGTACCGTTTTGTGTTAGCAGATCCTAACAATTTTGCTGATGTTCTGTTACTATTCTAATGTGTATAGCTAGTAACAGTACTATGATGTTTTCTGTCAGGGTGACACATAAATCCGGGCTCCATGTTGCCATGGTGACTAAGAATTGCATAGGTTTTTGTCAGCTTTTTAAAGTAAGAACAATACGTACCTGTCATCAGTTTCTGCTTGGAACCTCAATCTGCCCTTAGTCGGCACTCTAGCCTTACAGAAACAGGGGCCATCATGTGACTGCCACAGCCAATTGGCACGGAGGAATAGCTGCTAATTAGCTGAAGCAGTCACGCAACCCCAGAGCGCCAACCAAAGACATCCATTGCTGTACAATGAAGCGCCGACTGAAGACAGTTGCTAAGCACAAAAGGAAGAATGGGGGAATCAGTTTGGGAACGGAGACAAGGGTAAAGAAAACTGTTTTGTTTATTAGAAAAAAAAATTAGGGGGGGGGAGGAACAAAGGGACATAAAATCAATAACTGACACAGGGGGGAGAGGAGGTGACAGTAATTACTGTGACTAGAGATGAGCGAACTTACAGTAAATTCGATTCGTCACGAACTTCTCGGCTCGGCAGTTGATGACTTATCCTGCATAAATTAGTTCAGCTTTCAGAGTCTCCTTGGACTGTATCCACCTTTTCCACCCCACGGGAGCACCTGAAAGCTGAGCTAATTTATGCAGGATAAGTCATCAACTGCCGAGCCGAGAAGTTCGTGATGAATCACATTTACTGTAAATTCGCTCATCTCTAACTGTGACACATGGGGAAGATGAGGGGACAGTAGTAACTGACATGAGGGAAAAGAAGGGACACAAATGTCTGATGGGAAATTAAAGGACACTAATGAGAAACACAGGGAGAGACGAGGACACTAATAAATGATCATATAAGGTCAAATAATGTCCCGTTGCGTGACATCATTGCTCCTTGATTTTTAAACTTGTCAAGACCTGTGTTCAATTGACCCACATTTTATCACCTAAAACATAGGAAGCATCACTGCTGCCCGATAGCAGCTCCCCAAACTCCCCCTATTTTACCATATAGGGGCTTTAGGTGGTCGCTGAGAGAGATCGCTGTGGGTGAAAAGGCTGTATGGCTGAATGCTGTCTAAAGCTTCACACATACTGTATATTCAGTGCTAAGCACAGGATCAGACCGTGTCCTGTTAGATGAGGAGAGATTGGGGTAATGGCCTTGTGATAATCTGTCAGTATAGGTAAAGTAAGTGCCATCAGCCTGGAGTCTCGGACAGGAGAGAGATTTATAGTTCTGCCACTCAGAACATTGTCTACATCGATCTACGCAAATGATAAGAGTTTTACTATATGCAAAGGAAATGGGGGGGGGGGGGCAAGCAGTGAGAATTGCCTAATATATAACCATCACTTTAAAGTTAAAACTGATGCAATACAGTTAGCTAACAGTGATATTTACATTGACATACAGTGGGTTAAATAGGTGCTTAAAAGATTTTGAACCAGTTTGTTACAATGTAATGGAAAAATGGGAAAGAAAAAACATTGCAGGAAAATGCTACACTTAGGGTTAAGAATTCCAGGATTACTCTCGAACAGTGGTCTCCAACCTGCGGACCTCAAGATGTTGCAAAACTACAACTCCCAGCATGCCCGGACAGCCGTTGGCTGTCCGGGCATGCTGGGAGTTGTAGTTTTGCAACATCTGGAGGTCCGCAGGTTGGAGACCACTGTTCTAGAAAGTAAACAGAACCTGCACTGACCACCTCGAACATACAAGACCCTCCTGTCCTATAGCCTTCGGATTAGAGAACTCCTAACATGTGACACGACATGAATAGAAGGCGGCTAACGTTACTCATGTGGTTTGTAACACTTGAGCCTCGAAGAATGAATAGCTAGCATGGAAGGAAAACCAGCAAGCTGTACAAATGTGCAGCCGACTGACAAATAGCTTTAGTCACACAAAACAGTCCACATGGAACCATTTGCTCAAAGTTCATTGCTGTATAAGCTTTTTGTAAAAAGTCCGTTCTAATATAACTGTTCCTGAATAAACAGCCATATTTTGTAAGAGCGAATAAAATCGCAAGCAACAAGAGCCCCTGTACATTCTTCACCATACTACACCTGCCACAAGGTGGCATCATTCTATTACACTACACTTCTACAGGGCAAAAAGGGGAATTTTAAGATAAACTGTACATACTGGTGCATATTTCTCAAGGAGTTCTAACACTACATAAAAACTTCTTAAATGGGCATTGACAGATACTAAAACTTTATTTGTTGTACATCTTGGCAAAACATTAACCTTTCTAATAGGGATCGACCGATTATCGGTTTGGCGATATTCACGATTTTGGACGTTAATTGGTATCGGCAATTACATTGCCGATAATCCGATAATGCCCTGCATCCCCCACCACCACCACACTGTTCCCGTCGTCCCCACCGCACCGTCTCTGGCTCCGCAAAAGCCGCTGCAGTTCATTGATTTAAAGCGCCCGCTTTAAATCAATGATCTGCAGCCGCTTCTTTGGGGCCGGGGGGGAGGAGGGGGTTGGAGAAATATACCGATATTCCGGTATAAATTATCGGCTAAGTTCTCCGTTATCGGCCTGAAAGGCCTAAGATTATCGGCATCGGACTTTAAAAAAAAAAAAAATTTGAAAACTATTTAAAAAAATGTAATCGATATCGGTCGATCCCTACTTTCTAATTTACTTCAAAAGAAAATTTTAATTTCTTTTTATAGAAATCATGGCTTATAAAATCATGGCTTTGTCCAAGCTGAAGCACAGGCATGGACAAAGTCCAGTAAGTGAGGATGGGCTGCAGTCGTCTGAAAGCACTCTTTTGTGCTCTCTCCTGTGAGCCCAGAGGAGTGCTATCAGACAGGAGAGAGCACAGAGGAGTACTATCAGACAGCAGAGTGCACAGAGGAGTACTATCAGACAGGAGAGAGCCCAGAGGAGTACCATCAGACAGGAGAGAGCCCAGAGGAGTGCTATCAGACAGGAGAGAGCACAGAGGAGTACTATCAGACAGCAGAGTGCACAGAGGAGTACTATCAGACAGGAGAGAGCCCAGAGGAGTACCATCAGACAGGAGAGAGCCCAGAGGAGCGCTATCAGACAGGAGAGAGCCCAGAGGAGCGCTATCAGACAGGAGAGAGCCCAGAGGAGTGCTATCAGACAGGAGAGAGCCCAGAGGAGTGCTATCAGACAGGAGAGAGCCCAGAGGAGTGCTATCAGACAGGAGAGAGCCCAGAGGAGTGCTATCAGACAGGAGAGAGCCCAGAGGAGTGCTATCAGACAGGAGAGAGCCCAGAGGAGTGCTATCAGACAGGAGAGAGCCCAGAGGAGTGCTATCAGACAGGAGAGAGCCCAGAGGAGTGCTATCAGACAGGAGAGAGCCCAGAGGAGTGCTATCAGACAGGAGAGAGCCCAGAGGAGTGCTATCAGACAGGAGAGAGCCCAGAGGAGTGCTATCAGACAGGAGAGAGAGCACAGAGGAGTACTATCAGACAGAAGAGAGTACAGAGGAGTACTATCAGACAGAAGAGAGTACAGAGGAGTCTTATCAGTCAGAAGAGGGCACAAAGTAACTAGCTGGCTAGTAACAGAGTTTCAAGTCATTGGGGCGGTCCCTGGCAGCTTCTTCCTGCCCCGCTGGTCTGCAATGATCTCTTCTAACTTGCATATAGGGCGAGATCTATCAATCTAGGCAGGGTATGGCGACAGGGACTACCCCAATGACTTGGAGTCTTGCATGTTCAATTTCAACTGTCTGATCACTCTGTTCTCAGGCATATAAGCAGATGCTAGAGCTGTCTGGCAGCAGTATATCCCCCGCTCTTTATTGAGAGCACGTCAGCACTCATGCTAAGCTTTCATGTATGGAGGGATCAGAGGCCAAACAAGCCTTATATGCTCCTTATGTGCCAAGGATAGGTACCGTAATTAATATTAAAGCCTTGGTAAACCCCATAAGGAAAAATGGTCTAAAAACCCGAATACATTTTTTTTTTTTTTTTTAAGATTTTCTGTATCACCACAACAAAAACTAAAAGCAGAGATACTATAGGAAAAAAAAAAAATAGTATGAGCCACTTTGGATTCACAGCACCCCAAAGCATGTAAAAGGCGACAAACAATAAGCAAAAGGTGCATGGCCAACAAAAGTGCATGACAAATCAATACTCTGGCTTACAGTGGGGAAACAAAAACCTAAAATACATAATAAACTGACCAGTGTCACGTGTCAAACTGGTATGATAGTTCTGTTTTAGGTAGAAAAGTAATAATGTATAGCTGCCTGTGATAGGGACATAATACAGGTGAACACTTTATATACTGGGAAAGGAAAGACTATATCCCTCTTAGTAAGCTTTACAATCCATGCCAAAGCCAGTCAATACAACCAGCTTATGAAAGAATGAAAGAAACACCTTCAGTCTCAACTCCCCAGAGAAGTGTGTACAGGGTAGATTCCCGCACACAGATAATGATTTTTCCTTTCAATGCAACTAAATACAATGTGCATCACAGAGCGCATTAGGAATGCTGGGTTACAAAACCAACAACCCTGTATCAGTACATGCAGTACTCTAAAATGCTTAACCCCTTAAGGACTGAGCCCTTTTTCACCTTAAAGGACAAGTCTCACAGTAAACAATTGTTCAGCTTTTAGTGCAGAAGGTAAAGTTATATAGGTTTGTAAATCACTTCCATTACCAGTGCTGCTTAGAAACCAGCTTTATCTGCATTCTTCTGTCTGACAGGAAATTCAGCTGTTCCAGGTTTTCATGACTTTCGACCCCCTATTCAGGCTGTTATCAGCAGCATCCAGGGGCCGTGACGTGACAATTACCCAGAAAACCCCTGTGCTGCAGAGAGCTCCCTGAGCTCGGCCTTAGCCCCTCCCATCTGATGAATATTCACACTGTCCTCCCTTTGTTCTGCAGTGATTGGCTGAGCAGCACTGCCTATATGCCGGTGCATTGCCGTGGAATGAGATTTGCCATAGAATGAGATGGTCCGCCTCCATCACATCCTATTGGCTCTCTCTTGTCACGTGACATATTTAAACGTCACGCATCGATGCGCACAGCAGTGTCAGTTTGGCTATCACAGGGAGAGGATCGCCTCATCCTGTGATAGCTGAAGCTGCACGGAGCTCTCAAGGCCTCTGTGGCCCGACAGAAGTTCACACATGTACGCAGCTCATACGGCTGCCTCATATACATTTACTGTTGATCCACAGCGCTATCGGGATCCCTATGCCCGATGGCGCTGTCATCAGGATCCCCACGCCCGCAGCTCTACACCCCGTCCCCCGCAGCTGTACTCCCCGTCCCCCGCAGCTCTACTCCCCGTCCCCTGTGAACGCTCAGGGAGCGATCCACAGCGCTATGGGGATTCCTACGCCCGATGGCGCTGTCATCAGTGTGCGTCCCCGCGAGCGCCCCATGCCCGCAGCTGTACTCCCCGTCCCCCGCAGCTCTACTCCCCGTCCCCCTAACGCTCAGGGAGCGGGGAACAGAAAGTAGAGCATCGGGCACAGGTAAAGTAGTACTGCGCATGCGCAGCACTACGCGAATAACTTAACCTGCGCCCGATGCTCTACTTTCTGTTCCCCGCTCCCTGAGCGTTAGGGGGACGGGGAGTAGAGCTGCGGGGGGCGGAGGATGGGGAGTAGAGCTGCGGGCGTGGGGCGCTCGCGGGGACGCACACTGATGACAGCGGCATAGGGATCCCGATAACGCTGTGGATGAACAGTAAATGTATATGAGGCAGCCGTATGAGCTGCGAACATGTGTGAACTTCTGTTGGGCCACAGAGCCCATGTGAGCTCCGTACAGCTTCAGCTATCACAGGGTGAGGAGACCCTCTCCCTGTGATAGCCAAATTGACACTGCTGTGCGCATCGATGCGTGACGTTTAAATATGTCACGTGACAAGAGAGAGCCAATAGGATGTGATGGAGGCGGACCATCTCATTCTATGGCAAATCTCATTCCACGGCAATGCACCGGCTGATTCAGATCATAGTTCTCTCCCCTCTCCTTGCTAATGTTTTTACACTGAGAACGGAGGAGAGGGGGGAGGGGAGGGAGCTGTCACACTGAGCACTGGGGAGAGAGGAGTGCAGGGCAGAGGAGGGGGGAGGTGATTGTAGCACTGTAAAGCTGTTTCATTGAGAGGAGGAGGGGGAGGGAGTGATTTTACAGTGTAAAACTGCAGCTTCAACTCCAGGGTCCCTCTCTCTGAGCACTGAGATTACATTTTGTTTCCTCGTGGCCACCCTGCTGTATAGGGCTATGATTGGAGCTCAGTGTTATGTGGTCACCCTGCTGTATAGGGCTATGATTGGAGCTCAGTGTTCTGTGGTCACCCTGCTGTATAGAGCTGTGATTGGAGCTCAGTGTTATGTGGTCACCCTGCTGTATAGAGCTATGATTGGAGCTCAGTGTTATGTGGTCACCCTGCTGTATAGAGCTATGATTGGAGCTCAGTGTTCTGTGGTCACCCTGCTGTATAGAGCTATGATTGGAGCTCAGTGTTCTGTGGTCACCCTGCTGTATAGAGCTATGATTGGAGCTCAGTGTTCTGTGGTCACCCTGCTGTATAGAGCTATGATTGGAGCTCAGTGTTATGTGGTCACCCTGCTGTATAGAGCTATGATTGGAGCTCAGTGTTATGTGGTCACCCTGCTGTATAGAGCTATGATTGGAGCTCAGTGTTATGTGGTCACCCTGCTGTATAGAGCTATGATTGGAGCTCAGTGTTATGTGGTCACCCTGCTGTATAGAGCTATGATTGGAGCTCAGTGTTATGTGGTCACCCTGCTGTATAGAGCTATGATTGGAGCTCAGTGTTCTGTGGTCACCCTGCTGTATAGAGCTATGATTGGAGCTCAGTGTTATGTGGTCACCCTGCTGTATAGAGCTATGATTGGAGCTCAGTGTTCTGTGGTCACCCTGCTGTATAGAGCTATGATTGGAGCTCAGTGTTCTGTGGTCACCCTGCTGTATAGAGCTATGATTGGAGCTCAGTGTTCTGTGGTCACCCTGCTGTATAGAGCTATGATTGGAGCTCAGTGTTATGTGGTCACCCTGCTGTATAGAGCTATGATTGGAGCTCAGTGTTCTGTGGTCACCCTGCTGTATAGAGCTATGATTGGAGCTCAGTGTTATGTGGTCACCCTGCTGTATAGAGCTGTGATTGGAGCTCAGTGTTCTGTGGTCACCCTGCTGTATAGAGCTATGATTGGAGCTCAGTGTTCTGTGGTCACCCTGCTGTATAGAGCTATGATTGGAGCTCAGTGTTCTGTGGTCACCCTGCTGTATAGAGCTGTGATTGGAGCTCAGTGTTATGTGGTCACCCTGCTGTATAGAGCTATGATTGGAGCTCAGTGTTATGTGGTCACCCTGCTGTATAGAGCTATGATTGGAGCTCAGTGTTCTGTGGTCACCCTGCTGTATAGAGCTATGATTGGAGCTCAGTGTTCTGTGGTCACCCTGCTGTATAGAGCTATGATTGGAGCTCAGTGTTCTGTGGTCACCCTGCTGTATAGAGCTATGATTGGAGCTCAGTGTTATGTGGTCACCCTGCTGTATAGAGCTATGATTGGAGCTCAGTGTTCTGTGGTCACCCTGCTGTATAGAGCTGTGATTGGAGCTCAGTGTTATGTGGTCACCCTGCTGTATAGAGCTATGATTGGAGCTCAGTGTTATGTGGTCACCCTGCTGTATAGAGCTATGATTGGAGCTCAGTGTTATGTGGTCACCCTGCTGTATAGAGCTATGATTGGAGCTCAGTGTTCTGTGGTCACCCTGCTGTATAGAGCTATGATTGGAGCTCAGTGTTATGTGGTCATCCTGCTGTATAGAGCTATGATTGGAGCTCAGTGTTATGTGGTCACCCTGCTGTATAGAGCTATGATTGGAGCTCAGTGTTATGTGGTCATCCTGCTGTATAGAGCTATGATTGGAGCTCAGTGTTATGTGGGAGTGACTAACATAAGTTAGGGGAGGTAACAAGCTCTCTGCTCAGGCAGCTGAGAGCAGGAAATGTGAGCAGTGCATGCAGGGAAATGTAGTCTTTGAGATCCCAGGCATAGCCACCATAACCAGGAAGT